>NC_091638.1:39992243-40295273 GCF_027580195.1 Bos mutus | reverse complement strand
CCCCATCTCCAAGCCCCATACTGGGGCCAAGCAGTTAAAACATAGGAAGATAAAATGTTTTGGGGTTGATGTAATACTGGAAAAACTCCAGTTCTGCAGGATACACCCCAAGGGGCTATCCTTTTGTATTGTAGACATTTGGTTTCCCATACCTTAGATCTTCTATTTTTGAATGTTTCCAACTACTGATTGAGGGCGGGGGAAGCAAATGTCTTAAGATTTGGCCCAAATAAGAATTCAGGTTTGGGAAATTTGGAACCAGCACCAAACTGTTAATGGATTCCTTGAAAGACCAATATAGGAAGCATCCAAATGTCATGAACTCTGATGTAACTGGGGTCTTTCTTGAATGTATAATGGCATGTGCTTGAGATAGGCAGAATGTCCCACAGGAGGTGAGACAGGACTGCCTCTTGGCCAGAGCAGCTTAGCCATCACCTTGGTCTGTTAGTGGGTGGCACACATGTCAGAAGTGGTGGTCTTCTCTTTCCTCCTTTTAGCCAAAAAGGAGGAGTTCATGGACTTCCCTGCGGTGAGAGCTAAAAGTACAAGGAGTTCCCATGCAACACTAACCAGATCACTGGGGCAGCTGGTATTCTGTGTTGATAATGGGAGATGTACCTGGGGAACTTTAGTTGATAAAGAAAGGATCATCCCAGACAGGGAGAAGAGGTCAGACGGTGGGTGTTTCTTGTTCTTGCCAGCAGCTCACAGTGTTCCTGGATGATGGGGTTCCTGGTCTTGCAACCAGCTCACAGGGCTCCCCAGCTCACTTCAGAGAAACCAACCTGACCAGAAGAGGTCAAGTCATAGGCAAACCTACCTTGGGAACATTCTGCATTCAAGCGTCCCTGGTGCCTTTTCTTCCAACTCAAAGTCAGTGTCCTTGTTTTGTTTTGTCAGGGGGTCCTAATTAGCTGGGATTTTCCCAGTCTTATCTCCTAGCTCACAGGTCTGGCCACTTTCCTTTACCAAACTGAAAGTGACCATGGAGAATGCTATTGTTGGCTCCTGGAGGTCTGCAAGGTGGGCAACAGCCCTGACATGGCAACTAGTGTCTTGAACAGAGGACAGCACTACTGGTGAGGCAGAAGCAAGACTGCCATGGCTCCCTCACATCCACACGTCCCATCATCCCTAGGTATCTTCTATCACTGGAAGGCCAGCCAGAGGCAGCAGGGAGACATGCCTGAGTTTCAATCTCTGATCCCCAACGATGCCACAGTATGATCTGCACTCAAGGGAATGCAGTCCAGATGACTCTGGGGGCTATGCTGTATGAGAACCACACCCGGGTATCAGGTTGCTGGGCAGAGTTGTTCTGAATTTGGCTAAAGACTGTTGCTGTTCTAACCTGTCAGAGTGTACTCAAAGACCAGAGGCAGTCATTCCCAGGCGAACCTTCAAAGCCTATACCATCCACGGACTGGAGCCCTGAGCTCCAATGAGTCCAGAGCTATGTGGATTGGTACAGATGAAAAAGCCATCTGGGTTGCCAAAAGTTGATCCTTTTGAGTCAGGTCCCAGGGTCCTCCTGCCTGGTGTCATTGGAGCCAATAAAACGAGTCCAAGTTCCATTCAGAAGCAAAGCAAAGTTTTATTCTTTGATGATCAAATGGAGAAGTGCAAGCTTGAGCTCAAGAGTACATGTTTTTTTCCAAACGGCGTTGGCAGGGCTGCTTTATAGGGTTCTTGGAGGACGGAGTTCTTGTGCTGCTGCTCATGGCTCCAGATCCAAATGCCAGGTGCGGCACGTCTGCGCCTGGTCGGCCACTGCCATCTTAAAGTGTTGTGCACAGCGTTTCTGCACCTAGCATACCGAGTTTAAGTGTCAGGCGCAGCCATTTTGCATTAGGAACTCTGGTCTGAAGTGCTGGGTGCAGGCACCCTGTGAGTTAAGTGAAACTAGATTAAGCACAAAGGAAAAGAAAGAAAAAAAGGTTAGACTTAATTTGATTTCCCAGATTCTATTTTAATTTCCTGGAAATCGTTAAAGACCTTTGCCAGTGACAAGCTGAAATGGAACTGGGAATCTGGTGGAATTGAAGGATGTCACGTTGGAGCTGGTCAATGAAGGAGAGACAGAACTGAAGGCAAAATGTCCAAAGTTGATTTCTCTCACCAAATTTCCAACCACTCCTGTTTTGTAGCCTTACTATAGCCGTAAGTAGGCAGGGACCCCACGCCACAACCGTTAGAGGGCACCATCTACGTTGAGTCCATGTATATACTCCTAGAGTTGTACAATCTATATAGCCCAGTGGAAAAATTGGCTCCTTTTAGAAGTTACGGTCCTTGCTCTTACACACAGGCAAAAAGCAAAAGAAATCCAGCCAGCCAGCCAGGGAAATTCCAGTCACTTTACTGGTTTAGATCTGTAGAGACTAGGATTCCATTAAGATGCCTCTTGGGCATCAGGCAGAGACAGGCTTACTGGGTAGAATTCTGGACTACTCTCCCCCAGCCCCACTTCCATAGCCAGCTACATAGGCTGCAGGGTTCTGGGCAAAATGAAATGTGAAATCCCTTCCCTTTCCAAAAAGCAGGGGGAAAATGCAAGTTATTTGAAAAGACTCAGAATATACCACTGTAGCATAAATATAACTTTGAGCTGAAAACATCTGAGAATCAACAGATTCAGGAAGAGGTTTTGTTTGTGCTCTCATTTTCTGTCTAAAACAGAGGCTTCCAAAAGAACTCAACTGCCAAAAACCCCCCTCCAAGGGACATGTCCTATATCGGGGCAAACAGTGACTCCTGTCGACTTTAAGGAAAAATGCACATCGTCAGAGCTGTGAGTTTAACTTTTCTGCACGGGCCTTACTGACAGCTATCACCTGGGAAACAGTCCCCCAGTCGCTCTGCTCCAAAGAGGCAGGGGAGCAACCAGCTTACCTATGATTCTGGGCTAGTGAAAACATGCAGTCAAGCATTTTTCTCTATAAAAGATTATGGCCAGTTACAAAAAACAGACTTCTCAAGTTAGTAATTTTAGTGCTTTTGTACATACGGCAAGATGCACAAATCTGGGTTCATTAAAATACTTCCTGAGATACACATCTAACTTTGTAAGGGGCTGGTCTTCCAAAACACAGAGCACCTCATCCTGTTTTTCATCCTAAATTCCTCTCAAGGGGCATTGTTGGTCAGCAACAGCAGTATATGATAATGTAATCCTGTAGAACTGGGTACGAGCAACCAGAACTCTTTGTTCTTCTTTGGTCTTCTCACCTCCTGTCACCAGGTGAGAAAGATGGCACTGGGGTAAAAAACTGTATAAGTAGGCTTTACAAAAACAAAGCTTACCTTCTATTAATTTCCCCCCCTCCACATATTTCTCCGTGCCTACCATTTACTGTCCCTTGAAATCCTAACCCTTTTCCTTGTAAAGATGGTATATACATCCCAAATTCTAGCCACTTCTTCATCATAGTTTTCTGTGCACTGTTGTATATGTATGTGAATAAAGATCTGTCTTTCCTCTTGCTAGGTTAACCTGTCTTTTGTCAGTTTAATTTGCAGGCCTCCAAGCACTGAAGCTAACAGGGAAGAGGAAAAGTTTTCCTCCCTCCCAACAATATTAAAATATAAAACTCTTTCTTCCTTCTTTGGCTTCTCTTTTGCTTTGTCATAGTGTCTTTAGCTGCTTTTTAGTGCTACTTTATATAAAGAAATTTAAAATTTAAATTATTAACATGAATTGTACCATTTACCTTTATATTGTACAGTGTAGTTTTAAGTGCAAATATAAGCGCATTTGTGCAAGAATCAGTGAAATTACACAATTAATATTTTGTAGCTCATTCATGCATATGTATTTTATTCTTATATGAACAATGGAAGAGCCGCACAAAACTAACTCAACTGCTTTATATTTTACTTCTTGATGCTCACATATCCTACTAATACCAATACTCTCTACCATGACTTACGGATGACTAAGGACGGACTGCTAAGAAAAACAACTATGGATTGCTCATCTTTCCCTTTCTTTTTCTGTAATTTTCAGTATAAGTGGTTGGCTGATACAGAGAAGTAACAAGAATAAGAAAGGATATGTTAGGGCTCCTTGGTCACTTAGGTCTCTTAGAATGCCACAGCCTTCTTTCTCTGTCAGAAGTTAATTCTGTTTGAATGAAAAATGTGGCCTTAGCCTCTACTTAGTCATAGATGTAAACCACTCACCTTGTAATGGCTTTGAGTCTCACTGAACTCCCACACGTCTCTGGTCCATCAGAATTCTGTGTTCACGTGGCATCGTCTGACATTATATGCAAATGCATCGCAAGAAACTGAGGACTGTATACTGCACCTATCTCCTCTGCTCGTGTGTGCACCCCGCTGTCCCCGTGGACTTCACCTACAAAACATAAATTCAAATGTAAAATTATTAAGAATTTTCAGGATGAGTTCAGGGCCCAAGACATCTTTTGATGTCTTTTGATCAGGGGCCCCTTTGAACAGGGGCATGCACAACTACATGTGGCTAGTAGTTACCGTGTTAGATAGTTCAGGTCTCCAATACGTAAGGAATTCTCTCAATTCAATAACTCCTATTAGGCTCAATACCTGCATTGCGAAGATCCCCTGGAGGAGGAAATGGCCACCCACTCCAATGTTCCTGAAGGGATAATCCCATGGACAGAGGCGCCTGACAGGCTACAGTTCATGGGGTTGCAAAGAGTTGGACACGAATGAATGACTGAGCATGCACACAATGTCAATTCCCATAGGAAAATGGGTAAAGGATATGAATAGGCAATTTACATAAGAGAAAGTACTGCTGCTGCTGCTGCTGCATCACTTCAGTCGTGTCTGACTCTGTGAGACCCCATAGATGGCAGCCCACCAGGCTTCCCATCCCTGGGATTCTCCAGGCAAGAACACTGGAGTGGGTTGCCATTTCCTTCTCCAATGCATGAAAGTGAAAAGTGAAAGGGAAGTCGCTCAGTCATGTCCGACTCTAGCGACCCCATGGACTGCAGCCTACCAGGCTCCTCCGTCCATGGGATTTTCCAGGCAAGAGTACTGGAGTGGGGTACCATTGCCTTCTCCAGAGAAAGTACTACTAAGATACAAAAAGATGTTCAAAATTATTACTAAATTCAGAAAAATCAAATTAAATCCATGAGCCCAGAAAAATCACAAAGTTGGACAACGCTAAGGGTTGGTGGGGATATAGGTATAAGGTGTTGTCATTAGCTGGGGGTAGGGGAGGATGGACAAGTGCATACATTATGAACAGTGACTTAGTCAAATTAAATACATGAGAGCAATTAATTCTGCTGATAGCTATTTAGCCTAAAAAAACAGACATTTCTTTTTGTGTTGATTGTCTTCTCCATTTGACTATAAGCTCCATTGAGAGCAGGGACTTTATTTAGGTTATCCAGCTCAAGTGGTAAAGAATCTGCCTGCAATACAGGAGACATAGGAGACTAGGATTCAATCCCTGGGTCAGGAAGATCCCCTGGAGGAGGAAATGGCAACCCACTCCAGTATTCTTGCCTGGGAAATCCCATGGATAGCAGAGCCTGGCAGGCTACAGACCATGGTGTCACAAAGAGTTGGACATGACTGTGTGATTGAGTGTGCACACACACTGTCAAGTCCAATGTAGAGATCAGGGCTGGCACACAGTAGATGCTCAATAAGTACTTGCAAAATGAATGAATGAATGCTGTAGTCATTACAGAAACCCAATGAAGCATGTACTTTACAAATGAAGAAAATGAAGCTCAGAGCTACCGTCATGATTCCAACATCATATGTCCAGTTGGAGGCAGAGTTGGCATTAGCACAAGGTCCAAAAGGCTGACTCCCAGGCATCATCTATTCATTATTTCAACATTTCTTACTGCGTATCTCAGGGAAAATCAGCCTACAAGTAACTGGAGAGAGCAACTGCACAATCACAATTTCAGGGTTTAAATTTGAGCCTATCTCAATATAGAAAAAGTCTACTAGGTAAGGATTCCCTCCAATGCCTTCCTGAGTTCTTGAGTGGTGCCTTTTCCAAGAGTTGCTCCTTTTTTAAAAAGAAGAAAAATGGATACAAGGAAAGGGAAAGATAGGAAGCTATATAATAGACTTAAGGTTTTAATTTTACTGCACATGTTCAACCGTTCAGAAACAAAACAGGCAGTCTCAGACAGAACCAATTCACAGCTTTATGTTACAGCTTTAATGTTAAAAAGGGTTAACATTTACCCACCAGCTTGTTTGCTTTTTGCCTTTCACTTTCTCTCTGTAGTGTTTTGATGAGTTATCTTTTGAAAATAGTTTGAGTACTTGCTTCAGTTTTCTCAGCTCTTTTTGGCCACCCTTCCCTTGGCAGGTCGCACCTTATTTGGGTCTAAGTACTCACTCTACACCTTCTCTCCACCCGCTATTTCATGAATCAAGTGTTAACTAAGTTTGCAGCAAAACAAATCCATCTGAAATTGGCATTTATACGATGTGTTCCTAAAACTGTCATTTATTATTCTGGCTATGTGTGCGCGTGTGTAAAAAACTCAGAATAATTTAAAGCAGGAAGCGCTGAAATGGCTGGGTGTGCGTTTAGAAGCTGGAATGCATGCTAGTAGGGAGAGCATACACTGAGAGCTCTAAAGGTTGAATGACTTTCGTTGGTATCAGGCATGCTAAATATTTGACCATTTTAACTAAACGCTGTTAGTCTGAATGTGTTCTATCTTCTCTATTTACTAAAGGATTATTTTCCAATTGCAAAAAGGATTACAGTTATACCAAGTCAAAATACATAACCTCTTTTCTTCATTAGTTAATTTATTTATACCCAGCCCTGCTTATGGCAAGAGGATTTGAGGTAGCTCAAACATGGTGCGATGGACTGGATTATCTGGGGAAGCATTCTTTTCCTATGCTGATTCCTACTTCCAAATGGATAGTAGTAGTAAAATTAATAACAAAATAATGATTCAGAGTCACTAATATCCTCTGAGAGCCTACCATGTGCCAGGCTCTTTGCCAAGTACTTTCCATATATTTTCTCATGCAGTCCTCACAATGAACCAGGAGTAGACACTACTTTTGACTCCATTCCATTGATAATAAAATGAGGTTTGGAGAAATAGAATGAACAACAGCATTTATTATAATGCAAGTGATGAAGATGGGAATGAATTCAAGCCTGTTCCAGGAGGTTTCCTCCCTACCAGCCCTATTCAGTACAGTCCTGGTGGAAGATGTCCTGGCTGGAGGAGAAGTTCATAATCATTCATTTGAATCCAGGGAACCCTTACTGACAGGCTAGAGGAGAAGGACAACTAAAGCTGGAGGCAGAGAGACTAACTGTGTGGTTACCTCAACTTGCTCATATCAAGTGGGGGGATGTAACAAGTTCCCACCCACAGTTTTCCCCACGGCATCTCTCTGAGATTTCGAATAGTGAGCACATCTATTATACTGACCAGTCTATCCCCTGGAACATTTGTGTTCGATGGGTATTTGTTAAATGAATGAATATACCACTGGGTTCACCAACTCATAAAAGAAACCTTCTTAGGAGGTGAATGTCTAGAGACACTACCTTCAGGAATTAAAGAATGGAGCAGGAAGACAAGTGAATTTCCCTCTAGTAGACAACTTAAGAATAAATGTTTCATATTCAGTTTCTGTGGGTCAGAAGCATCCAACTAATGCATGTATTCCAGACCCACAGAGATTGTGAAATATGAAACATTGTTTCAAACAGATAGGTTTCGCACACAGTAGATGCTCAATAAGTACTTGCAAAATGAATGAATGAATGCTGTAGTCATTACAGAAACCCAATGAAGCATGTACTTTACAAATGAAGAAAATGAAGCTCAGAGCTACCGTCATGATTCCAACATCATATGTCCAGTTGGAGGCAGAGTTGGCATTAGCACAAGGTCCAAAAGGCTGACTCCCAGGCATCATCTATTCATTATTTCAACATTTCTTACTGCGTATCTCAGGGAAAATCAGCCTACAAGTAACTGGAGAGAGCAACTGCACAATCACAATTTCAGGGTTTAAATTTGAGCCTATCTCAATATAGAAAAAGTCTACTAGGTAAGGATTCCCTCCAATGCCTTCCTGAGTTCTTGAGTGGTGCCTTTTCCAAGAGTTGCTCCTTTTTTAAAAAGAAGAAAAATGGATACAAGGAAAGGGAAAGATAGGAAGCTATATAATAGACTTAAGGTTTTAATTTTACTGCACATGTTCAACCGTTCAGAAACAAAACAGGCAGTCTCAGACAGAACCAATTCACAGCTTTATGTTACAGCTTTAATGTTAAAAAGGGTTAACATTTACCCACCAGCTTGTTTGCTTTTTGCCTTTCACTTTCTCTCTGTAGTGTTTTGATGAGTTATCTTTTGAAAATAGTTTGAGTACTTGCTTCAGTTTTCTCAGCTCTTTTTGGCCACCCTTCCCTTGGCAGGTCGCACCTTATTTGGGTCTAAGTACTCACTCTACACCTTCTCTCCACCCGCTATTTCATGAATCAAGTGTTAACTAAGTTTGCAGCAAAACAAATCCATCTGGAAATTGGCATTTATACGATGTGTTCCTAAAACTGTCATTTATTATTCCTGGCGTGTGCGCGTGTGTAAAAAAACTCAGAATAATTTAAAGCAGGAAGCGCTGAAATGGCTGGGTGTGCGTTTAGAAGCTGGAATGCATGCTAGTAGGGGAGAGCATACACTGAGAGCTCTAAAGGTTGAATGACTTTCGTTGGTATCAGGCATGCTAAATATTTGACCATTTTAACTAAACGCTGTTAGTCTGAATGTGTTCTATCTTCTCTATTTACTAAAGGATTATTTTCCAATTGCAAAAAGGATTACAGTTATACCAAGTCAAAATACATAACCTCTTTTCTTCATTAGTTAATTTATTTATACCCAGCCCTGCTTATGGCAAGAGGATTTGAGGTAGCTCAAACATGGTGCGATGGACTGGATTATCTGGGGAAGCATTCTTTTCCTATGCTGATTCCTACTTCCAAATGGATAGTAGTAGTAAAATTAATAACAAAATAATGATTCAGAGTCACTAATATCCTCTGAGAGCCTACCATGTGCCAGGCTCTTTGCCAAGTACTTTCCATATTTTTTCTCATGCAGTCCTCACAATGAACCAGGAGTAGACACTACTTTTGACTCCATTCCATTGATAATAAAATGAGGTTTGGAGAAATAGAATGAACAACAGCATTTATTATAATGCAAGTGATGAAGATGGGAATGAATTCAAGCCTGTTCCAGGAGGTTTCCTCCCTACCAGCCCTATTCAGTACAGTCCTGGTGGAAGATGTCCTGGCTGGAGGAGAAGTTCATAATCATTCATTTGAATCCAGGGAACCCTTACTGACAGGCTAGAGGAGAAGGACAACTAAAGCTGGAGGCAGAGAGACTAACTGTGTGGTTACCTCAACTTGCTCATATCAAGTGGGGGGATGTAACAAGTTCCCACCCACAGTTTTCCCCACGGCATCTCTCTGAGATTTCGAATAGTGAGCACATCTATTATACTGACCAGTCTATCCCCTGGAACATTTGTGTTCGATGGGTATTTGTTAAATGAATGAATATACCACTGGGTTCACCAACTCATAAAAGAAACCTTCTTAGGAGGTGAATGTCTAGAGACACTACCTTCAGGAATTAAAGAATGGAGCAGGAAGACAAGTGAATTTCCCTCTAGTAGACAACTTCTAAGAATAAATGTTTCATATTTCAGTTTCTGTGGGTCAGAAGCATCCAACTAATGCATGTATTCCAGACCCACAGAGATTGTGAAATATGAAACATTGTTTCAAACAGATAGGTTTCAGTATAATTTGTCATGCAGCAAAAAATAACTAACACTTTTCCTGATAACTTCGACAGTAAAGAATCTGCCTACAGTGTAGGAGACAAGGCCCAGGTTCAATCCCTGAGTCAGGAAGATCTGCTGGAGAAGGGAATGGCAATCCACTCCAGTATTCTTGCCTACAGAATCCCACGGATAGAGGAGCCTGGTGGGCTTCCCCAAGCATGGGCTTCCCTGGTGGCTCAGATGATAAAGAGCCTGCCTGCAGTGTGGGAGATCAGGGTTTGGTCCCTGGGTTGGGAAGATGCCTGGGAGAAGGAAATGGCAACCCACTCCAGTATCCTTGCCTGGAAAATTCCATGGATGGAGGAGCCTGGTGTACAGTCATGGAGTCGTAAAGAGTTGGACACGACTGAGCAACTTCACTTTCACTTTCCAATGTAACAAGGACTATAAAAAGGAATTGAAGCTATGAAAATGGTATAAGACCATTTATAACTGACCTGTTTGTTATTTCCTGGTTGATTTACCCAGAGTAATTATCTATAAACATCCTTACAACAGAAAGTGACAATGTACTTATTTTCAGAGGCAACAAAAGGGAGAGGAGGCCTCAGGACCCTCAGTCCCATTCCACAGCCAGTCCTAGGAAGAAAGGACCCTCAAGAAAATGAGCATGTCATCATAGCTTTGGAAAGGGAAGACAGCCAGGCATAGGGAGTATGTCCAAGAGTAACAATTAACTCTATGGAAAAATTCATCCTGGTTTCCAAACACTCTTTAACACTGAAGTTGGGTGATGTATCAACTGGATTAGGTTCAGCTATGTAAAACAGAAAGCTCTCAAGTAGCACAGGAAAATGAGCTTGCTTCTCAGTTACCTAGGATTCTCACATGGGACGAGGTCATCTGAGGACTGGTCTAGCAGCTCAGTGATGTCATGCAGGTCCAGTCTCCTCACATTCATCCGTGAGGAGATGCCTAGACAGCAGCCCCACTCTCCCAGTCCAACATGGCTGTTTGGTTTTTGCGTGTACATCTTACAACAGGAAGGAGGAAAGGGCAAGGAAGAGTATACTCATCCATTTCAACAGACCTCCTAGAGTCCCTCATCACTTTTCTGTTTACTTCTTATTGGCCAGAACTTACTCATGTGGACACGGATAGCTGTAAAGGAGGCAGTGAAATGTGTCCAGATAAACATCAAGATTCTGTTACTAAAAGCAAGGGGAGGCAAGCAGTAACCTTTGCTACAGGTAACAGGACTGTCAGAGCAGCAGATGGCTTGTTACTCTAAGATTTCTAGGGTTTGACCCATCTCACATTTTCAGCTCTATCTCTCACCTTTAATTCTATTAAACAAGACTAGACACCACTCTCTTTGCCCTTCCCTCTTCATACCTCTGCCTCTGCTGGTGCTGCTGCCGGAGTCCCAGCCCCGACCATCCATATTCATCCAGCTCCACTGTCACTTCTCCTGTGATTCCTTTCTCAATCCTCTCCCTCTTCTGAAAACTCACAGCACTGATTTGTACTTTCACCCACTTACTAGAGGAAACAAGTATTACCGTGTGCTTTTCAACTACTAGATACAAATATGAATTAGGTAAGGACCCAGCCATTGAAAGAATGTTTAACAGTCAGTTGATAAATGTTTGCTAAATAACAAATGACTAATCTGCTTTGAAGCCTCATACTAAGAACTGATGTATGGTTTTCATAGTCATATGCATTATGAGGGATGAAATGTGGCCCATGTACATCTAATTGAATAGGATTTCTTTAATACCTCCTATGTGTTTGGTACTGTGTTTTACACATGACTCATCCATCCTACACTCACATGTTTAACAATAATGTGGCTGACATTGTGCAAGGTGCTCGGCGTAAGAAGAAATGCCTGATCCTTTTCCCTTAGAAACTCAGGGAATAGACAAATAAACAGATTGTTACAACCTGTTGCAATAAAGAACTAGGGTGGAGACACCTATGGAGTGATAACAATATGAAACCTAGCCTACAAGGGGCAGAAAGCCCCAATAAGAAAGTGGCATTTAAATCTGAAAGATAACTAGAAAGTGGCCTAACTCAGAAGAAAAGTGTTGAGATTGAACCCTCACTGCAGGGTTGAGGGAGCATCTCCTCCAAAGGCCCGGTGGTGAACAGCAGAACATGGAGCATTTATGGTACAGTAGCATGGCCCCAAATCAGGATTCCAGGTTGGGAACAACAGGAGATGAAGCTGGAGGTGTGCTGGGTAGACAGCTGTATAAAATCAGTAATGAACTGTATTTGATGTGAATAACAGTCACCCAAAGTGTGTCTTAAACAAAAAACTATATTTTTCTATTTGTTTACTTTCTCTAGCTTTATTGAGGTATAACTGACAAATAATTCATATTTAAGGTATACAATGTGATGTTTTGACATACATATATTATATGAAATGTTTACTAAAATCAAGTTAAATAACATATTCAACACTTTATACACAGTCACCCTGGTTTTTGTTTTTTCTTTTTGGTGAGAGCAATTAAGATATACACTGCTGGTAAATTTCAAACATACAATAAATATATTATTATCGACTATAATCACTCTGTTGTACATAAGATCCCCAGAACTTACTATCCTGCATATCTGAAGTTTCATATCCTTTGGCCAACTTTAAAAGTTTCGATTTTTTTTCCCCCTAGTACAATGACTCCCAGGTTAGGCAGTTTAGGACTGACAGAGAAGCATAATGGTGCCACAAGGGACTCAGGGCCCTTCTGTCACTCAGCACAGCATCCTTAGGACATAATTGACCCTTGTGGTCACAAGATGGCCATTCCACCTTCAGCATCTCCTCAACCACCAGAAACTAGGTGAGAAGCATGAAGCAATACTACCTCAGAGCTCCCACAAGGAACCAAGCTTGCTGACACCTTGACTTTGGACTTCTAAATTCCTGAAATGTGAGAGAATAAAGTTCTGTTGGCTGGACCACTGAGTCTGCGGTAATCTGTTACAGCAGCTAATTGCTATTGCTGCTATTGCTAAGTCACTTCAGTCGTGTTCGACTCTGTGTGATCCCATAGATGGCAGCCCACCAGGCTTCCCCATCCCTGGGATTCTCCAGGCAAGAACACTGGAGTGGGTTGCCATTTCCTTCTCCAATGCATGAAGGTGAAAAGTGAAAGTGAAGTTACTCAGTCGTGTTCGACCCTCAGCGACCCCATGGACTGCAGCCTTCCAGGCTCCTCCATCCATGGGATTTTCCAGGCAAGAGTACTGGAGTGGGGTGACAGCAACTAATACAAGACTTAAAGAGATGTTAAGGAGACTAAATCAACAAGACTGAGTGGGCATGAAAAAAGATTCCCTGCTTTCTGGTTTGGCCAGCTGGGCAAATGGTGGTGCTTTTGCTGAGGTGAGAAACACAAGAGGAAGGACAGGATCGGAAGCACAAAAAAAGGTTCAGCCAGAGACAAGTTGCCCTGGAGATGCCTAAGGGACATGGGGGCGACAGGTCTGGGATGGAGATTAGATGCAGCAGCACCTGAAGCCATTAGAGCGGACCTTGCCTGCAAGCTGCCTAATACTTGTCCAGAGGGAAGAGACTTTCACATGTGAGGTGATTCAGGAACACCCGAGACAGTGTGCACTAAAATGTCCAAATGTGGAGCATAACTATTTCAGGAGGCCTGAATTAGGGAAAATTAATGTAAGGTGGAAAAAATGGCCCATGATTCTATACTAATGAGCAAGGTTGTTTCATTTTTATTATTAATTGGCACAAACACACATTAGCCTCTGACCAAACAGGCTGTACCGACTCAAGAGGTTGGTTTTCATCACACGTGTGGATACTCGTAGAATGTTAGAACCCGAGAGGATACATCCCGTTCAACCTCCTCCCCTCACAGATGGAAACGCAGAGACTCTGAAGGAGAAGCACTTGCCAAAGTCAGTAAAGAGGACCAAATGAGATCCCAGCACAGGCCTGACCTCCACCCTGAAACTCACTTTAGAAAACAAATCGTGAAAAACTTTATCTGAAGGAAAATGATGCATGGTTTGATGTATAAAAGTCAAATGAGGAGGAAAATGAGCAGATGAAAATATTGTCAGGCTCCAGAGCCAAAAAGACCTGGTTTCAAACCCAAATGTAATCAGGGCCTATCTGTAAGAATGCTTTTGGGTTTTTTTTTTAAATTACAGAGATAAGATGATTATTGGCTGGCACAATTGAGTAAGTCCAGTGGCAGGGAAGACTTTGAGTGTGGTTTAAGCAGGGCTCCAACTTTGTTTCTGCGGCTAAGTTTTTCTCTGCCCTTTGCAGTTTCACTCTCAGACTAGTTTCCCACTGCAGCTGTACCTGACTGCATCTCACCACCCAGAGCACACAGCAACTGTGCAGTGGTACACTGAGGACAGAGAGCAGGGGCGGTCCACACATTAGCTGTAGACGATTTTAAAACAGCAGTAAAACCAATGAAATTGGATCTATTATTATCATTACAGTACAGAGGCATTTTGAGACAAGGTCAGTGATGAAATGTTCCTCCCACCTAAGCCACCTGCAACCACACCCAGTGCATGGCACCCCAGTGTATCTGTGCCCCAGAATTTCCAACACAAGTCAAGAAAGCCATACTCACTTGTCTAGATTAAACCACCCGCCTACTCCTAAACCCAAGCATGGCCAATGAAAGTATGGGATGTGCTAACTGGCCTAGTATAAGTTATAGGCTGATTCCCGAGATGGAATCAGCTTTCTCAAACTCCTAAAAGTTCCCAGTTGAAACCTGGAATGGGTGAGATGGGGAAAGATGAACAAAGGCTGGTGAAGAAGCCATCAGATGTTCACTATACCTTGTGACCTTAAGAAAGGTCACGAGTCTCAAATATGTGCTACATACTATCTTAAGAGCTGCATGTGTAGGTATCAATACATTCTAACCCAGGAGATAGCTACTCTGATTATCTCCATGTATCAATCAGAAGCCTAACAGAAAGCAAACAATACACTTAAGTTAAAGCACTTTGACAAGGGCTTATTTGCAAAGAGACTATTTACAAAGGTGTAGGCTGTGTGTGATCACGATGGTGTGATCACTCACCTAGAGCCAGACATTCTGAAATGTGAAGTCAAGTGGGCCTAAGGAAGCATCACTACGAACAAAGCTAGTGGAGGTGATGGAATTCCAGTTGAGCTATTTCAAATTCTGAAAGATGATGCTGTGAAAGTGCTGCACTCAATATGCCAGCACATTTAGAAGACTCAGCAGTGGCCACAGGACTGGAAAAGGTCAGTTTTCATTCCAATCCCAAAGAAAGGCAATGCCAAAGAATGCTCAAACTACTGCACAATTGCACTCATCTCACATGCTAGCAGAGTAATTCTCAAAATTCTCCAAGCCAGGCTTCAACAGTGCGTGAACCATGAACATCCAGATGTTCAAGCTGGATTTAGAGAAGGGAGAGGAATCAGAGGTCAAATAGCCACATCCGCTGGATCATAGAAAAAGCAAGAGAGTTCCAGAAAAACATCTATTTCTGCTTTATTGACTATGCCAAAGCCTTTGACCGTGTGGATCACAACAAACTGTGGAAAATTCTGAAAGAGATGGGAATACCAGATCACCTGACCTGCCTCCTGAGAAATATGTATGCATGTCAAGAAGCAACAGTTAGAACTGGACATGGAACAATAGACTGGTTCCAAATCGGGAAAGGAGTGCATCAAGGCTGTATATTGTCACCCTGCTTATTTAAATTATATGCAGAGTACATCATGAGAAATGCTGGACTGGATGAAGCACAAGCTGGAATCAAGATTGCTGGGAGAAATATCAACAACCTCAGATATGCAGATGACACGACCCTTATGGCAGAAAGCAAAGAACTAAAGAGCCTCTTGATGAAAGTGAAAGAGGACAGTGAAAAAGTTGGCTTAAAACTCAACATTCAGAAAACTAAGATCATGGCATCCGGTCCCATCACTTCATGGCAAATAGATGGGGAAACAATGGAAACAGTGACAGAGTTTATTTTGGGGGGCTCCAAAAATCACTGCAGATGGTGACTGCAGCCATGAAATTAAAAAGCTGCTTGCTCCTTGGAAGAAAAATTATGACCAACCTAGACAGCATATTAAAAAGCAGACATTACTTTGCTGACGAAGGTCTGCCTAGTCAAAGCTGTGGTTTTTCCAGTAGTCATGTATGGATGTGAGAGCTGAACTATAAAGAAAGCTGAGCGCTGAAGAATTGATGCTTTTGAACTGAGGTGTTGGAGAAGACTCTTGAGAGTCCCTTGGACAGCAAGGAGATCCAACCAGTCCATCCTAAAGGAAATTAGTCCTGAATATTCATTGGAAGGACTGATATTGAAGCTGAAACTCCAATACTTTGGCCACCTGATGTGAAGAACTGACTCCTTGAAAAAGACCCTGATACTGGGAAAGATTGAAGGCAGGAGGAGAAGGGGACGACAGAGGATGGGATGGTTGGATGGCATCACCAACTCAATGGACATGAGTTTGAGTAAACTCCGGGAGTTGGTGATGGACAGGGAAGCCCAGCCTGCTGCAGTCCATGGGGTCGCAAAGAGTTGGACACAGCTGAGCGACTGAACTGAACTGAATTGAGGCTGTGTGTTAGACAAGAAAATGTCAACCCACTCCAGTATTCTTGCCTGGGAAATCCCTAGGACAGAGGAGCCTGGCGGGGTACAATGCATGGAGTCACAAGAGTCAGACATGATTTAGCAACTAAACAACAAAAACAGCAAGTTGAGTGTAGAAAACTATGAAGGAGCAAGCAGGGACCTAAGAATAGGAGCAAGGACCTAAGAATAGGAGCAACTCAGTTGTTACCACCCTTAGGCCTACAGGGACAAAGGGAGGGAGGAGTTACCGGAAGCTGAAAAAGAGAGTAAGATATAAAGAGATGGTCTCAGAAACTTGACAGTAGCCGTGGCATTTGGCTAAGAACACAGTTAACCCAAGGCAGGTTCACAGCAAGAGAACCTAGGAAATGAATAATCTCACCTCATTCCTCTTCCTCCCAGCTATGGTGGGGGCTCTGTGCTGCTCAATCCAAACAGGAAGCACAGGGTGCCACAGCCTGCTGATGACAGCAGACAGTTTCCTGGAGTGGAAATCAGAGTAGAAAGGGTGGAGAGTAGATTTGGAGGGACAGAGAAAAAAACATCTAACCCACTCCATTTTACAGATGAGGAAATTGAGACTGGAAAGTTTAAGTTACTTTTTGTGGTCCAGAGCATATACTTTTTTTTTCTTTTTTCTAGCTTTACTGAGGAATACCTAACAAAGAAGAGCATATTCTTTTAATCACTATACTATGTAATCTCTCTGAGCAAGTAAAAATCCAGGCAGAGTGCCATATACATAAAACATGCTTCACAGATGTTATTTTTCCACTTCATTTTAGCCTCCACTGGCAAAGAGAAACCACTGATAAAATCAGTGTCCAGATCTTCCGTACGCAGGGTGCTCCCCCCAGCAAACGAACTAAAGCTCCCTTCCAGGGAGTCAGCCCACATCTCGCAGTCCACACAGTCCCAAAGCACCAGGGAGACCACAATATAAATGTAAAAGACATGCTGCTTTTCCTCTCTGCATTTCTAAACTAACTTGAGTCACTGGCTGTACCACAAAAATAAATCAAAATGTGAGAGTCTGTGAATAGTTGCCATTCGAGGTGCAACTGATTTGTTACACAAGGCACACAGTAACCAGAGGCACACAGACCAAGCGAACAGGGTGTCTGACAATGTGTGCAGACTCCGGCAGCAGCGCCTGCACAGGCCCTCTCTAAGAAAATCAAAGCGCTTGACTGGAGTCTTCTTAATCCAATTCATGCTCTTGCTTCACTCTTGTCAGGAAGGTGGGTGGCAGACGTTATTTATCATTCCAGTGTCACCAGTGGGCTCAGAGAGTGACATGATTTACCTATCGTCAAAGGAGTTTTCAAAACAGCCTAACTCCATTTGACACATTCTTTTCAGCAAGCGAGATATGCTGTCGGTCCATACCTTGAATGTGTCAATATTATTTGCAAGTGACACCCACATCCCCATCCCATGTGATAGAGTTAGGTTAGTCACTTGAAAGAGTTGATAGGGAGGTTATTCAGAAAAGAGGAATGCTGGAAAATTTGTACTTTGGGGGCTATGCATCACATGGATGAGAGACTGATAATTCTAATGCTGATACGTGCAGGAGATGGCTGCAGGCAGGGTACCTCAAGTAAGTGTGCGTATGACCTCACTTAAGGCTCAAAAGCACCGCAAGAAGGGGTACTACTGTCTGTATCATTTTACAGAACAGGAACATGAGTCCAGAGAGATTAAGTAACTTGCCTGGAGACAGGGTTGGATTCTTGGAGATGCACCTTTAGAAGGGACCAGCACTTGGTTCAGGGCTCTACCGCAGACATCATGAAATTCCTTATAACTTCTAAACAAGGGGACCTGCGTTTTTATTTTGACCTGCACTTTATTTACCAGGCTGTGCAAATACTGTAGCAGGCTCTGCTTGGAGGCATCTATCCTATAAATACCTACAAGTTGTCCCAGGAAGAGGGGAATGACAAGATGCTCAGGTCCCTGGTCTCACAAAGCTGCCATTCCACAGAGGGAGAAAGATGACAAAGGAACAGCAAGATAATGACAGACGGTGATGACTGCTATAAAGAAAGTAAATAGGGGGGTGAGATAAAGTAAATGTGGATGGGTAGGTGCTACTTTATATAGGGTGATCACCTTTGAACAGGTAACACTTAATGAGACCTGAGACTAAGAAGGAGCTAGCCTGTCAGGACCCAGAGACAGGCTCCGAACAAGGGAGTGCAAACAAGGGTAAAGGACCAAAGGAGGAAGGAGTGGGACCTGTGTGGAGGGTCCAGGAAGAGTCCTCAGGGACTTCACTTGTGTGATGGGAGCTGAAGTGCGGACAGTGAGAGGACAGGCGCAAGTTGAAATTAAGGATTAGGCAGAAATCATATACAGGGGGCTTTTTAGGACAAGGTTAGGAACTAGGATTTGAAGCTCCTGCACTGTGAGGTTAGTAAAGCGTATATTAATCAAGGGCATGAGACAAGGTGATGCAATTTTAAGATCACGCAGGCTGTTGCGTGGAGAACAGATTGGAGGAGGGCAGGAAACACAGGAGTAAATCACAACTATAACCCACCACCACACATCATGGCTTCCAACAGAACCAGTTAGACAGCACGGGAGGATTTCAGGAAGAGCTCCAGAGAATCTACGTGAAACTGAGTCACATTTCATGTGCATCTGTGTGTACTTGCACACACACATGCACACTTATAAGGCATCTGGAGAGTCCATGTATAATTGATTCACATTTCATAAGTATAAAGATAAATTTTAGGACAAGATTAGGAACTAGGATTTGAAGCTCCTGCACTTGAGGTTAGCAAGATTAGGAACTAAGATTTGAAGCTCAGTCGTGTCCGACTCTTTGCGACCCCATGGACTGTAGCCTACCAGGCTTCTCCGTCCATGGGATTCTCCAGGCAAGAATACTGGAGTGCAGGATGGGGAACACATGTATACCTGTGGCGGATTCATACTGATGTATGGCAAAACCAATACAATATTGTAAAGTAATTAACTTCCAATTAAAATAAATAAATTTATATTTAAAAAAAAAAAAAGAATACTGGAGTGGATTACAATTTCCTTCTCCAGGGATCTTCCCGACCCAGGATCAAACCCAAGTCTCCTGCATTGAGGCAGACGCTTTAACCTCTGAGCCACCACGGAAGCCCAAATTTTAAATAAAATATTTAAAAAAATATATACACAAATATATCATATTCCAAATTTATATTTATTAATTTGTGAAGCTGGATTAACTCAAATTTGTATATATATAAACCTGAGATTTAAAATTCCTTTGCTATCTCTGCTTATTAGAAGAGTCTCCTAAGATGACACGATGAGATAATTAACACCATTACTATTTAAAAACATTATTAAGTGCTTCCTAATACTGTACAACCAGAACAAAATAAATAGGATGCTGCTGGGACCAACAGAAAATTGCATCTCTTATCCAAAGTTCGCAATTTCACATTTGGTGATCCCGAGCTTACCACTGGCTATTTTTAAAGAAAGGAAGATGCTATGTATTGTTTTGTATTCTTAAAGAATGATTTCTCTATTTAATGTTGACATAGCAAATGATAATGAATACTGACACATAAGGCAGCTCCATTCCTTAAGTTGCACATATATTCACTCATATAACCTGAAAATAGCGAAAAAATTCTATTATTAGCCCCCTTTTCACAGATGAAGAAACTGAACTATAGAGAACTTAACTCTTCATATTAATAACTGAATAGCAACGCTACATGCGTGTGCTCCGTCACGCAACTGTGTCCAACTCTTTTTGACCCCATGGACTGTAGCCTGACAGGCTCCTCTGTCCATGGTATGTTCAAGCAAGAATACTGGAAAGGGCTGCCTTTTCCTCCTCCAGGGGATCTTCCTGACCCAGGGATTAAACCTACATCTCCTGTGGCTACTACACTGGCAGGTGGATTCTTTACCACTGAGCCACCTGCGAAGCCCCAAATAACAAGGCTGCACTGCTTGTAAGCAGTCGTTTCAGAAGAAACACCCAGGTAGTCCGGGTGTAGAGTTCATGCTGTCAAGTATATGATGGAAGATATGGGTGGTAAACTACAGCCCACAAGCCAAATCTGGCCATCTGTTTTTGCAAATGAAGTCTTATTGGAACAGCCACACTCACTGGTTTACAGGTTGTTCAAGCCTGTTGTAGCAAACCTGATTTCACTACACCAGCAGAGTTGGGCTGTCATAGCAAAGATCATATGGTCCAAAAACCCTAAAATATTTACTACCTGGTCCTTTACAGGAAAAGTTTACTGAACCCTGCCCCAAACTATACTGCATGTACTACTTGTCAGGCACTGTTCTAGCACCAGGGATGACACGCACATGGAGCAAATGAGACTCCTGTTCTCATGGTGCTTATAATTATATAATGGATTTTGTAAGATTGTATGGGGGTGTGTGTGTGTGTACATGCGTGCACACGCTTGTTTGTATATGGACACATGCAGGGGAGCAACAGTCTGCTGCTATAAATTTTGACCATCCAAGTACAGATGATCCCTTACATTTTATGCCTGTTTAAAAAAAAAAATCTAATAGTAGCAGAGCCTTGGGTGTCTTAGAATTGCTTTGAAAGAGAAAACAATTGATATCGTTCTAGGGCCTTCTGTCACAGGCAAGTTACAAAGAGCATGGCTCTGACACAGCAGAGTAATTCTCATGTATAAAATACACCTGCCTATTAGAACTGTACAGCTGCCTTGTTCTTGACAAGTATGCCAATAAAAGGCTAATTAATAAAAACAAAGATTGCTAAAATTGATAAATGTTTATAATAACCAAATCTGAGCTTGCAACTGAAAAGGAAACCTGGCTAGTACTGCAGGAATTAAAATATTTCTCAATCAAAACTCTACCTGCAATATTTATTTTTTCCTTACACCCTTAGTAGATGCTATTAAGATTTTGTGATTGTCAACATTACCATGGCAACCTGTTTGAGAAGGGATGCAAAAAGATGCACTTAAGGCTTCTCTATAGCTGATACTCACCAATAGTGCTCGTCTTTGATTAAAAGGGTGAAGTACAAATTCTTGATGTAACCAGCATCCTATGCCAAAGAACTTGCTTTTTTTTTTTTTGGCAGATTATCAAATAATTAAGAAATTCATTGAATTCCTAATACGAGCTGAATCCTGGTAAAATTTCACACTTGTAATCAAAACGTGGTGAAAAATCCATCGATAGAGAATAGTTTGCTGATCATATTATCATAATTGTTGATTGATAGATGACATTAACGGTCTAAACACAGATTTTCTTCTCTCTTTAAAAATGCATTCCTAATTCTAACATGTGGCCTTACCTCATGAATTTTGAAGCCACTCATCTAGAATTTGTGATTCAAATTCAATCAGAATGTATTGAGTTCCTACCAGGTGCCTTCACAAGCATCTTTTATTGAATTCTCTCAGCTACACAACCATTCTTGGAAGTAGACATTATCATTCCTATTTTGTAGATGAGTAAATAGAAGCTCAGAGAGGCTAAGTAACTTGCCGAAGGTCACCCAGTGAGAGAAGGACACAGCCAAGAGTCAAATACTACTCTGTTTATGATACTTTCAGGCCCAAGCTAATGTCTATCATTCCTTAGCAATGTTTTCTTAATAGAATGTTGATTATATATAGGACAGAGGAAAGGGCAATATTAAAATAAGTGAGGCAATTATTTTCAAGAAGCTCAAGCTCTTTAACATCTAACACCACTATTCAAATCCTTACATATTTGATGAATATAAATAGTTCTCTTACTTATTAAACCTTGAAACAAACTGTGCTGAATATTCTCCAGTCATCCCTTCAGACACACCCTCCTTCAGTTTCTACCCTATTCCATGCTATGGGAGGCCTTTCTTGCCCTCTAGCTTTCTTGTGGGTTCAGTCAATGCACAGCACCACAGAAGATCAAAGGACAGAAAGCAAGTCAGGGTATTTATTCCCCTACCTTCCTACAAGTTGGCAGTGGCTTCATTCCTTTGATAAATGTTAAGCACCTCCCAGGCCACTTTATCCTAGAGCTGCAGTTCTCACCAGATTTCAGCAGAAACTGTCTACTTCTGTGCCTCCAGGCCTAGAGGGTGACAGTACTTTCTTACCACTGCTATCCTGGGGTGCTTCACCACATCATCCCTTGTGAGTTTCCTTTAACCCAGCCTTTTATCAATAGTCCCGTCACTGAGTGCTATTCAATCGAGGCTCTTCAGGTGAGACCTTCGATTACTCATTTAAGATCTTTTCTCTTTTCTAAAATAACCATTCATGCCATAAATTTTCCTCTCAGCACGGCTTTTGCTGTGTCTACAAATTTGATATGAATTCTTTTATTCAGTTCAATGTTTTATTTCCCCTGAGGCATTCTTTTTCAACCACAGATTATTTAAAAGTGTGGTGGTTTAGTTTAAAATTGTTGGGAGATTTTTCTGTTCTTTCTGATACTAGTTTTCTGTTCCATTTCTGGTCAAATACATTCCACATGGTTTCAGTGCTTTTAAATTTATTGAGGTTTGTTTCATGGCCCACATATAGTTTATATTAGTATATGTACCATGCTCAAAAACAATGTGTATTTTGCTTCGTTGGGTAGAGTGTTCTATCTATGTCAGTTAGATTACTGGTCAGTGGTGATGATGAGTTCTTCATCCTTGCTGATTTTCTGTCAAGTTGCTCTATCAGTTTTCAATTGTAATCATGGATTTGTCCATTTCGTGCCTTAGCACTATCGTTTTTGTTTTGCTTATTGTGCAGCTCTGTTGCTTTGGCACCTCAGTTATCACCTGGTGACGATGGGGCTCAGTCCCTTAGTCCATCTTCGTAGGTGGGAATAAGGGTAGGACAGTGTTTTTTTTCTGTACAGCAGCTGTTTTCTAAAAGTTTTTTGTCTTGCTAGGCTGCCCTTTTCCAGTCTTTTGGGTAAAGAAAGCAGGCTTTTGTTGGAGCTCATTTTGCCTGGACCCACTGGTCATTTCAAGTTGCCAGTTTCTTTGGCAGCCTGTCTGGGATGTGGGAGACAGAACACACAAACACACAAAACCCAGGGGACTCGCTGCCTTGTTATTATTCGGGTCCTGAGGTCTCTAGTCAGTCTGCCTTTCACAGTATTCTTATATATTCTTTATATTTGTAACATAATGCATTATAATAATGATTATACATATATGTAATTTATCATATATATAGTTAGTATTTATATAAATGTTAAATTACATTATTTCTAGGGTTTTCAGTTATACTAAGCAGAAGGAATAGGACAAAACATGTCTATTCCATCTTCCCTGAAGCAGAAGTCTTCAGGTCAGGTAGCTTGAAACAGAAAATTTAATACATGAAACTAGTTAGAAAAGGTTGGATGAGCTGAAAAACTAAACAGTGAATAAGGAGACCACCCAAAGATCTGCAACAGCAGAAAGTGGCTTCTACCCTAGGACTAGCGGTACACAGAGTACGGGTTGTAATCAGAGCCTAAAAGTTGGAGCTGCCCAATGGGAGACTGGACCATAGAGGGGAAGGACTGTCCAACAGAGAGTCTGAAGGAGCTGAAGACCAGTTATGGACTAGCCCCAACCCGAAGAAGAGACAGACAGTGAAAAACTACATTGGCTTCTCCCCTGACATCTCTTCCTCAGTCCCCTTCCAGTGCCTCCCAACAGCCAAAACAGCTGGAAGCCCCATGTCAGAGGAAATGTCATTTACAGGAGTTAGACATCTTGGACACTGAGTAGAGAAGGGTGAGGCAGGAAGCAAATATGGAGGCAAACAGATGCCTGGCACAAAGATGCATAGTTATTTCAGAGCTGCCTTGGATCTGAAGTCAACAATCCTTAAGAGAAGCATGTGCTAATGGCAAGAACATAGTAAATATCTCAGAAGCTACAAGAATGTATTATTGGGTGGCCTGTGTGTGTCTGGAGGAGGAGGAAAACCAGCCTAACATACCCTAAAACGTCCAGATTATTTCCTTAAAATCCATCCACTATACTCTGGCTATAATGTCGTAGCTTGAAAGATAACCACAAATATTTATTCTTGTGACTATGCTATCTTTAGACTCTGGTGTTCTGATAACTGGGGAAAAATAAGCCCAAAGGTATGGCTGTGCCCACCTCAGTAATTATTCTTTATTGGGCTAGAAGTCTCGTGGTGTGTTTTGTTTTTTCCATTCATTAGTGAAACTACCTGTGTGGTAGTTCCGTGCACCGAGATGGTCTGAGTAGAAGCTGGCTATGTTCCCCTTTCAGATGGGTACATGAACTTAAAAAGAGCACTAGAAAATGTTCTGTTTGAACAGGGAAAAGTTTAACAAATAGATGTTCCATGCCTATGAGTAGATCAATCCACAGAGAAGACCAACAGATTTTAGATGTACAACTACCACTGCATCATGGCGTCAACTTGGAGACAATCCATGTGAAATGTCTTGGAAAGGTTCCGGTAGAAAGTTTAATTCAGCACAACCTATAAAGTTAACAATGAAGAATGGTGAGTCGAAGAACTTAAGCCAAATGTTGTAAAGAATGCAGTCAAAGAACCCATTTTAATGAACAACTACTCTATCCATCTAAATTCTTATCCTTTCACTATTATTTTGAGAATATATTTCTAAACCTGGGAGACTACGTCAACATTCCTATACAATTATTTTACAGCTCAGACTTGTTATACTCCTCTCAACAGTGTGCGCGTGTGTGGAAGGGTTACGTAAAAGAATTTATGTACAGGACAAATAAGCTATCTCTGTTCTCACAAATGAGTAATTGCCTTGACTGTTTTTTCCCAATTAGTATAGCAACCTAGAGCTGACTGTACTAGTGTTAGAAGACCAGTACATAAATTATCCTTCAACTGTCATTCAAAACAAATATCAAGACAGAACTAAATATCAGGCAGGGGGGAAAAAAGCATGGTATGCATGGTTTAATAATAACATACAAGGATAGCCAGCACAGTACTTGAATAAGATGGAGGTGACAAAAGTCAATTAAAATCTTGAGACAGTTTTTGAGATTTGGAATATTAATTAGCAAAAGCAACAACAGAATACCGGCATAAACAGGCACATATTTTGAAATCTTGTTTGTAGTTCAAGAAGCCATTTTTTAAAGAGCACTTGAGAGACTGAAAAGATGCATCTAGAAAAGAAAGCAATTAAAATAATTCAGAACTGGAAGACTTTAGGTTAGCCTGGCACATGTAATACAAAAGGATATGGTCGTCAGCAGGGCATGACAGGAAAACTACTAGGACAGCTATTTCTGTGGGACCCTGTAGTGTTTATTTTTTTCTGGCAAAAGCCACTTTAAAAACACACATGTGAGAAAGTCCGTTACAAGCCTATAGTGTTGTAAACCATCATGAATTGCCTCTTTCAAGCATAAGTGAAAGAAAGGCCATTTCTGCTCTGGTTAAGCAAATCATATTTGTCCACAATAGGATTAGAGATGCCACAGACTGGGTAGTTTGGCTCTATTTCTGTGACAGGATGTCTACCCTGCAAAAATAAAAATAACTAACATCTTTCAAGAGCCTTCTGTATACCAGGAATTACAGTAAGCTTCTAAGTGTGTCAGTCCTTCCAAAATGTAAACTACAGGAAGGCAGGGAAACTTGCTTGTTTTAAACATTATTTCACTCTTACACCCAGCACACAGTAGGAACTCAATATATATTTTATCAATGAATGGCATTTTTTTCAGTAGTTAAATTTTTGTTTATCACTTCTGCAATCAGGAAAAAATAAATTGTGGTTTACTACCTCTTAATAGCAGCCATGAAATCAAAAGACATTTACTCCTTGGAAGGAAAGTTATGACCAACCTAGATAACACATTCAAAAGCAGAGACATTACCTTGCCAACAAAGGTCCATCTAGTCAAGGCTATGGTTTTTCCAGTGGTCATGTATGGATGTGAGAGTTGGACTGTGAAGAAAGCTGAGCACCGAAGAATTGATGCTTTTGAACTGTGGTGTTGGAGAAGACTCTTGAGAGTCCCTTGGACTGCAAGGAGATCCAACCAGTCCTTTCTAAAGGAAATCAGTCTTGGGTGTTCATTGGAAGGACTGATGCTGAGGTTGAAACTCCAATACTTTGGCCACCTCATGCAAAGAGCTGACTTATTGGAAAAGACCCTGACACTGGGAGGGATTGGGGGCAGGAGGAGAAGGGGCGATAGAGGATGAGATGGCTGGATGGCATCACCAACTCGATGCACATGAGTTTGGGTGAACTCCGAGAGCTGGTGATGGACAAGGAGGCCTGGCGTGCTGCGATTCATGGGATCGCAAAGAGTCAGACACGACTGAGCGACTGAACTGAACTGATCTCTTGATAGTCATGCCTTTGTGTAAGTCCCCCTCCTTGAGTGTGGGCTGGATCGACTGGCTGACTTTTAACAGGAATACAATGAAAGTAATGAAATGTCACTTCTGGATTAGCTTAGAAAATGACTCTGATTTCTGTCTTGTTCTCTACTGCTCTTTGGCTTGCTTATTCTGATGGAAGCCTGCTGCCTTGCTGTGAGTCACCCTACCAAAGGGTCCATGTGACAAGGAACTGAGGGAGGCCCCGGCCAACAGCCAGTGAGGAAATGAGGCCATTACATTAGTCCAGGGGCTCATGAGGAACTGGATTCTGTCACCAATGACATGGGAGAACTTGGAAGTAGACTCTCCAGCCTAAGTTGAGTCTAGAGATGACTGCAATGCTGGCCATGAAATCTTGTGAGACCCTGAGCCACAGTTACCCACCCAATCCATCCCTGAATACCTGACACACAGAAACTATGAGATAAAAGCACTTGTTTTGAGCTGATAAGAATGCATAATTTATTACATAGCCATAGACAGCTAAATCTATAGAACATAAATCTACAGAAAAACATCTTCTGTCACATTTTTCATCCCCCCCCAAGGCATTGTCATTATCTACTTTCTGCTCTTCATGGAATTACTTCTGTCTCTTAAAAATTGACCTGGCAATGTGGTAACAGCTGCTCCTTCCATGACCATGGAGGCTGTATTACAACTGAATGTTTTCTTATTTTAATATGGTCCCTAGCATATTTACAAAGGGAGTTTTAAACAGTTCCTGGAAAATTATAATTAAATCAAAGTTTAAAAGCTACTTTAAAATCCATTAAGTTTATTCATTAAAACACTGTACATATCACAATGATACTAAGTGTTAACATTGATCTTCAGCCTCCTTCCTATTGAAGTTAAAATGGGTTCTCCCTATCTAGTTCCATCTATGGCATAATGACATCCATCTGTTTTCTTTCTAATAGCCAGACAACAGCTGCACAAAAGAGTCCTAAGGATTTACACCAATTCACCATTCCATTCTAAATATAGTTGACACCCTCTTGTCTGGCCCCCAAATTCCAATAATATGTACACATTACAGCTTACTTATGCATTGCCAATGTATAACCCCTTAAATTCTATAAGATACATCTAATACTAAAATGAAACCATAGTAATATAACCTTTGAAACTGGAAGGGTCTTTGGGTTGTCATTATGAATAGAAATGAAATGAATAGAAATAGTTGCCATTATGAATAGAAATAAAATATAAATTATTTTATTTCATTAATGTGGGTCTCTTATAATGTAGCTTTATCACAGGCCTTTTGCTTATCTGCCCAGACTATAGATATTCTGTTTTATCCCCAGGGACTACCTGATATACAGTAGAAACTCAGAAATATATGCCTAATGATTTAATACAAGAACTCCACCATCATATCTTCATTATTTTCAGCATTGTCCTAGCTCTCAAGAATTGACAAGAAAGGGGAGGAAATAGACAAACAACAATGATGTACTGAATAAAGCAGTAATAAGAACTGCTTTGGGAAGTATTCAAAATTATATTAGGAATTTATTAAAATCACACAAATCCCTGGACCCCAGCCTCCAAGTGAATTTCTAATTTTATATGTGAGGGAGTTGCAAGCAAATTTTTCTTTTCTTTTTTTTTTTTCCTAATGTTTACTTATTTGTTTGGTTTCATTGTGGGATCTTCGATCTTTGTTGTGGCATGTGGGCTCAAGTTCTCCGACCAGGGATCAAACCTGGGCCCCCTGCATTGGGAGGGTGGAGTCTTAGCCACTGGACCACCAGGGAAGTGCTAGCAACTTTTTCTATAAAACAGCCATAGAGGAAGTATTTGAGGCTTTGCCAGCCGTATACTTCTGTTGCAGCTAATCAACACTGCTACTCTAGTGTGAAGATATCTGTAGACAACAGGTAAGTGAACAAACATGCCCAGGTTCCAATAAAACATTATATGTAGACACTGAAATCTGAATTTCAGAAATTTTTCACATCATATTGTTCTTCAATTTTTTTAACCATTAAAAACTATAATAACCATTCTTTGCTCCTGGACTATACAAAAACAGACAGCTGGCCATATTGGCCTGTAGGCCATAGTGGCAAACCCTTGGCACAGATGAAGGAGCACAAACTCTGGAATCTTTGTGACCTAAGTTAGTATTCCAGCTCTGCGCCTTTCTAGCAGGGGACTTGGGCAAGCTACTTTCCCATATGCACTTGTCTCTTCACCTGAGAGATGAGAGACTTCAGTAATATCTACTTCATCCATAGGATGACAAGAAACTTGAAGACCAAAAAAAAAAAAAAGAAAAGAAAAGAGGCTAACAGGCCTGTCTGCTAAAACAACAACTGTGCTACTTGAATTATCATAGTAAACATGTTTTCTTTTAACATGCCAATCAGAGAACTAATTTGGACATGGAATTTAATTAAATGCAGTTGGCTGCATCACTAATAAACTCTTCTCTCTTCATCATATTCTATTACACAGTAGTCACTTCTTTTTGGCATTTGTTATTGTAATGTGATGAGACCTCACCATAGCGTGTCATGGAGTGCACCAGGCAGCATCTTTTATTTTTATATGACTAGGTTTTAATGGGATTTTACAATTTAGCTCTAGGATGTCTAGCTTGCCAAATCATTCAGCAAATGCTAAGGAAATTGTCTTAACTAGCATACTGCAAGTAAATGGTTCAATTTAATACATCATAAAAATAATAAAAAGAGGAAAATAAAATGGATAGGAAAAAAATCATTTTGGAGGAAAGCCTAGTTTCCTACTGAATTAAGATGTTAAGAAACAAAGTTTATCTTTTATTTCTTCCATTTATAGAGGGAGAAGCATTATAGCTACTGTGATCACGATTCCCTGCAAACCCCTCCCCTCCCAAAAGACATGTTCTTAGTATAATCACATTTACTTTACACCAGGCCTGACAAGTAGTCAGTCATCCAGCATCTTTTCACAATCTTTCCCTGATAAAGACGAGTCTTAAAGGAATGCTTTAACTCAAGAAAATGAGTATCTAAATAACAGAACGTTATGCATTAGGACTACAAGCAAGTATGCAGTGGTGAGGGTAGTGAGACAGTACGGTTACAGGCAGAAAATAAGCCCACCTCTGTTATTTGCAGGACCCAGGGAAGGAGCATAAATGGAGAATACATGGCATGTTGAAATATTTAGAAATTATAAATCAAGCAGCATCTCACCCAAAGTACTAGGCCCAATATCTGGGACTTGCCCTCCAGCCTGGATGTTAAAAGCCTGCTGGACTGTGTAATAGCACAGATATGCTGGGCAAGACAGGATGGAACCTAGACCTTGGTTCCCACCTTGGACTTCTGAGTGGTAATTGGATTTAAACACCATTAGAACTCATGATCAAGTTCAGCAAGGTCGCAGGATACAAGATCAATGTGTAAAAATCAATGATATTTTGAGACATTAGCAATGAAAAATACAAAGCCAAAATTAAGAAAGCAATTATATTCATAGTAGCATGAAAGATAAAATACTTAGACATAAAATTAATAAATATCAAGTGTATACTCTTTAGGAAACATTTTTCAAAGAAATTAAAGAAGACCTAAATAAATGGAAAAGACATTCTATATTCAAGAATTAGTAAATACTGTTAAGATAATAATACTGTCTAACTTGAACAGATTCAATGCTATCCATATCAAAATCTCAGATGGCTTTTATTGCAAAAATTGACAACTTGGTCCTACATTTCACATGGAAATGAAAGGAACTCAGAATAGCTAAACCACCTTTGAAAAAAGAAGAGCAAACTTGGAAGACTCAATTCTCAATTTCCAAACTAACTATATAGCTGTAGTAATCAAGATACTGGTAACAGATGGAGATATATAAATCAATAAAATAGACTTAAAAATCCACAAGTGTAACCTCAATTGATTTATGTCAGTTGATTTTTCACAAGACTACCAAGACAATTCAATGGGGGATATACTTGTCTTCTCAACAAATGGTTTGGGGATAGTCACAAGGTAAAGAGGTTTAATCCCCACAGTCTAGAAAATCTGACTCAAAACGGATCACAGAACTAAATGTAAGAGGTATACTATGAAACTTTTAGAAGAAAATATAGAGGTAAATCTTTATGACTGTGTTAGGCAAAGCCCTCTGAGATATTACATCAAAAGCACAAACAACAGAAGAAAAAAACAGATAAATTAGACTTCATCAAAAATTAAGACCATTTGCACTTCAAAGGACACCATCAAGAAAATGAAAAAACATGGACTGAGAAAAAAATACTTGTAAATCATATATCTGATAAAGGACTTGTGTTCAGAATATATAAAGAGCACTTACAAATCAATAATTGAAAAGTAACCCAATTTAGAAATGGGCAAATATTTTGAAGAGACATTTCTCCCAAGAAAGTATACAAATGGCCAATAAGCATTTGGAAAAATTCCCAATATCATATTCATTCATTTCAGTTCAGTTCAGTTCAGTCGCTCAGTCGTGTCCGACTCTTTGTGACCCCATGAATCGCAGCACACCAGGCCTCCCTGTCCATCACCAACTCCCGGAGTTCACTCAGACTCATGTCCATCGAGTCAGTGATGCCATCCAGCTATCTCATCCTCTGTCATCCCCTTCTCCTCCTGCCCCCAATCACTCCCAGCATCAGTCTTCTCCAATGAGTCAACTCTTTGCATGAGGTGGCCAAAGTACTGGAGTTTCAGCTTTAGCATCATTCCTTCCAAAGAAATCCCAGGGCTGATCTCCTTCAGAATGGACTGGTTGGATCTCCTTGCAGTCCAAGGGGCTCTCAGGAGTCTTCTCCAACACCACAGTTCAAAAGCATCAATTCTTCGGTGCTCAGCTTTCTTCACAGTCCAACTCTCACATCCATACATGACCACTAGAAAAACCATAGCCTTGACTATTATTATTTATTAGGGAAATACAAATCAAAGCCACAAAGAGCTACCATTTCATACCCACTAGAATGGCTATAAACAAAGGACAGAAGAAAGATAATGTTGGAACCCTCAGACATTTCTGGTGTGAATATAAAATAATGCAACCACCATGGAAAATATTTGGCACTTCCTCAACAAGTTAAACATGGAGTTATCATGTGATGCAGAAATTCTACTCCAAGGAAGCCAAGAGAAGTAAAAATACATGGACACACAAAAATTTGTACATGAACGTTCACAGGAACATTATTCTTAATAGTCGAAAGGTGGAAACAATCCATGTGTCCATTAACTGAAGAATGGACAATGGAATATATGCCAATAAAAAGGAGTGACATAGCTGTATGTGCTGTGACATGATGAGCCTTGAAAACATTACGTTAAGTGAATGCCGTCAGAAGACACCATATATTGTATGATTCCTGAAATAGGCAAAGCTCTAAGGACAGATATTACATTAGAGACTGTCTATTGCTGAGGTGGTTGGGAGGAAATGGGGAGTGGCTGCTAATAGAAACAGGTTTTGTTTTGGTGTGATGAAAATTTTCTAAAATTGGTTGTTGTGATGGTTACACAACTGTGAATACACTAAAAACCACTGAATTGTACATTTTAAATGGATGAGTTGTATGATATGTGAATGTATCTCAAAAAGTTGTCTTAAAAAAGCCCAAAATTATACCACCCAGTTATCTGAGGAACATGGTCCATCTAAATACCTGCTTATTTATGTATTCATTCGATCATCATTTGTTTATGGTTGCCCACTATGTACAAAGTATGAGACTGGGACTTTGTGGGCAGGAAACTCTGGTCTTGCTCACCCCTGTCCCTAGTGTCTAGAACTGTGCCTAGCACAGAGACTGTGACTTTCTCCCAGCCCTCACCTCCCACACTTGCAAGATTTCAGTCTTGCATCCTCAAAGGTCATTCTCTTCCTTAGTTGCCATACATTCAACTGTTTACTCAACTTTCTTACGAGAGAAAAGAAAAAACAATCTTGGTGCCTGGATATTTGTCATTATGTGGGATCCATTTAAAATTTGGTTCTTCTCTTGCTTGTGTCTAACAGTGGATAACCATCAGAAACTTTGGGGATGTCCACTACAGCACATGCGCAAGGCAGTCAAAGAGTTACTGGACACTCAATAAACTTCTCTCTGTTTCTCAGAGAATGTGAAGGACTGGTAATGTCCTCCTCTCATTGGAAGGCTGAGCATCACCAAGTAGATTAGTTCACTTGAACCCCACACTACTCACCCAGGCCCATGAGTCAAGATCTCAATGTTCTTTACCTTAAATCCAAAGAAAATCTAACTGATCTAGGGTAGAAACCGGAAACCTTTTTTCTTAAAAGGACAGACATCACACATTTTAATCTTTTTTTCACCAAGGACATGCTTTTATTTATTGATGTATGCATCCCCTCCAAAAGCCTTTATCCAACCTTCCTATGTGATAAGTACTTTTAAGAAGTGGAAATTAAGATGAATTAGATCTCTTCCTTGCTCCCAAGAGGTTTGTGGGTTTTTTTTTAATTTTATTTTATTTAACTTTACAATATTGTATTGGTTTTGCCATATATAAAAATGAATCTGCCACAGGTATATATGTGTTCCCCATCCTGAACCCTCCTCCCTCCTCCCTCCCCATACCATCCCTCTGGGTCGTCCCAGTGCACCAGCCCCAAGCATCCAGTATCGTGCATCGAACCTGGACTGGCGACTCGTTTCATATATGATATTATACATATTTCAATGCCATTCTCCCAAATCATCCCACCCTCTCCCTCTCCCACAGAGTCCAAAAGACTGTTCTATACATCAGTGTCTCTTTTGCTGTCTCGTATACAGGGTTATTGTTACCATCTTTCTAAATTCCATATATATGTGTTAGTATACTGTATTGGTGTTTTTCTTTCTGGCTTACTTCACTCTGTATAATAGGCTCCAGTTTCATCCACCTCATTAGAACTGATTCAAATGTGTTCTTTTTAATGGCTGAGTAATACTCCATTGTGTATATGTACCACTGCTTTCTTATCCATTCATCTGCTGATGGACATCTAGGTTGCTTCCATGTCCTGGCTATTATAAACAGTGCTGCGATGAATATTGGGGTACACGTGTCTCTTTCAATTCTGGTTTCCTCAGTGTGTATGCCCAGCAGTGGGATTGCTGGATCATAAGGCAGTTCTATTTCCAGTTTTTTAAGGAATCTCCACACTGTTCTCCATAGTGGCTGTACTAGTTTGCATTCCCACCAACAGTGTAAGAGGGTTCCCTTTTCTCCACACCCTCTCCAGCATTTATTGCTTGTAGACTTTTGGATCGCAGCCATTCTGACTGGCGTGAGATGGTACCTCATAGTGGTTAGGGTTAGGGTTATGGACACCTTATCTTTGACAAAGGAGGCAAGAATATACAATGAATTAAAGACAATCTCTTTAACAAGTGGTGCTGGGAAAACTCGTCAATCACTTATAAAAGAATGAAACTAGAGCACTTTCTAACACCATACTCAAAAATAAACTCAAAATGGATTAAAGATCTAAACTTAAGACCAGAAACTATAAAACTCCTAGAGGAGAACACAGGCAAAACACTCTCCGACATACATCACAGCAGGATCCTCTATGACCCACCTCCCAGAATATTGGAAATAAAAGCACAAATAAACAAATGGGACCTAATTAAACTTAAAAGCTTCTGCACAACAAAGGAAACTATAAGCAAGGTGAAAAGACAGCCTTCAGAACGGGAGAAAATAATAGCAAATGAAGCAACAGACAAACAACTAATCTCAAAAATATACAAGCAACTCCTACAGCTCAATTCCAGAAAAATAAATGACCCAATCAAAAAATGGGCCAAAGAACTAAACAGACATTTCTCCAAAGACGACATACAGATGGCTAACAAACACATGAAAAGATACTCAACATCACTCATTATCAGAGAAATGCAAATCAAAACCACTATGAATAACCTATTTCAATCTTCATGAATCACACCAAGAAGTTACTCAACACTGTCCTTAGCACTCAGACCAAACCTGATTTCTGCTTCTGTGCTAGACAATATTAGAACCAAACTATAAATAACTTAAGTCATTTGCTTCAAATACCTGCTCCTGAAAAATAAGACTTAAGTAACTTACTAAGTCAAACATCGTGCTCATCAACATTTGCTTTAAAACTTCATCTTGTGCCCACCAACCCAAAATAAGTATCCCACAAAACTCAGCCCAATTCCAATCAGTTTCCACCTTGCAAGTCTTACCTTAAAATCATCCAGAGCTCTATAAAATAGTCTTCTCTGACCTTACCTTTCTAAGAAACTGGTAAGATTCTATGACAGTGTTCTCCCTACTACAGTAATTCTAATAAGTTATTTTGCTTAATCAACAGATATTTCTGGTGGTCTGCTGAATCTTCAGTCAACAATCCAAAATGGATAAATTAAACAGTTGTAGGAAATGAATGTTGTTATATTTAGATATGGCTTCCCTGATAGCTCAATTGGTAAAGACTCTGCCTGCAATGAAAGAGACACCAGCTCCATTCCCAGGTCAGGAAGATCCACTGCAAAAGGGATAGGCCACCCACTCCAGTGTTCTGGCTTGGAGAACACTTGTGGCTCAGGGGTAAAGAATCTGCTTGCAATGCGGGAGACCTAGGTTCAATCCCTGGGCTGGGAGGATCCCCTGGAGAAGGGAAAGGCTACCCACTCCAGTATTCTGGCTTGGAGAATTCCATGGACTATATAGGACATAGGGTCCCAAAGAATCAGATACAACTGAGAGACTTTCACTTCACTTTCATATTTAGATATATTGAAGTAACCACCTAAAAACAGAAATGGCTAAAAGAGTAGTGAGGAAGAATAGAGGAGGGGACAATTGCATTTCATGTTCAGTCTTTGATATTTGAATTTGTTTCAAAATGTGTGCATATTACTCTGATTGTTGTTGTTCAGTCACTTAGTCGTGTCCAACTCTTTACAACCCCATGGACTGCAGCACACCGGGCTTCCCTATCCTTCACCATCTCTGGAGCTTGCTCAAACTCATGTCTCTTGAGTAGATGATGTCTTCTGAACATCTCATCCTCTGTCATCCCCTTCTCCTCCTGCCTTCAATCTTTCCCAGCAACAGGGCCTTTTCCGGTGAGTTGGCTCTTCACATCAGATAGCCAAAGTTTTGGAGCGTCAGCTTCAGTATCAGTCCTTTCAATGAATATTCAGGACTGATTTCCTTTAGGATTGACTGGTTTGATCTCTCTGCAGTCCAAGGGACTCTCAAGAGTCTTCTCCAACACTACAGTTCGAAAACATCAATTCCTCAGTGCTCAGCCTTCTTTACGGTCCAACTCTCACATCCATACATGACTACTAGAAAAACCACAGCTTTGATTATATGGACCTCAGGAGGCAAAGTGATATCTCTTTTTTATAATATGCTGTCTAGGTTGGTCACAGCTTTTCTTCCAAGGAGCAAGTGTCTTTTAATTTCATGGCTGCTGTCACTGTCCACAGTGATTTTGGAGCACAAGAAAATAAAGTCTGTCACTGTTTCCATTGTTTCCCCATTCTATTCTGGACCAGATGCCATGATCTTCACTCTTTGAATGTTAAGTTTTAAGCCAGCTTTTTCACTCTCCTCTTTCACCTTCAACAAGAGGCTCTTTAGTTCCTCTTCACTTGCTGTCATAAGGGTGGTGTCATCTGCATATCTGAGGTTATTGGTATTTCTCCCAGCAATCTTGATTACACCTTGAGCTTCATACAGCCTAGCATTTTGCATGATGTACTCTGCATATAAGTTAAATAAGCAGGGTGACAATATACAGCCTTGACACACTCCTTTTCCGATTTGGAACCAGCCCGTTGTTTCCATGTCCAGCTCTAACCGTTGCTTCAGTTACTGTTGCTCCATACAGGTTTCACAGGAGGCAGGTAACGTGGTCTAGTATTCCCATCTCTTGAAGAATTTTCCAGTTTGTTGTGATCCAGAGTCAAAGGCTTTAGCGTAGTCAGTGAAGCAGAAGTAGATGTTTTTCTGGAATTCTCTTGCTTTTTCTATGATCCAATGGATCTTGGCAATTTGATCTCTCATTCCTCTGCCTTTTCTTAATCCAGCTTATACACCTGTAATTTCTCGGTTCACATACTGCTGAAGCCTAGCTTGAAGGATTCTGAGCATTACCTTGCTAGCGTTAGCATGTGAATGAGTGCAATTGTGTGGCAGTTTGAACATTCTTTGGCATCGCCCTTCTTTGAGACTGGAATGAAAACTGACCTTTTCTAGTCCTGTGGCCACTGCTGAGTTTTCCAAATTTGCTGGCATGTTGAGTGAAATATTTTCACAGCATCATCTTTTAGCATCTGAAATACCTCAGCTGGAATTCCATCACCTTCACTAGCTTTATTTGTAGTGATGCTTCCTTAAGGCTCACTTGACTTCACACCCCAGGATGTCTGGCTCTAGGTGAGTGATCACACCATCATGGTTATCTGCATCATTAATACTATACTTTACTGAATAGTTTCTCTGTGCATTCTTCTCACCTTTTCTTAATATCATCTGCTTCTGTTAGGTCCATACCGTTTCTGTCCTTTATTGTGTCCATCTTTCCATGAAAATTCCCTTGGTATCTCTAATTTTCTTTAAAAGATCTGTAGTCTTTCCCATTCTCTTGTTTTCCTCTATTCTTTGCATTGTTCACTTAGGAAGGCTTTCTTATCTCTCCTTGCTATTCTTTGAAACTCTGAATTCAGATGGGTATACCTTTCCCTTTCTCCTTTGCCTTTCACTTCTTTTCTCAGCTATTTGTAAAGCCTCCTCACACAACCATTTTGCCTCTTTGCATTTTTTTTCTTGGGGATGGTTTTGATCACTGCCTCCTATAAAATGTTACAAACCTCAACCCATAGTTCTTCAGGCACTCTGTGTTTCAGATCTAATCCTTTCAATCTATTTGTCACTTCCACTGTATAATCCTAAGGGATTTGATTTAGATCATATAAGAATGGTCTAGTGGTTTTCCCTACTTTCTTCAATTGAAGTCTGAATTTGGCAATAAGGAGTTCATGATCTGAGCCACAGTCAACTCCTGGTCTTGTTTTTCCTGACTATAGAGCTTCTCCATCTCCAGCTGCAAAGAATATAATCAATGTGATTTCAGTATTGACCATCTAGTGATGTCCATGTGTAGAGTTGTCTCTCATGTTGTTGAAAGAAGGTGTTTCCTATGACCTGTGTGTTCTCTTGGAAAAATTCTTTTAGTCTTTGTCCTGCTTCATTTTGTACTCCAAGACCAAACTTGCCTGTTACTCCAGGTATCTCTTGACTTCCTACTTTTGCATTTCAGTCCCCTATGAGAGGACATCACTTTGTCAACAAAGGTTCATCTAGTCAAGGCTGTGGTTTTTCCAGTAGTCATGTATGGAAGTGAGAGTTGGACTGTGAAGAAAGCTGAGTGCTGAAGAACTGATGGTTTTGAACTGTGGTGTTGGAGAAAACTCTTGACAGTCCCTTGGACTGCAAGGAGATCCAACCAGTCCATCCTAAAGGAGATCAGCCCTGGGTGTTCATTGGAAGGACTGATGTTGAAGCTGAAACTCCAATACTCTGGCCACCTGATGTGAAGAGCTGACTCATTTGAAAAGACCTTGATGCTGGGAAGGATTGAGGGTGAGAGGAGAAGGGGATGACAGAGGATGAGATGGTTGGATGGCTGACTCAATGGACATGGGTTTAGGTGGACTCCAGGAGTTGGTGATGGACAGGGAAGCCTGGCGTGCTGAGGTTCACAGGGTCGCAAAGAGTTGGACATGACTGAACAGCTGAACTGAACTGATGATGAAAAGAACATCTTTTTTTGGTGTTAGTTCTAGAAGGTCTTGTAGGTCTTCAAAGAACCGTTCAATTTCCACACTTCAGCATTAGGGGTTCGGGCATAGACTTGGATTACTTTGATATTGAATGGTTTGCCTCGGAAATGAACCGAGATCATTCTGTCATTTTTGATGTTGCATTCAAGTACTGCATTTGGGACTCTTGTTGACTATGAGGGCTACTCCATTTCTTCTAAGGGATTCTTGCCCACAGTAGTAGATATAATGGTCATCTGAATTAAATTCACCCATTCCAATCTATCTTAGTTAGCTGATTCCTAAAATGTCAATGTTCACTCTTGCCATCTCCTGTTTGACCACTTCCAATATACCTTGATTCATGGAGCTAACATTCCAGGTTCCTATGCAATTTTGTTCTTTACAGCATTGGACTTTACTTTCACCACCAGACACATCCACAACTGGGTGTTGTTTCCACTTTGGCTCAGCCTCTTCATTCCTTCTGGAGCTATATCTTTGCTCTTCTCCAACAGCAAATTGGGCACCTACCGACCTGGAGAGTTCATCTTTCAGTGTCATATCTCTTTACCCTCTCATACTGTTCATGGGGTTCTCAAGGCAAGAATGCTGAAGTGGTTTGCCATTCCCTTCTCCAGTGGACCACATTTTGTCAGAACTCTCCACTATGACCCATCTGTCTTGGCTGGCCCTACAGGGCATGGCTCACAGTTTCACTGAGTTAGACAAGACTGTGATCCATGTGATCAGTTTGGTTAGTTTTCTGTGATTGAGGTTTTTATTCTGCCTGCCCTCTGATGGATGAGCATCAGAAGCTTGTAGAAACTTCCTGATGGGAAGGACTGGTTGTGGGGAAAACCAGGTCTTGCTCTGGTGGGCAAGGCCATGCTCAGTAAATCTTTAATCGAATTTTCTGCTGATTGGTGGGGCTGTGTTCCCTCCCTGTAGTTTGGCCCTAGCATAAACTACGGTAGGGGTAATTATATATAAAAATATATAAAACCATTTTAAAATATTAGTAAACAGTAAATCAGTGGCTAAGAGGCAATTTCCCTAACTTTTGTATAATATCAGGAGAGTTGGCATTCTTTGTTCTGAATTTAGCCCTGAAAACATAATACTGAGATAACAAATAAACATTACAAGTTATGTCCATCCCTGTTACACAAACATAAAAGTCACAGTATGATAGGCATGTTTTACAGGCAGAGATGAGGCCAAGAAAATCGAAAAAGATCATTGAAAGAGTCCATATTACCCTTCATCTCTTGTAGTGGGACTTCCTAGGTATTATGTCTTATGGATTGACCTAAACAAGTTTGGGACTGGGTCCCCCTTTGCCTGTCTGCTCCCAACAAGAAAATATCACAAAGGAAAAAGTCCTTTTTCTTGTAGGACAGACCATTTTCCTGAGCCCCAATTATTTTTTTAATCTTAAACCTGAAAGAGGAAATTACCTTTTTAGATTGGAAACTGCAATAGCTGTTTCTGCCTAGCTCTACTTTGAGTCTACATATGAAGTACATACTCTGCTATGAGATGGTATTGGAAATGCTGATGGGAGAACTGAGAGGGAGTTATGGAAGTCATTTAAGGGATCTCAGCAGACCAAATGCAAATACATTACCGTTCAAAGAATAATTATGTGTGTGAAAAACTTCTAAAGTCCCTGGTACAAAAAGTTCCAATCTAGTACTTCACCATAGTGGGCACATCATAAATATTTGATGATTAAATGAATGAACAAAATGTTTTCAAAATTTAAGTCAAAATATAATAAAATCACACTTAAGCATTAGAGTTTTCTAATCCTTTTAAAATTTATTTTTACTGGAGGAATCAACCTGCCTGGCTTCAGGCTCTACTACAAAGCCACAGTCATCAAGACAGTATGGTACTGGCACAAAGACAGAAATATAGATCAATGAAACAAAATAAAAAGCCCAGAGATAAATCCACGCACCTATGGACACCTTATCTTTGACAAAGGAGGCAGGAATATACAATGGATTAAAGACAATCTCTTTAACAAGTGGTGCTGGGAAAACTGGTCAACCACTTGTAAAAGAATGAAACTAGAGCACTTTCTAACACCATACTCAAAATGGATTAAAGATCTAAATGTAAGACCAGAAACTATAAAACTCCTAGAGGAGAATAGGCAAAACACTCTCCGACATACATCACAGCAGGATCCTCTATGACCCACCTCCCAGAATATTGGAAATAAAAGCACAAATAAATGGGACCTAATTAAACTTAAAAGCTTCTGCACAACAAAGGAAACTATAAGCAAGGTGAAAAGACAGCCTTCAGAATGGGAGAAAATAATAGCAAATGAAGCAACAGACAAACAACTAATCTCAAAAATATACAAGCAACTCCTACAGCTCAATTCCAGAAAAATAAGTGACCCAATCAAAAAATGGGCCAAAGAACTAAATAGACATTTCTCCAAAGAAGACATACTGATGGCTAACAAACACATGAAACGATGCTCAGCATCACTCATTATCAGAGAAATGCAAATCAAAACCACTATGAGGTACCATTTCACGCCAGTCAGAATGGCTGCGATCCAAAAGTCTACAAGCAATAAATGCTGGAGAGGGTGTGGAGAAAAGGGAACCCTCTTACAGTTGGTGGGAATGCAAACTAGTACAGCCACTATGGAGAACAGTGTGGAGATTCCTTAAAAAACTGGAAATAGAACTGCCTTATGATCCAGCAATCCCACTGCTGGGCATACACACTGAGGAAACCAGAATTGAAAGAGACACGTGTACCCCAATGTTCATTGCAGCACTGTTTATAACAGTCAGGACATGGAAGCAACCTAGATGTCCATCAGCAGATGAATGGATAAGAAAGCTGTGGTACATATACACAATGGAATATTACTCAGCCATTAAAAAGAACACATTTGAATCAGTTCTAATGAGGTGGATGAAACTGGAGCCTATTATACAGAGTAAAGTAAGCCAGAAAGAAAAACACCAATACAGTATACTAATGCATATATATGGAATTTAGAAAGATGGTAACAATAACCCTGTATGCTGCTGCTAAATCACTTCAGTCATGTCTGACTCTGTGGGACCCCATAGATGGCAGCCCACCAGGCTTCCCGTCCCTAGGATTCTCCAGGCAAGAACACTGGAGTGGGTTGCCATTTCCTTCTCCAATGCATGAAAGTGAAGCGTGAGAGTGAAGTTGCTCAGTCGTGTCCGACTCTTCACGACCCCATGGACAGCAGCCTATCAGGCTCCTCCACCCCTGGGATTTTCCAGGCAAGAGTACTGGAGTGGGGTGCCATTGCCTTCTCCGATAACCCTGTATACGAGACAGCAAAAGAGACACTGATGTATAGAACAGTCTTTTGGACTCTGTGGGAGAGGGAGAGGGTGGGATGATTTGGGAGAATGACATTGAAATATGTAGATCATATATGAAACGAGTCGCCAGTCCAGGTTCGATGCATGATACTGGATGCTTGGGGCTGGTGCATTGGGACGACCCAGAGGGATGGTATGGGGAGGGAGGAGGGAGGGGTTCAGGATGGGGAACACATGTATACCTGTGGCAGATTCATTTTTATATATGGCAAAACCCATACAATATTGTAAAGTTAAATAAAATAAAATTAAAAAAAAATAAAAATAAAATTTATTTTTAAAGCTGGGAAAATATTCATTTCTGAGAAGTATCATAACACTATCTTAGAGAGATACAAACTCCGTATACAATTTTATTTAAATACACACATACACACACATATCTCACTCCATAAGAAGGAAAAATCTCTAATGCAGCAATCCAAAATATTAACTGTAATTTCCTTTAGGATTAGACAGTATTTGTTTTTATATTTTTACTTTTCCATCTTTTAATTTTTTTATACTAAGCATACATTCTTTGAATAAGAAGGGTAAACTATTTTAAAAAGAAAAATATTTCTATCGTAACTCTTCACTTAGCAATGGAACTAAGACCTTTAGAAACATACTGGATTGACAACTTTGCCTATCAACAATGTGCTCAACACCACAACTTTTTTTTTTCCTCAAATTTTTTCTCTGTGTGGTGAGGAAGTTCCTAATTCACAGAAAAGGAACTTGCAACTCTACCTCCGAGAAGAAACCAGAGAAGAAAAAAGCTCCATAGCACAGAATCCAGAAAACAATGAGGAACTTGTTTAAGGCAACATACACCTGACACAAGGGAGCTCTTCACACTCACACAGGGTTGGAAACATTGTCAAATGATCTTGTTATTTTTATTTCATCTGTTCCCTAACTCATGAAACTCGTAACAGTATATTTAATATTCAGTTTCTATAAAAAGAAACTTTCTTTAAAACATAAATGGTAGGTACCATGGAATAAACAGACGCTAACAATTACAAGAACAGCTAATGTTTCTGCAGGCCTGCTATGTTCCAGGCACCGTGCCATCTACTGTGCACACCATGCATGCATTATTTCATTTAATCCTCGGTGCCATGAAATAGGTACTACTATCTACCACATCTGGAGATAAGGAAACACACAATAAGGAACTCACCCCAGATCACAATGCTGCATGGAAGAGGAGTCTTCAAACCCGGGTCTAATTGCATCTCATATTCCTAATGATTAAGAGTCTTAGTTATTTACTATTATTTTTCTCTTCTTGTACCACAAAAAATTCTTCAGAACATGATATTAGACATTTCTTTCCAAAAACTGAGAAGAAACACAAGGTTTAAGCATTTAGCAACCTCTGTTTATCCATTTATCCATGTTTTCTTCATTTTTTTCCCCAAGAAAGTGATGCTTTGAGGGAAGGAAACATGCTAAAATTATTTTTTTTTAATCTGAAAAAGTAAGCTGTAAAATGATACGTGGTCATTTCCACATCATTTTTTGTCTTGTATTTTATAATGAAAAAAATACATGCCTTGGTATTTCCACCATTCTCAAGGCATCCGATATAGAAAACTGTGTAGGCAGAAAAATACTCCTTCTGATGAATTTACTGTTTCAACTTAACATTTAGAATGTAGTGGAAAGAATCAATAGGCATATACTCTTCTTGGGAGCCATAAACATTTATTTAAACAAACTCAATGTTCCTTTTGTGTATATTCAACACATAAACAGCTTGAAATTGACTAGAAAAGGAACTATATTCTTAAAAATCTCAGATGAAATACTAGTGAATGGGAGAAGAACTGTATGACAAGAGCAGCATATATACACTGCAGGAGCATGAGTCTTTTCTATTACCTGATATTTGTACAAATGTGGTAGGTCAGTTTTGGATAAAATGTTAGAGCAAAGAGCAGTAGTTCACAACCTCAGGGCCCTGAAGAAAAACTGAAACTCATCACCTCACATTTCAGGGAGTCTGCCTGCGCTGGCATCTGACAATCTATACTTGACAGGTGTCCCCCGGAATGGGGATGCAGGTGGCACGTGATTCACACTTCCAGAAATACTGCTATGAATAAGAGCAAATAAGAGCATGGGCTCCAGAGGCAACTGTATCAGTATGAACCATGGCTCCCCAGTCAGGCACAGAGTGTCCTTAGTTAGGCAGCTTAACCTCTCTAAACCTCAGTTTCTTCATCTGTGAAATGTGAGAACAGCAAGAATATCTTCCATAGTTGTGAGAATTTTTTAAAAGATTGTACAATATGTATCTGTCTTGAGATACACACACACACACAAAGAGAGACAGTGAAGGGAAGAAATTTCCCATACTGCACAACAAAAAGTAAATGTTCAAGAACTGTATCTTGCTGATATTAAATTACTGTTTTAAAAGACAAAGCCCCAAAGCTCTAAAACCTCTGTTGTCATGCTCTCTACATTTCTCAATCTCTTCTCAGGGATCTGAGTCACCTTCATATTTTCTCTTAGTTAAATCTTCCTTGAGTATCAATCCTAACTTGCTTTGATTGTGAGGTGCTGGCATTTTGTAAAATCACTATTAGGCATTCAAACAGTTCTTTCCATATTTCAAAATATTAGAACATCAGGACAATCTATGGCCCAATTTGGCCTTAGTTGGTACAATAATTGCAACTGGTCTCCCTGGATCCAATTATGCTATGAATAAAATAAATCCCAGAGCACAGAAAATTGATTAACTAGTTATCAAAGTAGTGTGCAGATATTTTCTACCAAGATTATTCTATATATTGTTTGATTTGTAAAGGATACACATATGCACACAAGAATAGACACTCAACTGTTTCTTTCCATTATCTTTGAATAATACAACAGATGCACTTTCCATTTCTAAATCTTTTAGAATTTTTGCCTAAAACATTTTGTTATAGTTTTTATTATTCAGCAGAGAGGGTAAAAATATGTTTTAATTTTTACTGAAATTCAGGTTTCTGGGGGAATTTGTTTTTGACCTTTTTATTGACAATATTCATGCAATTAAATGCACCAATCTTAAGGGCACTGCTCAACGGATTCTAACCAAGTTAACACATTCCTGTAACCACTAGTGAGGCTGAGATTTAGAAAACCATCACTTCAGAAAGCTCCCTCTTACTCTTCTAAATCACTACCTTCCCCACAGTTCAGTTCAGTTGCTCAGTGGTGTCCAACTCTTTGCGACCCCATGGACTGCAGCATGCCAGGCTTCCCTGTCCATCACCAACTCTCAGAGCTTGCTCAAACTCATGTCTGTCGTGTACCTTCCCCACAGGTAACCACTATTCTGACCTCCATCACCAATGATCAATTTCATTTGCTTTGGAACTTCAAATAAATGGAACCAGAGAGTGTACATTTCCTCTACAACATTAAGTCTGTGAAATTCATTCATATTTTTATTTCTAACAGTAGTTAATATTTTTATCATCAATATCTAGTGTTTCATTGTATATCCGTGTCACAAGTTATCTATGGACATTTCTGTTTGGGGCTACTATGAGTAAATGACTGAACATTCCTGTCCATGTTTATTTAGCACACATGTGTACTTAAACTGCTGGGTGGTAAGTTGGCTTATGTGCAGTCCTAGCTTACACTGTCAAAAAAAAGTTTACAATGATGATCTTAACAATTTATACTCCCACTGACAGAATATGAGAGTTCCATTCACTCAGCCAATTTTGCTATTGTCTGTCCCTTCCATTTTAGTTATGTTGGAGGATGTGTAGTGGTACTGCATTGAGGTTTTAATTTGCATTTTTCTCATAAGTGATTACATTGACCATCTTTTCTTGTCTGTATTGGATATTTCAATATTAGCTTTTTTTAAGTTCCAAGTTTTTGCTTATGTTTGTACTAAGTTGTCTACCTCTTTTTATTTTTAGTAAGTTTTGGGACCGTAAGGACAGCTTCAGATTTACAGAAAAGCTGATATGAGAAAGATGGAGAGTGACAGGATATGCAAACACTAACTAAAAGAAAGGTGTTTACCTGTAGCAGTGGTAGACAAAGTTTGATCCAAGAACTACTACTAGAGATAAAAAGGATCATTTCATAATGATTAAGAGACAATTCAAAAGGAGGATATAACAATGTCAAATTTGTTACAGCTAATGTCATAGACTCAACTACACAAAAATGAAAACAGATATAAATAAAAGGAAAAATAGACAAATCTGTAATCATCAGAGATTTTAATACATTTTTCTCAAAGAATTTAGTAGAGATATAAAATATTTGAGCAATACAATTAACAAATTTCCCTGTGTGTGTATGTGTGTGTTGTATACCATGCACCAAATAAATGCAAAATATACACATTCTTTTTCAGGTGTACATGGGACATTTATTAAACCATCCACTGAGTCATAAAGCAAGTATTAACAAAGGTCAGATTATTCCTTCTAAGACCCATAATCTCTATCCAATCATAAGGAAACTATCAAACTGAAATTCAGGGACCTTCTACAAAATACCAACAGATACTTCTCAAAACTGTGAAAGTTATAAAAACAAACAGAGGACTGAAAAACTGTATGGACCAGGGGAGACTAATGAGACACAATGACTAATCACAGTATGTTAGCCTGGTTTGGATGATGGAAGAGAAAAACAGTAGTATAGTTCTTACATTTAAGGCATGTCTCTTGTAAGCAGTATATGGTGTTATTTTTTAAATCCAATCTGACAATCTTTGCTTTTAAAAATGTCTTGCGGTTGGCCAAAACGTTCATTTGGGTTCTTCTGTAAGGTGGTACAGAAAACCCAAATGAACATTTTGGCCAACTCAATATTTGCGTTTATTTTTTTAATATTTTATTTTTAATTTTACAATATTGTATTGGTTTTGCCATGTATCAACATGAATCCACCACAGGTATACACGTGTTCCCCATCCTGAACCTACCGCCTTACTATTTGTTTTCCATTTGTCCCATCTCTTTTGTGTTCCTTTCTTTCTGCTTTCTTGCATACATTCTGATTACGCGAGTAATTTTTATCATTCCATTTTATTTTTTTAATCAGATTGTTATACATTTTTTAAAATTTAGTATTTACCCTAGATATTGCAACATATATCCAGGACTTATTAATCTACCTTAAATTAATAACTACCACTTCCTAGATAATGCAAGAATCTTACAACACTTCAATGACCAATACTCTTCTCCTACCTTTTGTGCTATTGTTGTCATGCATTTTAATTCTGCACATAGTTTAAACCCACTGGACCTTATTGTTTTATAAAGTCAACATTTATTTAGACTTTTAAATATGTATTTACTTATTTAGATGTATTTATCTTTGCTGTTGCTCTTCATTCCTTCTTGCATTTCCATCTAAGATCATTAACTTTCCGCTGAAAAACATCTTGTAGTGATTATTTTAGTGTGGGTTTTCTAGTAACAATTTCTCTCCATTTTTATTTGAATGAAAATGTCTTTATTTTACCTGCATTTTGAAGGATATTTTCACTGGGCGTAGAATTTTTCTTTGGCAGTTATTTTCTTTCAGTTGTGTATACATACATCATTCTTTATCCACTAGCTTTCATCATTTCTTCTGAAAGGTCAATTGTCACTTTACTTTTGCTCTTTTAAAGGGAATTTATCTTAGATTTTCTCTTTACATTTTGCCATGATACTTTGTATTTATTTTGTTTGAGGTTTCTAGGGCTTGGTGAATTTGCAGTTTGTTATCTTTCTTTAGTTTTGAAAGATTTTGGCCAGTTTATCTTTAAATATTTCTTCAGCTCCATTGCCCCTCTCTTTTATTTTCCATTCGTTTTTATTCTCTGCACTTCTAATTTAGTATTTTCTATTTATTTATTTTCAGCTCACTAATTCTCTATTCTGCTGTGTCTAATCTGCAGTTAAACACATCTTTTGACTTTTAATTATTTCTGCTTTAGAACTTCCATTTGGTAATACTTCCACAGATGCTAATTTTATGGTGACAGTCTCTATTCTTTATCTACTTTCTTTAACTTAATAATCTTATTTCAAATTTTTATTTTTATATTAACCACAATATCTGTATTACATATAGGCCTATTTTTCTTGTTATTTCTTTATTGTTTTTCTTGGCTGTGCCCTTGGCAATGAAAGCACAGAGTCCTAACCATTAGACCACCAGGGAATTCCATAAACACCTATTTCTACTGTCAATTTTTTTCTCTTAGTTTTTGTCATTTGGTCTTATTTCCTGGCATAGCTGGTAATTTTGGATTGAATGCTGACATTAAGCATGAGTGATTTCAGAGACTGTGGATGATGTTATGTTTCTCCAGAGAATATTTTATTCTCTTCTGCCTGACAGGCAGGAAACCTTAATCCAATCAGAAACTGAAATAATTGGAGGTGGTGTTTAAGACTTTGTGAGGCCTCATCTATCACTAATTTACCTCTGTCATCAGCTGTAATACTTCAGAGGGCTGTTTTAAAAGCCTGAGGACTTTACTGGGATATATTCTCCTTGGCAGTTTCTAAATTATAATGTTGGTCTCTCCTTAGAATCAAAAGCTAAGATGGCCAAAAGTTGTGATTATTTTTTTAGTCCCTTAGCAACTACTTTTTGGTGTTTCTTAGCCTCTCACTCCACTCATGCCCAGCTTAAGAATTAGCTAATTCCTTGAAGGGAAATTGCATAGAGAATTCTGGATCACTTCTCTGAAGTTCCCATTTCTTCAGATTTTGGCTCCTTAAGTCTTGACTATTTAATTAGCCCTGAAGTTAAGTTTGAGGTTCCCCATTCTAGTAATATTGCTGTCTCTGCTTTCCCTATTTCAGTTTCCAAGTCCTGCAAGGCAAATAAACAAAGGTTCTAAAGGTAAAAACCTCAGTAAATGCAGAACTCACTTTATGCTTTTTCCTTCTCTATGAGATGATCACCCTTCCAGTTTTAGGCACCTTTATTGTCTGATGGCTTCAAACAGCTGTTATTTTGAATTTTAGTGAGATTTTATCACTGTTCTCAGTGGGAAGGTCAAACTAATGCTAGAGGATTTGGTTTCCGTTTACCTTACAACTAGCTCAGCCACTAACAAAACTGAAGCCAACTGTTGAATAGGGTGATATCATATCCCAGTTTGTATGGGATGGTTCTGCTTCATGGCTTTTATTCTGGAACAAAGATTACTAGTGCCCCCTTTCATGTTCAAAAGTGTCCAGTATGTGCAGTAAATTATATGATCACTTTACCTTCAAAGGTGATTTATATCCTTTTTCCTGCCTCCATTAAAATAACTATTAATTACTTATAAAGAATGCCATATGACTAAACAATTAAAAAATGGGTACTTCATATGTATTGTTTGTATGTATCTTAGAATTAGCATTTCTTCAATTTACTTGTATGTCTGACACATCATTCTGAAGCCAAACAAGCAAAAAAAAATAATTTTTATTTTTAAAGATCAAGGAGATTTCCATAGACCAAATAATCAATCCCAATGTCTAAAACCATAACACCATGCATGTAAACACAAACATACATATAAATACAATGTGTTCATTTGCAAAAATCAACTTTTTCTGTATGTATAATTTTCATGGTCTTTCAGGACTAGAAGAAACCTCAAGATGACTGAACTCTGCCATACATTCCTTTTATAGAAAAAGACCCTGAGGTCCCAAAAGTTAGTATAGGATGACCTAAATGATTTATCCAGCATCACAGGTACATTCTGAACTGTCTTGTCTCCTAGTTCAAAGTAGTTCTCTCTATATACACTACTTAACCCAGTGTTTGTGTATCAGCAGAATCTTCCTGCTCCCATAACAACCAATACCTCCCGTTCCTATATACTAGTATACAAGGATAAAAGGACTTGGGAATCCTTCCATGTTGGGATATAAAGGGCAAGATTAGGACCTTTCATACTAGGATATAAAGGGCAAAAGCTCTTCCTGTGAATTTCATAAAGTAACCATTTACATTTTATTCACTTAATGTTTGCCAGATTATCTACTGAGTAGTCCCCAAGGATTTGGAGTTGCAGATGGTTCATTAGGATTCTTCGTTTATTTCAAATAGAAGAATTCACAGTGTACATGATTTATTAGGTAGCTGCAGCAGACACATCTGGTGCCCTGAGTCACATCCACTTAGACTTATGCCTGATTTTAGCCAGGTTGGAGTAGATAATTCAATGCAAGCTTAGATCTGTTTCCCTGATAGCATCTCACCTACAGCCAAGACTGAGTATCCTTACTTTCTGTCCTATGACCCTCTGGGATGTTGGTGGGAGTTTTTGTACATGCGTGGAAACAGCAGGGGCAATCTTGACCAATGAACAGGAGTTAGTGAAGACTTAGTCAATAAACACTCCTGCCTGCAAACTATTGTAGACAATTCTGAGGCTCATTCTTCTTAGGATCGTCATGTGCTTCCTAGGATGTTTCCGTGGAATTAAGCCCTGTTGCCCAAATATCACCCTTATGTTTCTCGGTTTTTCTTCTCTCCAATCTCATTCTTCCTGCTCCCTCATTCTTGTCCCCCTTCCTCAACATCACCTCTCAAAAACATTCACACACACATCTTTGTGTCAAAGCATGCTTTTGGAGGAACCCAAATTACATAATGTTCAAATTCTATAAATTCTTCCACTTATAAAATGTCCCAATTTCAAACCCCTCTCAACTTCAGACTCACATGTGAAGACTAGTCCTTAGCTCCTATGCTATGCCATGTCCTCCTAGACAGTAAAGGATAACCATAATGAATGTGTTCTATTACAGTGCCATCTAGTGGCAAGGATGAATCAAAACTCATGGCATCTAAGTGACCATCCTGTAAATTAAACTTAAACTGGTAATTTCACATTATATAAGAAACATAAATGTATTAAAGAGCAGGCAATCTTACAGTTCCATTGAAGGTCAAAAAGATAAATGTTTGTGATAGGGTATTAAAAGGTTGGGATAATTTTATGATATGTATGTAACACAAGCTAACACACTGAGAAAGATAATAAAATCTCATGCATGAAAAGGCAAAAGCTAATCGCCAACAAGGTCAGGTAGAGGTTTACCTCTGTGTTTTTATTTAGCTGAGCACAAAGCCATATTAAACATACAAAGTTGGTTCATACAGCATAGAAATCTGCCCCAACAAGTAGTGCTTAAGAGATCTCAGGACAGAAATGAGAAGTAACGCTAAATAATAATTACAACAATAACAACAACAGCTACCATTTAAGGAGCACTTACTACGTTCCACGCCCTATGCTAAACATTTAATCCATGTGGGCTCATTTAATTTTTACAACAGCCCTATAAGGTAGGTACTACTGATACCTTCATTTTTTAGATAAAGAAAAGTAGGCTCAGCAAAATTGGTGAAGTTCTCAAGGTCACACACCCAATAAAGAGCAGAAGGAGATTCAAACCTAGTTCTGCCTGGCTACAAGATTTGTTCTTTTATCCAGTTCACATTTCACGCTGCATCAGAAATGATGACCAATTTTATGCCAAGTTTATTGTGAGTGATTGTTATCAATAACAAGCCCCATTTTACAGATAGAGTGATGAAAACAGTCATGGTTAAATATGTTGCCTTAGGCCACCTGGAAATCAGTGACTTGCCTGAATTAAGATTCTTTGGTCATTAGACTCTAGTCAAAACATATATTCTTTCTCTTGACTGACTTCTGTCAGCAATTAATTTATATCCCTAAGCAAAAGATCTGATTGCCTTATCTTAGATTGTCTAACTCAAAATGCTATTATTAGATGATACTCTACAGAACTATGGGAAAAAAATCTGTCCTGGAGAATTTAATTGTGTGCCATCTTCTGACAGTGAGTTTCATAGTTCAACCAAGTTTTGGGTAAATTAGAACTCAATGGTTAGGATTTATGGTCCCAGTAATTCATCCTAACACAAGAATCAGGGATAAGATGGACTTATCATCAAAGGGCATATGGACCTTGATCATGACTGAAAATAGAATCTTCTTAGTTATATAGTCATGTCTCACTGAAGAAAGAAGAAATATGCTTTTGGATTCTACTGAACGATCATTAGTACAACCTTGGGTAAGATATTTAACCTTTTGGGGCCTTAGTTTTTCATCTTTGAAGAAGAAAAATGGAACTAGCTTCACAGAGTGATGGCGATGGTAAGCATTCAACCAAGAATAACATATGACACGTGGTAAAACTTAAATTGTTTTTCTTTTCATCCTTTCTTCATTTCATAAATACGTTTAAGTTGCTTATGAAAATAGTCTCAAAAAAAATGTTTTCTCTCTTCTTCCTTCCTCTGGTTCAAAGAAGAAAAGTTCTTCCAGCAATCCGAATAGTGTAAGGACCTAATAAATAAATACTTCTGAAATACCTGGACTTGCCAGTGGAGGAAAATTTAGCAATATCTAACAAAGGCGATGGCACCCCACTCCAGTACTCTTACCTGGAAAATCCCATGGGCGGAGGAGCCTGGTAGGCTGCAGTCCATGGGGTCACGAAGAGTCAGACATGACTGAGCGACTTCATTTTCACTTTTCACTTTCATGCTTTGGAGAAGGAAATGGCAACCCACTCCAGTGTTCTTGCCTGGAGAATCCCGGGGACGGGGGAGCCTGATGGGCTGCCATCTATGGGGTTGCACAGAGTCGAACACAACTGAAGCGACTTAGCAGCAGCAGCAGCAGCAGCAGCAGCAGCAACAACTTATAAACGCAAATACTATTTGATCTAGCAATTTTACCTGTAGGAATCTATCCTACACATAAATGGTTTATGTGCAAGGCTATTCACTGAAGCATTAATTTAAACAGCAAAATATTTGTTAAAATCTGAATGTCTATCAACAGAAGATTGCTTACACAAATTATGATACATGGTACATCAATACAAGGGTACAATATGCAACTGGAAAAAAATTACAGGATATATTTTTAAGTAAGAAAGCAAGGTATAGAACATTATGCATAATATACTACTACTGTATAAAAAGAGAAAATAAATACAAATTACTATTTGTTGGCATGTGCACAAATTCTAAAAAGACATCCCAAAAATTGTGGCTTCTAGTAAGCAAGGTGCGAGAAAACTGGATCTATGTGTGGAAAGAAAGATTTCACTGTATTTTACCTTTTTAAATCAGTGGCAAAAATTTAATAAATTAACTACATTTAAAACACGTATTGTTGGGCTTGTACCCACTTCCAAAAGCTAGTAAGATCTTAAAGTCTGCCTCCTTATCTCATATAGTTTATAATAGACAGATGGATAAACTGAGCCATAAACTACCAGATTTCCCCATAGTTTTTTAAAAACATGAATTTAGCAAGATTATACAGCATAAGGTCAATATATAAAAATTAATTGTATTTCTCTATATTAGTGACAATTAAAATTTAAAATACCATTTGTAATAGCATAACAAACATAAACACTTATGAGTTTAAGGGGAAAAAAAGTACAACCTATACACTGAAAACAATACAACATTGCTGAGAGAAATTAAAGAAGGCATAAATAAATGAAGAGGCATACCATTTTCATGGATTAGAAGATTCAGTATTACTAAAATGTCAGTTCTCTTTAAATGAATCTAGATTCAACAATCCTGATCAAAATCTTGTCAGGATTCCTCTTGTAGAAACAGACAAAGTAATTCTAATATATATTTGGAATTTCAGAGTTTAGAATACATCTGTAAAAAGACTAAATTGAAAGACTCTCATCTGATTTCAAGACTTACTATAAACCTACTATAATTAAGACAAAAATAGCAAGATAATTCAATGGGGAGAAAAAAGAGTTGTTTCAATCAACTCTGCTGGATCAAAATATACTGTATAGGAAAAAATGAAACTCAACATCTGCCTCACACTATATACAGAATTTACTTGAAATGAAAGATAGACCTAAACATAAAACTAAATGATGATACTTCTGGAAAAAAAATGTAGAATACCTTCACAAATAGCTCACCTTTTGAGGTAGGCAAATATTTCTTAGATAAGACAATGGAAAAGCATTAATCATAAAGAAAAAAATTGGTGAACTAGGCTGTAACAAAATTTAAAACACAGCTCTTCAAAAGATCGTGGAGAGAAACTGAAAAGGCCAACCTCAGATTGAGTGAAAATATTTAATAAAGATCTCGAATGAAGAATAAAGTTATCAATGAACTGCATACTTTACTAAAATGATAAATTGTATGTTATGAATACTTGAACAATAAAAAAGGCAAAATAAGAATATATACAGCACTCTTAAATCACCATAATAAAAAGATGCTCAACTTTATTAGTGACCAAGAAGACGTACATTAAAATCACAAAAAAATGCTATTCTACTCCTCACAGGATGGTTAAAATTAAAAAGATTGACAATACCAAGAGTTGGCAAGGATGCAGAACAACTGGTACTTTCAAACCTTGTTGCTGGGAATGCAAAATTGTACAATTTCATTATAAAAGAGTTTAGATGTTTCCTTAAATTTTAAATATGTATCTAAACCAAGTTTTCTCAGCCTCAACACTACTGAGATTTTGGGTCAGATGGTTCTTTGCTATGGGAGCTGTTCTGTGCATTCCAAAATGTTTTGAAGTATACCTGGCCTCTACTTGTCTGATGCTACTAGCACCTCCACATTCATGACAAAAATGTCCCCAACACAGTCAAATGTCCTCCAGAGTGCAAAATTGTCCCCAGCTGAAAACCACTTAGCTATTCTATGGCCAAGCCACTGAACAACTAGTTACTTACTGAAAAGAAAACATATTTCCAAAAAGAGACTTGGGCATAAAAATCCATATCATGTTTTTTCTTAATAACTAAAAAAATACAGAAATAATCCAAATGTCCCTTAACAGGTAAATGGATAAGCAAATTGTAATACATTCATTCATACAGTGGACTAATTCATGAATAATGTTGCTATGAACATTGGTATACAGGTATCTGTTTGAGACTATATTCTTAACTCTTTGGGGTGTATACCTGGAAGTGGAATTGCTAGATTACACACTAATTCTTTAACTTTTTGAGAAGTCTGCAATAACTTTCGAGAGTATAAAGGGATTTGAGATTTTTTAAAAAGTTGAGAACTGCTGTCCTAGAACATTCCAGCTTTGCCTGAATAATTTCTGCTTGTATATTCAACATAAAGATAGGTATCATCTGCTGTGTTATGAGGCCCTCCTATGTGTAGCTTATGGCTCTTGGTATGCTATATTTTAATCACCTGTTAGCTCCACTCTCCTCTCTCTAAACTATATACTCTTTAAGGCTGAGATTCAGGTCTTTTCTATTTGTGTGTATACCCAATGTCTGGAACGTAATAATGCACACGAAGTATTTGTGACATATTTTTTAAGGAAATTAAAGATGATTATTTGAAATGTTCTATAGAAGAGGATTGATAAAGATTTCACTCATATGTCATCTCTAATTGCCTAGTAATGGCTGCCTGCAGGTCTGTGTTGAAAAGGATCCTGGGGTCATCTACAGGCTTAGCAGGAAGGAATGCAGAGACTAATTAGCAATGTTACTGAGATGTGGAAAAATTCATACTTACACTAGATGCTAAATCCCCTCTCAGTTCTAACATTCCATGCAGGAAAAGCAATTATTTTTGCCTTCAAATCTCATCCTTATTAATTTAGTCTAAAAATCTGATACCTCTTTTATTAGTAAATTAAATGTGACAATGTTGCAAAATCCACTAGATAAGAAACACAAATATTCCTTCTTCAGTCTGCATCCCTACCCCTGGATTCTGTCAAGATCAAAAGCCCCTTATAGAATTCTTCATAGATTTTTACAAATACATCAACACAATTTTATGATAATATGAGGTTGTTAGATTTGAAATGACTCATACTGCTTTCATCTGGGGACTCATTCCTTACCCAAGTAGCATTCGGAGAAAAATATATACAGCCTACATTTTCATTTTATTTCTAGTTTCATGTCTTTGGTTTTATTTATAAAAAGCTACACACTGCTAAAAAATGAAAATCATTCCCCTGTATTATTACATTATTTCTTCAATCTCTTTTTGCAGATGGACAGCTATTTGAGTTAAAGAAATTACTGGCTAAGACAAAAAAAATAATTATGACTTAGAAAGACTAAGAAGATACATTTGAATGGGGAGTCTGAAATCGTTGTGGCCTCCATTTCAGGAAAAAAAAGGGGGGGAGAAATCTATAAATTACGTGTGGGTATATTATTATTCACATAGGTGACATGTTGATATATTATGGTATTAATTTAATGACACTGACCCAAAGATGTTACTCCCAGAAAGATGCTTTCATTTGTGCTGTTTAGATTTGTGCAAAGATGACTGGGCCTCAGAGAATGAGCAATGTACTTATCTAAAACTCACCTTGTATGGTGTAGAAACACTAAATGAGGAATTGAGAATTTCATGACAATCTAAATGATGCTACCTTCATAAAGGAACAGAAAATTTTCTCATTTCTTGAGGATAGAGAAAGAGCAGCAAGAATGCTTCTTCCATATGCATATGTGTGTAGAAGAGCTAATAAACTATGAGTGTGATAGAAAACAATTTTGCAGCCAAGGCACAAAAAAACACTACCTTGAGTTTTACAGCACTTTTTGCTTTTTAAAAACATGTTCACATCCATTATTTCATTTTATCCTCCCAAGAAACCTGTGAGGTAGGTAAGTCTAGTTTCATTATCTCCTAGATTTATCTAACACTCTTGCCACTACTACTTTATGATAGGGTTCATGCATTCAGAGAGTATTCCTTGCATTACAGGCATATTAAGTGACTCAGAAGAATCAGAGAAATGAATTAACAAGTATGCATTATAAGGGACACGGATGCTCTTTCCTAACTTGGGAGTTGACTTTCCCTTATAAATATTCTACCAGCAAAAAATAGCAATAAATACATTTGTTCTGGTGTATTGCAATGGGGATTTCCAGACAAACCACAGTTGACTTGCCAGCCCAGCACAGGGTGATAACTATATAAAAAGTGACCCCCCATGACTATGTGCAACAAAAGCACTGGCTTTATTTCTTATCCCCTTTCTCTTTTTTCTTACTTAACCTTCTTTCTGGCCTTTAAAAGATCAAAATCTAAGAGAAGGAGCATTTTAGGTAAGACAATGCAGTGAATAAAAACTGCCATTGTGTAGACAGAGCCCATGATTCTATTTAATGTAAAACTACTATACGTATTATTTAGTCCATGCCTTATTAGAAATACAACTGAACAGCACTTATAGGCAGAGTAAAGAAATTTACTTATAAAAACACTACCTCAAAGTTTGTTCTTCTATCGAAGTGAAGAAAAGCATTTCTTTAGGAGCTGGGATGGAAAGTGGTTTTGGTCAGCTGTGCTTATTAATATAGCCCGTTCACTGAAAGCATTTCATCTATGTGTGTAAAGTAGAGGGGGCCACTGCATCCAGAGGTCTCTGCTCTAGACCCCTAGACTCTGACCCCCACAACTCCCTCTCAGCAAGTTCATATCTGAGATGAACATGGCTAAGAGGCTGTCCTCTATACTGGGTCTTAGAACCAAACTCAGTTTTTCTGCTGATGGCTTGTATTTTTTGAAGGTAATGAGAATGTTATGCAATCATATTACATAGTAAGACACAAAGTTAAATTTTACAATATTCCAGGAAGCCTTCATGAACTGTTGTTTTTACCTATAGTTGAAAATATCTAGCTAAGAGGTTTTCCTGCTCCTCCATTATCTCCATCAGCTTAGGATGGTTAGACAATGCTGTTTGGACACAGTGCAGCTAGAACTTTGTTCTTGTTGGCAGCAATTCACCCCTAAACAATGAGAGGGGAATGCTATCTTCTCTCCCTTCCTCACCCCAGCTATGCTTCAGAATCTAGTGATTAAGGCCTGGGATTTGTGTTCCAGCACCTCTCCTTTCTGACTTTAGAAAATAATTTATGTGGGCATGTGTTTCCTGATTTGTAAATGAGGACTCTGAAGGGCCCTGCCTCACAGCGGGTTGTGAGCATAAAATGAGGTCATCCTTAGGGCAGAGTGCCCAGAATGGTGTAAGTGCTCAATGTTAGAAGGGTACATTTATATAGTTAAAAACATGGTTTTTCTCAATCCTGACAGCAGGCAACCTTAGGAGAGGTGAAATTTGTTGTTGTTCAGTCGCCTAGTCGTGTCCAACTCTTTACGACCCCATGAACTGTAGCATGCCAAGCCGCTCTGTCCCTCATCATCTCCCACAGTTTGCCCAAGTTCGTGTTCATTGCATTGGTGATGCCATCCAGCCATCTCATCCTCTGCCACCCTCTTCTCCTTCTGCCCTCAATATTTCCCAGTATCAGGGACTTATTTTCTGATACCTTTTCAGACAGGGCCCAAGGTGGGTATGTATTTATAGTGTTGACTTCTGAAACCATGCTAAAATAAAACACTGCTTTTTTATACCTTATGTAATCAATTCTTTCCTATCTCAATCTTCCGTTGTACCTCACGTTCCCCTATATATCATTCTACACAACTGTCCTGTTCATTATTTTGTCCTACCTCAGAGAATAGGCATGTGAAGAATGGAGATCTTTTACTTAATGTTAGTTTCTGCTGCTCTAGCTCCGCAGAAGTTCTTACACTGATTGCCTAAGATTTCCATGGTGCCCATAACCAAAATATTTTTAGTCCTGATTTTCCTGGATCTGTTTCTCCATTGTACTGACTGACTACTTAGGGTTTCTTGAAACCTTCAAGAAGCTACTTTTAGCTAATACTCCTCCTACCTCCCTCCCTATTTTTTCTTCTCCTTCTCTTCCCAACCACCAAATATTAGTATTCCCACTGGGTAGCAGCTTAAAAGGAAGAAGTAGTTCTGTTTGTGCTGATGTAGATAAATTTCTAAAGTATATCATGAACTTTTAAAAAGAGATATTTTCACTTATCATTAGCTTTCTATGTTTATTTTTATATAACCCAACCATGTATATTAGTTTTGTGGGGCTGTTATGACAAAGTACCATAAATTGGGGGGATTATCAATATACGAATTTATTTTCTCATAGTTCTGGAGGCTGGAAGTCTGAGAGCAAGGTGTCAGCAGGGTTGGTTCCCTTTGGGAGGCTCTGGGGGAGAATCTCTCGCTTGCCATTTTCCTAGCTTCCAGCCTGCTGTCAATTCTTAGCATTCTTTGGCTTATAGATTCAACACCCCAATTTCTGCCTCTGTTGTCATATGGCATTCACCTCTGTGTGTGTCTGTGTCCAAATTTTTTCTTATCTTACAAAGACACCTGTGACTGCATTAGGATCTACCCCTCTCTGATCCCATATGACTACATCTTAACTTGATTACACCTGCAGAGAACCTATTTCCGATTAAAGTCACATTCACAGGTCCTGGGGGTTAGGACTTCAATGTATCTTTCTGAAGAAAACAGTTCAACCCACAATGCTATGCTTAACTTGTTTTTTTTCTTTTCTCTCATTACATTTTTTTTAATATAAATTTATTTATTTTTATTGGAGGTTAATTACTTTACAATATTGTATTGGTTTTGCCACACATCAACATGAATCCACCACAGGTATACACGTGTTCCCCATCCCAAACCTGCTTCCCTCCTCCCTCCCCGTACCATCCCTCTGGGTCATCCCAGTGCACCAGCCCTAAGCAACCAGTATCATGCACTGAACTTGAACTGGCGATTCGTTTCATGTACGATATTATACATGTTTCAATGCCATTCTCCCAAATCATCCCACCCTCTCCCTCTCCCACAGAGTCCAAAAGACTGTTCTATACATCTGTGTCTTTTTTGCTGTCTCACATACAGGGTTATCGTTACCATCTTTCTAAATTCCATATATATGCGTTAGTATACTGTATTGGTGTTTTTCTTTCTGGCTTACTTCACTCTGTATAATAGGCTCCAGTTTCATCCACCTCATTAGAACTGATTCAAATGTATTCTTTTTAATGGCTAAGTGATACTCCATTGTGTATATGTACCACAGCTTTCTTATCCATTCATCTGCGATGGACATCTAGGTTGCTTCCATGTCCTGGCTATTATAAACAGTGCTGTGATGAACCAAGGAAACCAGAATTGAAAGAGACACATGTACCCCAATGTTCATCACAGCACTGTTTATGCTTAACTTTTAACTGGTTTAAAATGTTAACAGAGGTAATCCGAACAGTGGGTTTCTACAACTCATTTCCTTTTCTTCTGTGTCTTTTGTATTTTTCTTAATCTAACAAATATTACATATATACACACAAATATTGATACCTACATATGCATGCATATATATTGACATAAAATAATTAGCACCTTATAACTTTCTATCCTTGGGTCACCTGGGTCTCCATTCTTGGATCAACTTCCTTTCTTTCTATTCACTCAGCAGTTTCATCCATTCTCATGAATTTAGTTCTGGCCTAAAAGATGCTTACTCCTTGGAAGGAAAATTATAACCAACCTAGACAGCATATTAAAAAGCAAAGGCATTACTTTGTCAACAAAGGTCCATCTAGTCAAGGCTATGGTTTTTCCAGTGGTCATGTATGGATGTGAGAGTTGGACTATAAAGAAAGCTGAGCACCAAAGAACTGACGCTTTTGAACTGTGGTGTTGGAGAAGACTCTTGAGAGTCCCTTGGACAGCAAGGAGATCCAACCAGTCCATCTCAAAGGAGATCAGTCCTGGGTGTTCATTGGAAGGACTGATGCTGAAGCTGAAACTCCAATACTTTGACCAACTGATGCGAAGAGGTGATTCATTGGAAAAGACCCTGATTCTGGAAAAGATTGAGGGCAGGAGGAGAAGGAGACAACAGAGGATTAGATGGTTGGATGGTATCACCGACTCAATGGACACGGGTTTGCGCGGACTCCGGGAGCTGGTGATGGACAGGGAAGCCTGGCGTGCTACAGTTCATGGGTTCTCAAAGAGTCGGACACAACTGAGCAACTGAACTGGACTGATGCACTCAGTTCAGTTCAGCTCAGTTCAGTCACTCAATCGTGTCCGACTCTTTGCGACCCCATGAATCGCAGCACGCCAGGCCTCCCTGTCCATCACCAACACCTGGAGTTCACTCAGACTCACGTCCATCAAGTCAGTGATGCCATCCAGCCATCTCATCCTCTGTCATCCCCTTCTCCTCCTGCCCCCAATCCCTCCCAGCATCAGAGTCTTTTCCAATGAGTCAACTCTTCGCATGAGGTGGCCAAAGTACTGGAGTTTCAGCTTCAGCATCATTCCTTCCAAAGAAATCCCAGGGCTGATCTCCTTCAGAATGGACTGGTTGGATCTCCTTGCAGTCCAAGGGACTCTCAAAAGTCTTCTCCAACACCACAGTTCAAAAGCATCAATTCTTCAGGGCTCAGCCTTCTTCACAGTCCAACTCTCACATCCATACATGACCACAGGAAAAACTATAGCCTTGACTAGACGGACCTTTGTTGGCAAAGTAATGTCTTGGTTTTTGAACATGCTATCTAGGTTGGACATAACTTTCCTTCCAAGGAGTAAGCGTCTTTTAATTTCATGGCTGCAGTCACCATCTGCAGTGATTTTGGAGCCCAGAAAAATAAAATCTGACACTGTTTCCCCATCCATTTCCCATGAAGTGGTGGGACCGGATGCCATGATCTTCATTTTCTGAATGTTGAGCTTTAAGCCAACTTTTTCACTCTCCACTTTCACTTTCATCAAGAGGCTTTTGAGTTCCTTTTCACTTTCTGCCATAAGGGTGGTGTCATCTGCATATCTGAGGTTATTGATATTTCTCCCAGCAATCTTGATTCCAGCTTGTGTTTCTTCCAGTCCAGTGTTTCTCATGATGTACTCTGCATATAAGTTAAATAAGCAGGGTGACAACATACAGCCTTGACGAACTCCTTTTCCTATTTGGAACCAGTCTGTTGTTCCATGTCCAGTTCTAACTGCTGCTTCCTGACCCGCATACAGATTTCTTAAGAGGCAGGTCAGGTGGTCTGGTATTCCCATCTCTTTCAGAATTTCCCACAGTTTATTGTGATCCACACAGTCAAAGGCTTTGGTATAGTCAATAAAGCAGAAATAGATGTTTTTCTGGAACTCTCTTGCTTTTTCCATGATCCAGTGGATGTTGGCAATTTGATCTCTGGTTCCTCTGCCTTTTCTAAAACCAGCTTGAACATCAGGAAGTTCACAGTTCACATATTGCTGAAGCCTGGCTTGGAGAATTTTGAGCATTACTTTACTAGCATGTGAGATGAGTGCAATTGTGCAGTAGTTTGAGCATTCTTTGGCATTGCCTTTCTTTGGGATTTGAATGAAAACTGACCTTTTCCAGTCCTGTGGCCACTGTTGAGCTTTCCAAATTTGGTGGCATATTTAGTGCAGCACTTTCGCAGCATCGTCTGTCAGGATTTGAAAGAGCTCAACTGGAATTCCATCACCTCCATACTAGCTTTGTTCGTAGTGATGCTTTCTAAGGCCCACTTGACTTCACATTCCAGGATGTATGGCTCTAGGTCAGTGATCACACCATCGTGATTATCTGGGTCATGAAGATCTTTTTTGTACAGTTCTTCTGTGTATTCTTGCCACCTGTTCTTGGTATCTTCTGCTTCTGTTAGGTCCATACCATTTCTGTCCTTTTCGAGCCCATCTTTGCATGAAATGTTCCCTTGCTATCTCTAATTTAAAGACTTCCGAAATCAATGTCTCTAGCCCTTTTAAATTCAGTTCCATCGTTCAGTCATGTCCAACTCTTTGCGACCCCATGAATCACAGCACACCAGGCCTCCCTGTCCATCACCAACTCCTGGAGTTCACTCAGACTCATGTCCATCAAGTCAGTGATGCCATCCAGCCATCTCATCCTCCGTCATCCCCTTCTAAGAGTTTCAAATATGTATCATTTAATATGTCCACAACAAAATTATCACTGGCTTTTCCTTTCCTGTCCTCATTCTGCCTGAAGCAGACACCAGTGAGTCCTTCCTGAGGCCTCCTTCTCCCTCAGCTCTCACATCCAATAGAGCACCACTCTGCTGGTTCTTTCTCACTGACATCTCTCAATCCAAGTGATCCTCTCCATCCAACTGCCATTGCCTAAGTCTAGGCACTCATGATCTCTTACCTGGACTATGAAATAGCTTACTAATTGCTTCCCCTGAATCCAATTTTAACCCTTTAAATCCATCACTTTCAGGGTAGGCAGTTAGTTGTACATGTGTGTGTCAGTTGCTCAGTCTGTCTGACTGTTTACAACTCCTTGGACTGTAGCCCGTCAGGCTCCTCTGTCCATGGGATTCTCCAGGCAAGAATACTGGAGTGGGTAGCCATGCCCTTCTCCAGGGAATCTTCCAGACCCAGGGACTGAACCTGGGTTTTCTGCACACAGGCAGATTCTGTACCATTTGAGCTACCTGGGAAGCGCCAGAGTTAGATATATGAGATGCAAATTAGACTATATTGCTTTGCTGCTTAAAACCTGTGTCCTGAGTCTGCGCACAAGACTCTCCATCACTGTCCTACCTACCCCTTCAGCCTTGTCTCTTGCCTCTCCTTGCTGTGAACACTCACTGCTAACATCAGATAGCTTGCGAATTCTGCTTCACACTTTTCTGCTGTGCTAGTCCCTCTGCCAATGAAGTCCATTCTTTCTCTTTAGGATGCATTCCAGGTGTATCATGTCTTCTCAGAAGCCTGTTTGAAACCCAGGTAAAGGAGTGTTCTTAGTATATATGACCAGAGCACTCTGTGACCACAGCACCCTGTGACCCTTTAACCTTTCCCATATGTATTAAATGCCAAATTTTATGACTGTCTCTCTGACTGTAAGCAGAAGAGTAAATGCCAATTATTTTCACCAAGTGTCTACAGTGCCTAGTCCAGTGCTGGAATGAAGGAGAGGCTAAAGAAATGCTGATTTAGTGAACAAAGGAAGGCATTTTACTATTCGGGAATTTCCATAAACTTAATTAACAAAGGAATAAATTACCATTTAGTTTTATGTTAATAACATCTCAAAACACTTATTTTATACACAACAGTGTCTCTTGACCTTGGTACTAGTGACATTTGGTCTGGATAATACTTTAAGAACTGTCCTAAGCATCACAGAATGTTTAGCAGAATCACTGGCCTCTACACACTAGATACCCATAGTTTCCCAATTCCTAGTTGTAACTATCAAAAACTATTCCCTAATATACCCTGGTGGGAAAGGAGGAACAGAATTATCCCAGCTAAGAGGAACTAGTATAGATTGATATTTAGTATAGATCTTAAGTTTTATAACATCTGTGAAGGTAGGATTTCCCATAACATTTTATTTGATCCCAAGGGATATCAATTATTCTTTGTAAGAGGAAATCTGCCATTGTTTATTATATGTTTTTAAAGGCATTTAAATCAACTGTATGTAAAACTTTAAAGCACTTTTCCAATATAATTACCATGTAAAAAGATGAGATCATATCATTTATTGTTCTATAAAAATATAGGTTTGCTTTAAAAAAAAAACATATATATGTGCTAATTCTCATTTGGAAAAGAAAGATGCTATCCTCTGGCTGTGAGAGAAGGAAGGACAGAGAGAAAAAAGGTATAAGGGAGAAGGTGGGGGAGAGGCTTGTTTTAATTCAAAATTCAGGTTGTTGTTTTTTTAATGTTAACTCCCAATTTCCTTTGCTCTCTGCATGATTCTAACCCACTGTTATTGACCAGTGTGGTCAACATTAAATAAAGAACAGTGAACTCGATTACACAGCCTAGTCAGGCAAAGGTCAATCCAATATTCCAATTGACAGAGTTTCCAATATTCAGAGTATTCTACTATTCATAAACACCCTAAACATGAAAACTATACGAAAATAGTTTAGAAATTCTTTGAGGCAAGGGGAGCACCTCCTATGGCCAGGAACTATAGATTTTTTTTTTTTAATGAGCCACAGATATGAGCTCTCTTCTCTGAAAGTTTATGGTCTAGTAGGTGGATATAAAAGTTAATGAAACAGTCACAATGATGGGGGTATAATTAGAAACTGAAAAAGTGCTATGAAGGAAAATAATTGAGGAACATGACCTGAACTTAGGGAAGTGACACAAGATCTAAAGAAGGAATCGAAGGAATTAACTAAAAGCGACAGAAGACAACCAGCTGCAGGTGGAAGGGAGAGCATGAGTAGATGCCCTGGGCAGCAGGGAGCACGTCAGAATGCAGAGAGAACAGAGGAGCCTGAGGGAGCTGGCGAGCTGGGCCAGGGCAGCCAGGTAGGGCATACTGGGCCATGCCGAGGGTAGGTAAGATGCAAAGGCCATCAACTGATGCAGATGAAACAAATCATTCTGCTGTGGTGTAGAGAATGTATTGGTGAAGCAGAGCGGAGAGGATGCACGGAGACTAGCACCAGCATCTTACCAAATCACTATCTCTTGAAAGCTCAGGCAAAAGAGTTCCAGTTTTACCGCATGGATGAGCCTTGAAAACATGATGCTGGACTTTGTTGGTGGTACAGTGGATAGGAATCCGCCTGCCAATGCAGGGCACACGGGTTCAGTTCCTGGTCTGGGAGGATTCCACACGCCGCAGAGCAACTAAGCCCATGCACCAAGAGTCTGTGCTCTGCGGCAGGAAAAGCCAGCGCAAAGAGAAGCTGAGGCACTGCAGCAAAGAGAAGCCCCTGCTGGCCACGAGAGAAAGCCTGCACACAGCAACAAAGACCCAGTGCCAGAAAAAATAAACACAATGCTAAGTGAAAAAGCCAGTCACAAAAGGCCGCAAGTTGAATAACTCCATCTACACGAAGTGTCTGGAATAGGTAAATCCATAGAGACGGAAAGATCAGTGGTTGTCAGGGGCTGGGGTGGGAAGGGACTAGAGAAGAATGCTAGTGGGTACTGAGCTTCTTTATGGGAAGATAAAAAATGTTTTAGAAATAGATAGTAACAATGGCTGCACAACTTTGCTAATATAGTGCAAACCAATGAACTGAACATTTCATAAGGGTGAATTTTATGGCATGTGAATTATATCTCAAGCTGTTACCAAAAAAAAAAAGCCCTTCTTATTATGTCATGGGAGAAAACAACTTCTATCTAAATCTCTAAGCAAAAATAAGGTAAAGAACTGACTTTTAAAAGTCTTTAATTTTAAAGTCATGTTTTTAAAAATGCTTCTTGCATTCTAAAATTCAATGAGCCAAAATTTAACAATTATATTGAAAAAGGCATTTAAACAAGAACAGCTGATCAACGATTTAGAGAGAGAGCCCTGTAATTCCCGAATAATAGTTTTTGTTTTTGTTTTTTTAATCTAAAAGACCAGCCACTGGGAATTAGATCAATTGGAATTTTACTATTTTGTCAATTCAGTTAAATAGTGGATTTTAACTTTCAGCACGATTTAAATTTTCTACCCAGACAGCCACTTAGCAGATATGTGCTATCAATCCTGATTTCCAACTTCAGTTTTCTGTATGAATTTAATGGGGGAAATAATTGTGCAAGAATGTGTTTTAAAACACAAATCTCAACTACCCTGTTATTACATTTACAGCTGATTACCATGTGAATTGCTTTTATGCTATGCTAGAATATCACTAATACTGTTCTTTCAAGGAGTACAGTATGAAGTAAAGGATGTATGCAACAGCTTCTAACAACGATGACCCTGGCTAACACTTAGTTTTAAATTCACATTTACATTAAAATTATTACTAGGAAAAAGTAACGTGTGGGGCATTTGCTACATCAGGACTCTTTTTGGTATACGTAAAAATCCAACTCAAAACAACACAGTGCAAATACAATTCACTGACTTTCTTAACTGCCAAGTTCAGTGGTGATGCTTCCATCAGCACTGGCACAGCTGGATTCAGGGCTCCCACGCTGGTTTTCTGACAGACTGGTTTCATTTTCAGACCCAAAGTCTGTCCCTCCTGATGGCAGGATGGGAGCAGCAGCTCCTCCCGACGCTTTCCCACATTCTTAAGAAAAGACTCACTGTGGCTGCCAGGTTCTAACTGAACCCTGTGCTTGGTCTTGGACCAACCACCACACACAGCAGGATGGAGCATGTTGACTGATTCAGGCCTGGGACACACACAGCCCTGCAGGACAGAATCCCATTCCAACCATACAGACTGACAATAGGGGAAGAATGAATCCTCTGGGATGGGGTGGCGGGGTGGGCGGACAGCAAGTATTGCTGCTAGAAAAAAGGACAATGGAGACTGGAAAGGAAAATAACAAATGTCCCCTTAAAAGATGGGGACATTTCCAGTTAAAGATGGGCCAACCTGACAATGAGTTGGGAAGTACAGTGGACCCTTCTGAGGGTATCTTCTCATTGGTTTCCCTCTCTGAGAATTTTTCCATTTGCCTCATGGTTTGAACCAGATTCCTTCTATTTGCCCCTCCAGAGCCACTCCGCATCCTTCAAGCCCTGCTTTCTATTCCAGAAGCCTGAACTGAAAGGATGACAGAAAGAGTTTCTGGACCCTCTCCCTGACTTTTGGTTGGGGTTGGTAAGCGGGGAACACCCGCAAAAGATCTAAGGGAAGAAGGAAGGGGTCCTTTCAGTCTTGTTCTATTTTCAACCAACCATCATAGCTCCTCCCCACCCCTATCTTCATGGAGATATAACTGAAACGCGACACTGTGTAAGTTTTAGACAGACATGATGATATGACACACACATCTATATTTCAAAATAATTACAATAAGGATAGTTAACATATCCCTCACCTCACATAATTACCTTTGTTGTTCTGGTAGTGGTAGTGAGAACATTTAAGATCTACTTTCAAGTATACAATATGGTATTATTAACCACTGCCACCAGGCTGTACATTTCATCGCCTTTTATGACTGCCCTCTGTACTCAAACTTTTCTTCCTAGCTCTGGTAACCACTCCCCAGGTTGTCCTTTTAGGCCTAGACATGATCAGGACTTCTAGAATACAACATTATTCTTTACGAGTTTTCCTAAACCGTGCCCAAAGCTTTGAAAATTGTCCCATAATTAAACCCTCTTTGAATTATCACATTTGAGTGCACCATCTGTTTCCTGCTGGGACCCTGACAGATAAGTAATAAACATTGCAGCCATATTCCTTAATGCATGACCTCAATTTACATATTATTCTGAATTCTCACATTTGTTCAGTGAAATAGGCATTCTTAATCCTATTGGATCTATAATGGAACAGAGGCTCAGAGGGGTTAAGTACCTTGACCAAGATCCCAAAGCTACCAAGGGACCCAACAGACACTAGTCTAATTTCTCATTCTCTATGTCCAAGATACATCATCTCTGGCCTGGATCATGACTTCCACTCTTGCCTTCTTATAGTCTTTCTCCTCACAGTAGCCAAACACCACCCATTAGATCTGCCAAGGTTGTTACCATATGTCAATGAAATAACAAGCAATAGCAGTAAAGTGCCTTACAGATTTAATAAATTAGCTCACTCAATATATATGTATGTGTGTGGGGGTATATATGTGTGTGTGTGTGTGTGTGTGTGTGAATGAGAGATCGATCCTCCGACCACTTTCAGAATCAGACTCCTTGAAGATGGAGGATGTGGAGGAGACTTTGGAGGAACTGATTCTAGGGATCCAATCCTTCTTCACTCAGCTCACCCAGCATCTTCTCTTGGAAGTCTTTCTGATACCCCAGGAAGGGTGAGGTACCCACTCTATGCTCCCATAGTATTTATCCTACCCCAGCATTTATCCCATGGAAAAGGAGCTCGTCAAGGCTGTATATTGTCACCCTGCTTATTTAACTTATATGCAGAGTACATCATGGAAGAAACACAAGCTGGAATCAAGATTGCCGGGAGAAATATCAATAACCTCAGATATGCAGATGACACCACCCTCATGGCAGAAAGTGAAGAACTAAAGAGCCTCTTGATGAAAGTGAAAGAGGAGAGTGAAAAAGTTGGCTTAAAGCTCAACATTCAGAAAACGAAGATCATGGCATCTGGTCCCATCACTTCATGGGAAATAGATGGGGAAACAGTGGAAACAGTGGCAGACTTTATTTTTCTGGGCTCCAAAATCACTACAGATGGTGATTGCAGCCATGAAATTAAAAGACGCTTACTCCTTGGAAGGAAAGTTATGACCAACCCAGATAGCATATTCAAAAGCAGAGACATTACTTTGCCAACAAAGGTTCGTCTAGTCAAGGCTATGGTTTTTCCTGTGGTCATGTATGGATGTGAGAGTTGGACTGTGAAGAAGGCTGAGCGCTGAAGAATTGATGCTTTTGAACTGTGGTGTTGGAGAAGACTCCTGAGAGTCCCTTGGACTGCAAGGAGATCCAACCAGTCCATTCTGAAGGAGATCAGCCCTGGGATTTCTTTGGAAGGAATGATGCTAAAGCTGAAACTCCAGTACTTTGGCCACCTCATGCGAAGAGTTGACTCATTGGAAAAGACTGTGATGCTGGGAGGGATTGGGGGCAGGAGGAGAAGGGGACCAGAGGATGAGATGGCTGGATGGCATCACTGACTCGATGGACATGAGTCTGAGTGAACTCCGGGAGTTGGTGATGGACAGGGAGGCCTGGCGTGCTGCGATTCATGCGGTCGCAAAGAGTCGGACACGACTGAGCAACTGATGTGATCTCATCTAATTATTATTTGCTTTCCTTCTCTTATCCCACATTCTGCTCCATTATAATTGCCCATATGTTTCTCTCCTTCTAGAGTACAAATTTCTAGAAGGCAAGAGTCATATCTACTATTTCTGTATCCCTAATGTCTGATATATACCTTTAGCTAGGTGCTAAATAGGTATCTGTTAACTGAGTGACAATATACTTCTGAACAAAACCCATGAGAAGGAGTTCCCCAAGATGGGCTGTCAGGGACCATACTGAAGGGATTCCCTCAAGAGGAAGAAGAGAAACTGTGACTGCTGAGATGACATCTGAACTCTAAAATTACATGATTCTGGATAATAGAGCTCCACAAATTACAGGAAACATGTTTCTTTCAAGAGGTAACAGTTAATAATTTTAAAACCACCTCATGTCATTTTTGCTAACATTGATCAAATAACAAAAGATAACTGTAAATAATAAAACCTAGTTTTTCACTGTTGAAGAAAAAGACTATAATGAAAAATCTGATGGAATTTTAATTAGATCTCTAATGTAGTTAACAATATAACACCAATGTTAATTTCCTGGTTCTGATCACTACATTATAGTTATACAAGATATTAACATTAAGAGAAGCTGGGTGAGAGATAATGAAAACTTTTTTCAAATTTTCTAAAAAAATTTTTTAAATTTATTTTTGCCTGCACTAGGCCTTTGTTGCTGCACGTAGGCTTTCTCTAGTTCTGGAAAGCAGGGGCCACTCTCTAGTTGGGGTGCTCAAGCTTCTCACTGTGGCGGCTTCTCTTGCTGCACAAGCTCTAAGGCATGGATTTCAGCAGTTGGAGCTCAGCGGCCCTAGAGTACGGGCTCCGTAGTTGCGGCACGCGGGCTTCACTGCCCTGGGGCAGGTGGAATCTTCCCAGACCAGGGACTGAACTATGTCCCTTGCATTGGCAGGCAGATTTTTAACCACCACTAGACCATCAGGCAAGTCCGAAACTGTTTTTGAACTTTTCATAAAACTTTTCTCTAAGTGTAAAATAAGTTCAAAATTCAACTGTCTATGGTACATTCTTTTAAAGTCATACTCTAAGAATCTAACATAGGTGATAAAATTTCACCAAGAAGTACAAGGGGGTATAACACCTTAATAGCTTCCTGTGTTACTCAGAATGACAGAATTTTACAGTTTAAAATAAATCTTGGCAGTCCCAGTCCATTATTCTACTCTTGAGGGAACCCCCTCAGTACTCTCTCTGACAGCCTAAAGCCTTTGCTAAGATGTCTCCACAGACAGCAGTGTACCTCTATCCTAAAAATGAATTACTGGAAGAACAGCTTGAATTGTTAGAAAGATCATCCTCTTTTACCCACCAAGGTGAAATTAGCCTCATGTTGATTCTCTTGACCCCACATGGTGATGACCAGTTTCATGAAAACAGTGAGCATCATCTCACCTGTGGTTTTTCTTCTTCAAGTAAAACACCCTCAATCCCTCTCCAGATGATATAATGATGCTTTAACAGGGGTCACTGATGCTTTGATGCAGTCATTTCTAAACTTTTTTCTCAGCCACAGAAATCCTCATTAAAGAAATTCTCAGGTAGAAGTGAAAGTTGCTCAGTCATGTCCAACTCCTTGCAACCCCATGGACTGTAGCCTGCCAGGCTCCTTTGCCCATGGAATTCTCTAAGCAAGCCCCTCATGTAGAAGTCAGTATGTAAAACAGATAAAACTTCTCTGCTGGAGGTAGTAGGTGAGAAGACCAAGGGTTATCTGATCCCCTCACCCCTTCCCTTCCCTAGTGGTCCTTGAAGCACAACTGTTAGGACATTTAAAACTTCCAGAATACATAAACACTTCCTCAAACCAAAGGCATGAAAGAGCATGGGCACCTCAGAAATCAAGGCAGGTGTGTAGGGAAGATGTTTTGAGTACATGCTTTCTATTGTCTCCAAATTATACCACGTGGACAATCCCTGACTTAACTGTTGGGCCATAAGTCGTAATGATCATGACAGTAAGAACTAAGACTTTATATGTATTAACTGAAGAATCCTATGATACAGCTCTTAGGCATATCCCATGTTATAAATGAGAAAACAAAGGCATGACATAGGTAAACCAACTTATTCAGGAGAAGTGGTAGAACTGGATTTATAACCCATATCTCTCTGACTCTGAACTATGCACTTAACTGCTATATTCTCCTGCTTCACGGGAACAGAAATCTAAAAGGATTATGGGACTCTAGCCTACTCATCTAGCATCCTCACCTATACAGTAGTCACTTTACAACCTGGAATCATCTTGGAGTGGATTCACTAGGAAATCCATTGTAAACACTCTACTCCTGACATCAAGCCTCTACAATATAATCCATCTCCCTTGCTTCGGACATATTTCAGTTCTCAATTTAACAATATCACCTTGGAATCTGAGATCCTAAGGATTAAGCATTTTGGAATGGTCGGTCCATACGTAAGGAAGGGTCATCTATAGATACTCTTAGGTTAATGCCCAGCAGAGAAATGGTTTGCAAGGAACCCAAGCACCCTGTGTAGTTCTGACCTATGGCTGTTTTATGCTTTTACACAGAGCAGATACTTGGTGAGCCTCAGTATGCAGCCTTTCCTCCCCAAGTAAGGGCTGGGATGGTGTTCATTTGTTGTAAATGCCTTCCTGTGATTCCTTTCGGTGGAAACCCCCTACCTTAACACTTCAGTATTTGGCGTTTGCATCATCAGACCTCACTTTCCAAGTTCCACCCCAGAGCACACAGTTGGCTGAGCCCAGATAATTAGCATACTAACAGTTCCATGTGATCCTAGCTAGACCAATAAGACTGAATATCAAGACGTGTTGGAACCATTGAAAAAGACACGTCTTTTCCCTAGGACCTCTGAGTTAGGAGATTGCAAATCCAGCAGCCATCTTGTTACTGGGAGACTACCAGCTCAATGTTGAAACCAAAGAGAAGAAAGCAAAGTCAAGATATGAAACAGGACACCACATCCAGCTGTGCTTAGGGATGGATTCATTATACGTAGGTGAACTAATAAATTCCCTTTGTAGCATAACCCATTCCAGTTGGAAGTATGACCTTTGAATTCTCTATAAGCCTCTCCTGCTCATCCTTTATAAAATTATAACCTTCACCATACCGTGGTGCTCCCTAAACCCCTTCCTACACTTATCTTTTTTTCCTAAGTACTTATGTAATACACTACAAGCTTTACTTATTTGCCTCATTTATTTTCTGTCTCCCCAACTAAACTCCATAAAGGCAGAGCTTAGGCCTACTTGTTCATAGCTTACTTTGAATGGAATGACCCCAGAATATAGCAGGTACTCAATAAATATCAATGTTTGTGAAATGAATGAGTGAGAGAACTTGGAAATCAGATAGTTCTAAATGGTTTATATGGAAATTCTCTTTGAGCATTATAAAGTCAGGATGGAAGCTTCCGCTGTGACTGAACATGAGGCAATTTCTCTTCTAATTTCAAATATATGTTGAATAAGCATGTATTGAGCACCTATCTAGCTCATCACTGTGCTGAACACAAAGCTAAATACAGTCCCTGCCCTCCAGTAGCTTTCAGAGTGACGCTACTGTCTGGCACAACAGCCAGTTGGAGAAGCACCAGCTTTCAAGTATGAACATCCTTCCAGAGGAAGGCAAGGTAGTCTCTGGCCCTCTCCTTCTCCCTGTCCCATGTTCATAGGGTGATCTACAAACTCAAAGTGAAGACTTACATGTATCCCAGTCTGGGAGCTGTGAGACAAGCACAAAAGGCAAAGATACAGCTTAATTAAGGAGAGAAGAGGAGAAATAATAGAATCTCATCAAGAACAGGGAACTGACTGTTGCTCCTCATGAGGACTGAACTGGACCCCTCTGGGATCTAAGACACCTTAGCCGTCTGGTTATCTTGTGGTTTCCTCAGCGTCCCCTAGAGTCCTGCTGTTGGCATAACTCAGCCTTTCTTGATCAGTGTCTGTTTCTCCTGGTTTGCTTGGTCTCACATTCACGCCCTCTTTCCCCTCTTTTTCCCCCATTTTCTTTCCTCATTTCCTTCCTTTCTTCCCTTCCTCCTCCCTCTCTCTTTTTCTTCCTTCCCTCCTTCACTTATTGAGTTATAACTGACATATTTAAAATTCAGTTTGCTGAATTTTTACATATACACACATCTGTGAATTTATCATCACAATTAAAAGAGTGAACATATCTGTCATTCCCCAAATTTCCTAAATCTTTTCTTAATCCTCTTTGCCTCTACTTCCTCTCGCCACCCCCATGCAATTCTCACATGCAGTTTAGGTTGTAGTTTCTAAACTTTCTTATAAAAAGAATTATGCAGTATGTACTCATTTGTCTGGTTTCTTTTACTCAGCATACTTATTTTGAGATTCATCCATGACATTGCCCTATAGCAATATTCCATTTCTTTTTCCCTGTGGCCTGACAGTATTCCACTACAGGGACATACCACAGTTTGTTCATCCACTTACCTACTGATTGCTATTTGTATTGTTTTTAGTTATTTGACTAGCAATGAATAAGATTTCTATGAATATTTGTGTACAATCTCTGTATAAACACACATTTTCGTTGTGATTCAGTAAATACCTGGGATTGGAACAGCTGGGTCTCATAGGAAGAGCATATTTAAACTGTTAAGAAACTGCTGCTGAACTCTTTTCCAAAATGGTTGTACCATTTTACATTCCCACACAATGTATGGGAGTTCTAGTTGTTCCACACCCCCACTAACACTTGTTACGTCAATCTTTTTTTAACTTTAGCCATTCTAATCAGTGCGATGCTACTTACTTGTGGTTTTAATTTGCATTCTCTAGTGAATACTAATGTTGAGTATCTTTTCATGTGCTTAATTGCCATCTGTACATCTTCATTGCTGAAGTACACATTCAAATCTTTTGCCCACTTTATTAGGTTATTTGTTTTCTTGTTGTGCTTTGAGAATTCTTTAGGTATTCTAGATATAAATTCTTTCCCATGTATGTGATTTGTTAATATTCTCTCCCACTCTGTGGTTTACTTTCTCATTCCTTTAAAATAGAAGAAAATCATAATTTGATGAAGTCTAATTTATTAATTTTATTATGGTTCATGCTTTTGATGTTATATCTAAAACATACACTGAACTCAAGGTCACAAGGTCCTCCTGCTTTCTCATAGAAATTTTACAGTTTTTGGTTTTACATTTAAGTCTGTGGATCATTTTCAGTCCATTTTTGTATAGAGTATGAGGTATGGACTGAGGTTTATTTTGTGGCACATGGATATACAATTGCTCTGCAACACTTTGTTGGAAAAACTGTTCTTTCTCTATTGAACTGCCTTTTGAGGGGCCTTTGTCAGAAAGTCTATTAATCAGATATTCTTGGGTCAATTTCTGGAGTCTGTATTCTACTTCATTAATCTACTTATCTACCTTGGCTTCAATACCATACTGTCTTGATTATTATAGCTTTACAGTAAATCTTACAATCAGGTGTGTTAGTTTAATTCTATTTTGTTTTAATTTCTTTTGGCTCTTAAAACAATCTGCTGGAATTTCAAATGGGATTACAAAGACTATAGTTTAATTTGGGAGAATCAGCACTTCAATAATGAATCTTCCAATTCATGTAATGGGTTCTCTCTTCATTTTGTGTATCACCTGTGGTTCCTCTCAGCAATGTTCTATAGTTTTCAGTAGACAGATCTGGAACATCTTTTGTCAAATTTACCCCCTAAGTATTTCATTTTTCCAATGCTGCGTAAATAGCATTGTTTTTGTAATTTTAATTTCCAGTTGTTTGTTGCTAGAAGAGTTTCTTTTTGCTTCATTTCTATTTAAAGCAGATCTTATAAAACCAAGCCGTTTCTTAAGCCACTGGCCCAAGTTGTTGTCTGAGATGTGGAATGAACCCAGTCTAGTCAGCTACAGCTAAGAGTGCAGAGTCATATGGTACAGATCAGGTACATATCTTTGCTCACCTCAGGGATGGCTCAGGGTCACTGACCCTCAGCGGGATTGGCCCTTGATGAACCCATTCTATACCCTATGTTAAATGATCACGAACAAATCAGTAAAATGATGAGAACTAAATGTCAATTCTGTCCTTTTGATCCTTTTAAATTTTGCACAGGAAACTTGTATGGCTGTTTGGGAGGGCCAGCAAAAAAAAGAATCTTGCATTGGAAGTCAAGTATTTATTTCTATTGGCATCTCTAAATACAACCATATGGTCCTAGAGGCCAGAATGTTACAAATTCCACCTACTACAGGAAGATCTAAATTCCTAGGAGACCATATGTCTAATGATGTATCCCAGCCCCTTAATTTACACTCTCTTTTACCACAAACTCTGCTTTAACTGGTCTGCTAAGCTTAGAAGGCAGCAAAGTCCAAGGGATGCCCAGGGTAAACAGCAGGACTTAGAACTTTGTGACCATATGACTGCCCACTAAAAAAGGATATCTTGAGCCAAATACAGTTTTAAAGGAAGGCATTTTTAAGCCCAGTTTTCTTAGTGAATTATGTTTTTCAGCACATGCTTATGCCTTTTTTTTTTTAATTCTCATGCATTCATTCATTTTTTCATTCAGCAGTTGTCCATGTAAAGCTAATGTGGATCTCCATGCTACGGAGATGGTAGGGGTGGGAGGTAACACCAAGATTCATAATGAGGATTCCTGTTCCTAGGTAGGGAAACACACAGACCAGTACAACATGAATAAAGATACAAAGTGGAATATCTGGCACTGTGATTTGTAAAATATAAGGCAGTATTCCAATGTCTGTTATTTCATAGCTCAGAAGCAAAGACAGCACTGTAGAGAGTTGAGAAAGGCCTTCTAGGGAATGGAAGGAGACATGATCTGGTTTAACAGATGCAGAGAAATCCCTTACCTAGGTGAGAGGAAAATGTCTACCCATTTCTCCAAAGACCTCAGTGTATTGTGCTGGAGGAACGCTGAGAAGAGGATGTGGTAGAGGGATGTGGTCAATCACATTTTCCAAAGACGGCCACACTCCTCATCATGAGACAGAATCTAATTCTCTCCTTGAATGTGACTGGGCTTTTGTGACAGTTCAACCAGTAGCAAATGGCAGACACAATACCACTTGGAAGAGTCAGTCATAAAATTTCATGTCTGCCCTTTTCACCAGAACACTCTTCCTAGAGCCCTGAGCTACAGTGGGAGAACTCCCACAGCCCTGAAGGTGTCATGCTACGAGGAGGCCCTGTCTACTTGATCCACAGACTGCATGCAGAAACCCTGAGAAAGAAATGTCTAGCTGGCCCTCAGATACTCCAGTCCCAGCCACCTCTGACTGCAACTGCATGAAACACTCTAAGCCAAACTGCCTAGCTGGGCCTTTCCCAAAGCACTGACCCAGAGAAACCATGACAAATAAAGAAACAGCTACTGTTGTTTTAAGCCACTAACTTTCAGGGTGATTGGTTACACTCAGTAATAGATGATCAGAACAAGGAAGTAAGAAATGACGTGGCTGCTTTTATTTTTTTCTCCTTTCATGTCAGATTTGGGCTGACTGGGACTTGATGACAAGTCTGATTCCATAGTGCAAAAGAGGTAGGTAGAATACACCCAGGACTAGAAGTAGTATCTACATAATTGGTCAACAAGATGGTAGAGAAACAGGCTCTACAAAGCTTTGGGATAAGACAGAACCACCACTGAAGCAGGATGCTAAACTGAGAACCATAGGAGGGTCTCACACAGGACGCAAAGGCAGAGAATCCACTACCCAAACCCATGACAAGATTACACAAAGATAAGCAAGTGAGGCTTGAAGAAGTGTGACCTGACACTGAGTTATGAAGATCTAGTTACAGTGTTTCTCCCAGCAAGGGATACAGAATGATCTCAGAGCCTGGAGGGAGATGACACCTTTGATACCACCTGTGTGGATTAGATGGGAGTCAGATCAGGGGAGGTGCCAATCAGCTTATTTTGTTTCCAGTCAGCCCAGATTAACTGCCTATCCCACTTTACCCTACTTCTCTACTTGGAGAAGGAAATGGCAACTCACCCACTCCAGTATTCTTGCCTGGAGGATCTCCATGGACAAAGGTGTCTAGAGGGTTACAGTCCATGGGGTCACAAAGAGTTGGACATGACTGAGTGACTAAGTATCACTCTACCCATCCTCCAGCAAAAGGAAAAAAAGAGGCCAGAAGACCAAGTAAGAAAGTAAGTCTAAGAAAAAAAAGAAGGTAATATGCAAAAGAGGAAGATATTATGGATGGCATTCTGGTATAGTACAAATCCACCAAAAAATCAAATTAGGGAACCTACACTAATTTAGCAACATGCATCAAAACATATCAGGCAACATGCCTGAAAACATTTTTAAAAGACAGAATAGAATGCAAACATTTAAGTAACTGAAGAATGATCAATTTGATCAAATGTTTACAACAGCTACGTTCACACCTAAAAGGGGAACATCCAACAATCTAATTGTCCAACAGATTAGCTAAATTGCAGAATAGTATGCAGCCTGTTTTGAAAATTATGTTATACAACATGAAAAAAACACTACCAAAATATTGTTTAGTGTAAAATTTTTCCTGAATAGCACGTTCTGGGCCTGTTCCTTTAAAGATGCCCGTAAAAATTCCTCATACCACTTGGTACTCAAGAAATGTTGGTTCCCTAAACGAATTCTATAATTTTCAGTGCGGACCTATTACATGCCAGACATGGTTTTATGTTCCCCCCACATGTAAATCTCTTTCACCTCCACATAATCCTAGGAAGTAGATACTATTACCATCCCTGTTTTGAATGGGTGAAAATAGTGGCAGAAGATTAAGAAATGTGCCCAGTAAATGGTAACACTGGGGCAGCTAGGGATGCACAGTCTGGGTCCAAAATACAGTATTGTCTCTTAAGCTAGACAATGCCTAAAATAAGTGACCTTTGAAAAACTAAAATTTAGTTTTGTCCTCGTCAAGACTTTACCCTCAATCATCAAGGAAAAAAAGTAATAATGATATTCACTAGGTCTCATGATTAATGGCAACAAATCTTTCAGAACTAAGGGCAGAGGGAATGGTAACCAAGACTCCGGCATTAAGAAGGAGAAGGTGGAGGGATCCAAGTATATTCATTATTTACATTTTTTTCATTTTCTTCACTGGCCTCAGGAAATAGAGAAAGCAGAAGGAGGGAGGATAAAAAGGAAAGCAAATCTGTTACTAAGTACTTTGGAATCATTATACGGGAAAGATGTCAGTAAAAACATTTTAAATGCATTATCTTGGGGTCTTCTAGTTGCACATTCATTTTATCTCCCTACTTATCTGTATGCATTTGTTTCAGCACCGATTACACTGGCGTAGTTTGTCATAAATTAATTTAGGTCTGTTCAGGAAATTTAAAAAATCTTACCACCAAGAATTAAGATGAAATGAGAATAAAGAAACAGCTGATCACTGTCCCCTCAAGAGACTATCTCATGCTGTTTCTCAGTTGTTTCTTGACTCAGGTTAAGACCCCCAACTGGAAAACAGGATTAGTGCTACATGCACATTTGCTGCTTGAAATGGGGATGGCGCCAGCAAGTCGCTATTTCCCTCTCACACCTCCCCATTTCTCTGTCAGCATTGGGAATTGGGACTGACTTGAAGTGTGTGTGGTGGAGAGTGGGAAGTGTTAACCAAAATTCCCCTCCCTCAACTTCTGCATGGCACTCGCGCATGTATTACGCCACCCTAACGCTCTCCATACTGTCCAAGGGGAGAGCATATGGAGCCTCACAGTATATTTTATTTCATTTCTCCCTTCATTCTCACACTTAGAAAGAAACGGGTAAGGTTAGATAAAATTGCTACTTAATAAGGTGTTACTGAGTGTGTAATTGCTCCCAGAGTGTTTTTAGAGTGATAGTCCGCCGGTAGGAGCCAAGCTTGCTATAAAGAAGCCAAGCTCGCTAAACTGCCCAACGACTGCAATTCCACTCATTTGAGATTGAGGAACACACCAAAGATTAAGCAGTATCTTTTACTAAAATACTTTTCCTCCCACCTCGTTTCAAACAGGTCAGCAAATTCAGAAGTTCAAGGTTTCCGTCCTTAAGTTGCGAGGGAACAGGTTCTGGATTTAGTGCTAGAGTGACTTCAGAACCTTCTTTCCGGCAGCAGAAATTTACTAGCAAGCACATGTGATCTTCAACGGGGCTGCAGGCAGAATCAAGGCACTGTATAATTTCTTCAGAGCTTAAGAAATCTTAAAGATCATGATTGCATTCACGTGCCCTATTTCACAAAGTAGGTCACCCAGCTGGAAGCAGATGTTAGTTCTGCTGTTAACTTATTCCTCTTCCTATCTTCTCCCCAACAGAGGCATGGCAGACCCGGAACAATGTCGTGGTGGGCTGAGGGATGGGCACAGTCTGACTTGGCAGGTAGGCTTCTGCTTAAATTGACACAGTTCTCACTCGGTATTAATGTTTCTCTTGATGAAAACTGTGCCAATTTCAGAACCTCAGAAATGGTTTTAGCCCTTCCCCACCCTCCTCCACACATACCTTGTAGCTTTCAAGCCTTTCCTTCAAAGCTCTGTCTGGAGGGTGCCAGGTGGGGACTGTCCAGGGCTCCCCATTCTCCTGCTGGACGCTCTTGGAGGTAGCATAGAGCTACCTTAGAATCCCTGAGTTTTCGTTTCCTCTTTAAAGTGTCTAACTTGCGGAGCTCACATAAAGGTGTTCATTGGAGAAGCACCGCCTGGAAAACAGCGGCTGTTCCCTCACTTCCGGTCATGGGACTTTCACTTCCGCAGGAGATACGTAGCTAATCACGTCGCGTTCAGCTGCTTTCCCAGCGTCCTTTTCAAAGTGCTTTGGTCAGGAGTGAAGCAAAGGCAAGGAAACACGCTGGTGTACCTGCATGTCTAGGTTACTGAGTCTATGAGAAGCCTCAGCTTTTGTGGACTCCTGTCAATTTCTGGAGAGTGAGATAGATTGAGGAAATAGGACTACACCCCTGCCCCCCACCATCTTTCCAATCACCCTAAAATCTTGGAGGAGCTATTTTTTTCTGTTTTGGGAGTTTTCTCCAGAGCCTCCACTCTGTGGATTTTATTACTTTCATTTAACCTCCTTTGTTCTGTTGCTTTAGGTGAATTATTTTTGCTTATTTTTACCGTGTCACTCGAGGCTTTCAGTTCAGTTCAGTTCAGTGGCTCAGCCGTGTCTGACTCTTTGAGACCTCATGAACCACAGCACGCCAGGCCTCCCTGTCGTTCACCAACTCCCAGAGTTCACCCAAACTTATCTCCATCAAGTCGGTGATGCATCCAGCCATCTCATCCTCTGTCCCCTTCTCCTCCTGCCCCCAATCCCTCCCAGCACCAGAGTCTTTTCCACTGAGTCAACTCTTTGCATGAGGTGGCCAAAGTATTGGAGTTTCAGCTTTAGCATCAGTCCTTCCAATGAACACCCAGGACTGGTCTCCTTTAGGATGGACTGATTGGATCTCTTTGCAGTCCAAGGGGCTCCCAAGAGTCTTCTCCAACTCCACAGTTCAAAAGCATCAATTCTTCGGCTCTCAGCTTTCTTCAAAGTCCAACTCTCACACCCAGACATAACCACTGGAAAAACCATAGCCTTGACTAGATGGACCTTTGTTGGCAAAGTAATGTCTCTGCTTTTCAATATGCTACCTAGGTTGGTCATAACTTTCCTTCCAAGGAGTAAGCGTCTTTTAATTTCATGACTGCAGTCACCATCTGCAGTGATTTTGGAGCCCCAAAAAATAAAGTCTGACACTGTTTCCTCTGTTTCCCCATCTATTTCCCATGAAGTGATGGGACCAGATGCCATGATCTTCGTTTTCTGAATGTTGAGCTTTAAGCCAACTTTTTCACTCTGCTCTTTCACTTTCATCAAGAGGCTTTTGAGTTCCTCTTCAGTTTCTGCCATAAGGGTGGTGTCATCTGCATATCTGATGTTATTGATATTTCTCCCGGCAATCTTGATTCCAGCTTGTGCTTCTTCCAGCTCAGCATTTCTCATGATGTACTCTGCATATAAGTTAAATAAGCAGGGTGACAAGATACAGCCTTGACATATTCCTTTTCCTAACAGAAGCAGAAGATATTAAGAAGAGCTGGCAAGAATACACAGAAGAACGGTACAAAAAAGATCTTCACTACCAAGATAATCACAATGTTGTGATCACTCATCTAGAGCCAGACATCCTGGAATGTGAAGTCAAGTGGGCCTTAGAAAGCATCACTACAAACAAAGCTAGTGGAGATGATGGAATTCCAGTTGAGCTATTTCAAATCCTGAAAGATGATGCTGTGAAAGTGCTGCACTCAATATGCCAGCACATTTGGAAAACTCAGCAGTGGCCACAGGACTGGAAAAAGTCAGTTTTCATTCCAGTCCCAAAGAAAGGCAATGCCAAAGAATGCTCAAACTACCGCACAATTGCACTCGTCTCACACGCTAGTAAAGTAATGCTCAAAATTCTCCAAGCCAGGCTTCAGCAATACGTGAACCATGAACTTCCAGATGTTCAAGCTGGTTTTAGAAAAGGCAGAGGAACCAGAGATCAAATTGCCAACATCCGCTGGATCATGGAAAAAGCAAAAGAGTTCCATAAAAACATCTATTTCTGCTTTATTGACTATGCCAAAGCCTTTGACTCTAGGCTATACTACCTGGGAAAGTTCACCAAGGGCAGGACCCTCTTGTTCATTTCATCTTTGCAAATGCCATGGACAGTATCTGGAATAGGTAAGCACTCTACAGCTATTTGTAAAAATGAGTGATTATGAAGTATTCAAAGGATATGAATATTTATTTTTTTAGTCTTCACAAAATGAAGTATGAAATTTGAGAGGAGGAAGGGGAGGAGGTGGTCTAGTGATTTGCTTTGTACATTTCAATGTTTATGTTTACTAATATGCATAATTAAACACTGTGTGTCCATGGAAAGAAAAAAAGTGATAAGTCATGGTCAATTGGAAAGGCCTGATTACAAGTCTGTAAGAGTGAGAAAGTGTGGTGTTGGAGAAGACTCTTGAGAGCCTCTTGGACTGCAAAAAGATCCAACCAGTCCATCCTAAAGGAGATCAGTCCTGGGTGTTCAATGGAGGAACTGATGCTGAAGCTGAAACTCCAGTACTTTGGCCACCTCATGTGAAGAGTTGACTCATTGGAAAAGACCCTGATGCTGGGAGGGATTTGGGGGCAGGAGGAGAAGGGGACGACAGAGGATGAGATGGCTGGATGGCATCACCAACTCAATGGACATGAGTTTGGGTAAACTCCGGGAGTTGGTGATGGGCAGGGAGGCCTGGCGTGCTGCAGTCCATGGGTCACAAAGAGTTGGACATGACTGAGAGACTGAACTGAACTGAGCTGAAATGTGAGAGTATTCACAGAGGGATCATGAGTTAGCAATTTAGCTGTTGCCTTCTAGTTCTTCTTTTATAAGCAGCAGAAAATTTTGAGTAAATAGCTCAAGTGAAAATGGGAGGTGGAGGTTCACTGTAATGCTGCAGAAGTCTTATAGAGTCCAAGAAGAAACAAAGCTAAGTTATATGCAGATCAGAACATGGAGAACAGAAAAACCAAGATTTCTCTATAGGCGTTTTCTCATTTCTTCATCTCAGAGTCAGCGCCTTCACCTTTCTCTCACTTAGCTTCCTCTGTCTAGTCATCTTAGACAATATCCAGCAGTGATATCCTCAAATTCCAGATTATTTGGCTACTCTAGTGCCCATCTTCTATGACAACCTCTCTGAGAGGGTATCTGAGCAGCCCAAATCATCTGACATTTTTAGTGATGCCATAGAAGTCATAGATAGGTGGCCAGCCAATGGAGTGGCCATCTTTGAGTCAGATGTTCACCTCTAGTCCAACCTGCAGGCAAGGAGGGCAAGGAAGGAGGAATATGTATTACCTAGAAAGCTTTATGAATAGATTAGACTATGAAACATATCTAGTTTTATATTTCTAGTAGTCTATTAATTCCTCAGTTTTAGAGGTGGTGTTCTATTCTTCTTTGTATTCTTGGCTGGTACATAGTAAATATTCAGCAACTATCTGATGAGTGACTGAATGATACATGGATGAGACTGACTGTCCATTAAGTTCTTTGAGATACCATGTCACACACAAGAATATTGATAATCAAAAAAAACACAAAGAAAAAAAAACCATAACAAGGGTTGACAAGGATATAAAGAAGCAAACCTTCATACGTTACTGGTTAGAAGATAAAATGATGCAACTTCTTGACAAAACAATTTAGAACTTTCTTAAAATATTAAATATAATTTAACATATGACACAGCATAGTCATTTCCAGAAAATATCAATAACCTCAGATATGCAGATGACACCACCCTTATGGCAGAAACTGAAGAGGAACTAAAAAGCCTCTTGATGAAAGTGAAAGTGGAGAATGAAAAAGTTGGCTTAAACTCAACATTCATAAGACGAAGATTATGGTATCTGGTCCCATCACTTCATGGGAAATAGATGGGGAAACAGTGGAAACAGTGTCAGACTTTATTTTTCTGGGCTCCAAAATCACTGCAGATGGTGACTGCAGCCATGAAATTAAAAGACGCTTACTCCTTGGAAGGAAAGTTATGACCAACCAAGATAGCATATTCAAAAGCAGAGACATTACTTTGCCAACAAAGGTTTGTCTAGTCAAGGCTATGGTTTTTTCCAGTGGTCATGTATGGATGTGAGAGTTGGACTGTGAAGAATGCTGAGCACCGAAGAATTGATGCTTTTGAACTGTGGTGTTGGAGAAGACTCCTGAGAGTCCCTTGGACTGCAAGGAGATCCAACCAGTCCATTCTAAAGGAGATCAGCCCTGGGATTTCTTTGGAAGGAATGATGCTAAAGCTGAAACTCCAGTACTTTGGCCACCTCATGCGAAGAGTTGACTCATTGGAAAAGACTCTGATGCTGGGAGGGATTGGGGGCAGGAGGAGAAGGGGACACCAGAGGATGAGATGGCTGGATGGCATCACTGACTCGATGGACGTGAGTCTGAGTGAACTCCGGAGTTGGTGATGGACAGGGAGGCCTGGCGTGCTGCGATTCATGGGGTCGCAAAGAGTTGGATATGACTGAGTGACTGAACTGAACTGAACTAAACCAAGAAAATTGAAAAAATACATCCACATAATGGCTTACACACAAATATTCATAATAGCCAAGAAATAAAAAAAAACAGTGAGTGAATAAATGAAATATGACATACTCCTACGGTGGAATACTGTAAAAATGAAGTGCATATTATTAAGTGTTACAATGGAGGTGAGCCAAAAAAATATCCTGCTGAGTAAAAAAAAGACAATTATATAAAACCACGTATTATATGACTCAATTTACGTGAAATATTCAGAAAAGGCAAATCTGTAGACACAAAATAGATTAACAGTTGCCAAAAGGTGGGGACGGAAATAAGGAGTGACCGCAAATACGCATTTTTTGGAGAGTGATAAAAGTGTTCAAAAATTAGATCCTTGTGATCATCACACAGCTGTAAATTTTCTGAAAATGATTGAATCATACACTTAAAATGAGGAAATGTTAGGGTTTGTAAATTATACCTCAATAAGCTTTTTTTTTGGGGGGGGCGGTGTTAGTTCTAAAAGGTCTTGTAGGTCTTCATAGAACCGTTCAACTTCAGCTTCTTCAGCGTTACTGGTTGGGGCATAGACTTGGATTACTGTGATATTAAATGGTTTGCCTTGGAAACGAACAGAGGTCATTCTGTCATTTTTGAGATTGCATCCAAGTACTGCATTTCGGACTCCTTTGTTGACCATGATGGCTACTCAATTTCTTCTAAGGGATTCCTGCCCACAGTAGTAGATATAATGGTCATCTGAGTTAAATTCACCCATTCCAGTCCATTTTAGTTCGCTGATTCCTAGAATATTGACGTTCACTCTTGCTATCTCCTGTTTGACCACTTCCAATTTGCCTTGATTCATGGACCTGACATTTCAGGTTCCTATGCAATATTGCTCTTTACAGCTTCAGACCTTGCTTCTATCACCAGTTACATCCACAACTGGGTATTGTTTTTGCTTTGGCTCCATCCCTTCATTCTTTCTGGAGTTATTTCTCCACTGATTTCCAGTAGCATATTGGGCACCTACTGACCTGGGGAGTTCCTCTTTCAATATCCTATCATTTTGCCTTTCCATGCTGTTCATGGGGTTCTCAAGGCAAGAATACTGAAGTGGTTTGCCATGCCCTTCTCCAGTGGACCACATTCTGTCATACCTCTCCACCATGACCCGCTCATTTTGGGTGGTCCCACACGGCCTGGCTTAATTTCAATGAGTTAGACAAGGCTGTGGTCCATGTGATTAGACTGACTAGTTTTCTGTGATTATGGTTTGTGTAATTCCTCTCACAACAGCTACTGTCTTCCTTGGGTTTCTCTTACCTTGGACCTGGGGTATCTCTTCAGGACTGCTCCAGCAAAGCGCAGCCACTGCTCCTTACCTTGGAGGAGGGGTATCTCCTCACAGCTGCCCCTCCTGACTATAGGGGAATGGAATGCAAAAGTAGGAAGTCAAGAAACACCTGGGGTAACAGGCAAATTTGGCCTTGGAGTACAGAATGAAGCAGGGCAAAGGCTAATAGAGTTTTGCCAAGAGAACTCACTGGTCATAGCAAACACCCTCTTCCAACAACACAAGAGAAGACTCTACACGTGGACATCACCAGATGGTCAACACTGAAATCAGATTGATTATATTCTTTGCAGCCAAAGATGGAGAAGCTCTGTACAGTCAGCAAAAACAAGACTGGGAGCTGACTCTGGCTCAGATCATGAACTCCTTATTGCCAAATTCAGACTTCAATTGAAGAAAGTAGGGAAAACCACTAGACCATTCAGGTATGACCTAAATCAAATCCCTTATGATTATATAGTGGAAGTGAGAAATAGATTTAAGGGACTAGATCTGATAGATAGAGTGCCTGATGAACTATGGAGGTTCGTGACATTGTACAGGAGACGGGGATCAAGATCATCCCCATGGAAAAGAAATGCAAAAAAGAAAAATGGCTGTTTGGGGAGGCCTTACAATTAGCTGTGAAAAGAAGAGAAGCAAAAAGCAAAGGAGAAAAGGAAAGATAAAAACATCTGAATGCAGAGTTCCAAAGAATAGCAAGGAGTGATAAGAAAGCCTTCCTCAGCGATCAATGCAAAGAAATAGAGGAAAACAACAGAATGGGAAAGACTAGAGATCTCTTCAATAAAATTAGAGATACCAAGGAAACATTTCATTCAAAGATAGGCTCGATAAAGGACAGAAATGGTATGGACCTAGACAGAAGCAGAAGATATTAAGAAGAGGTGGCAAGAATACACAGAAGAACTGTACAAAAAAGATCTTCATGACCCAGATAATCACGATGGTGTGATCACTCACCTAGAGCTAGACATCCTGGAATGTGAAGTCAAGTGGGCCTTAGAAAGCATCACTACAAACAAAGCTAGCGGAGGTGATGGAATTCCGGTTGAGCTATTTCAAATCCTGAAAGATGATGCTGTGAAAGTGCTTCACTCAATATGCCAGCACATTTGGAAAACTCAGCAGTGGCCACAGGACTGGAAAAGGTCAGTTTTCATTCCAACCCCAAAGAAAGGCAATGCCAAAGAATGTTCAAACTACTGTACAATTGCACTCATCTCACACGCTAGTAAAGTAATGCTCAAAATTCTCCAAGCCAGACTTCAGCAATACATGAACCATGAACTTCCAGATGTTCAAGCTGGTTTTCGAAAAGGCAGAGGAACCAGAGATCAAATTGCCAACATCTGCTGGATCATGGAAAAAGCAAGAGAGTTCCAGAAAAATATCTATTTCTGCTTTATTGACTATGCCAAAGCCTTTGACTATGTGGATCACAATAAACTGGAAAATTCTGAAAGAGATGGGAATACCAGACCACCTGACCTGCCTCTTGAGAAACCTATATGCAAGTCAGGAAGCAACAGTTAGACCTGGACATGGAACAACAGACTGGTTCCAAATAGGAAAAGGAGTTCGTCAAGGCTGTATATTGTCACCCTGTTTATTTAATTTATATGCAGAGTACATCATGAGAAACACTGGGCTGGAAGAAGCACAAGCTGGAATCAAGATTGCTGGGAGAAATATCAATAACCTCAGATATGCAGATGACACCACCCTTATGGCAGAAACTGAAGAGGAACTAAAGAGCCTCTTGATGAAGGTGAAAGAGGAGAGTGAAAAAGTTGGCTTAAAGCTCAACATTCAGAAAACGAAGATCATGGCATCTGGTCCCATCACTTCATGGGAAATAGATGGGGAAACAGTGGAAACAGTGTCAGACTTTATTTTTGGGGGCTCCACAATCACTGCAGATGGTGACTGCAGCCGTGAAATTAAAAGACGCTTACTCCTTGGAAGGAAAGTTATGACCAACCTAGATAGCATATTCAAAAGCAGAGACATTACTTTGCCAACAAAGGTTCATCTAGTCAAGGCTATGGTTTTTCCAGTGGTCATGTATGGATGTGAGAATTGGACTTTGAAGAAAGCTGAGCACCGAAGAATTGATGCTTTTGAACTGTGGTGTTGGAGAAGACTCTTGAGAATCCATGGGACTGCAAGGAGATCCAACCAGTCCATTCTAAAGGCGATCAGCCCTGGGTGTTTTTGGAAGGACTGATGCTAAAGCTGAAACTCCAATACTTTGGCCACCTCATGCAAAGAGTTGACTCATTGGAAAAGACTGTGATGCTGGGAGGGATTAGGGGCAGGAGGAGAAGGGGACAACAGAGGATGAGATGGCCGGATGGCATCACCGACTTGATGGACGTGAGTTTGGGTGAATTCCAGGAGTTGGTGGTGATGGACAGTGAGGCCTGGTGTGCTGCGATTCATGGGGTCGCAAAGAGTTAGACACGACTGAACGACTGAATTGAACTGAAGCTTTTTTTTAAATCCATGGAACAAAAATAGGCCATATAGGTTCTGTAAGATAAAGCCCTTTGGCTGATTCTTAATTTTATTTTTTTCTGTTTTCTGAATTGTCTTACACCCAGTCCTTTGCTGGTTTCACATCTTCTTATGTCTAGCTTGTACAGAAATAATCCTAGCAGAATCAGAGTGGACAGACTGCTTTGAATGGACAAACCATTCATTTTGGGGCTGTAAAGAATAATGAAATTGTGTTGAGATAACATCACCAACTAAAGATAAGATAATATTTTTGATTGGAATATAATTGCTTTACAATGTTGTGTTGGTTTCTGGTGTTACAACAAAGTGAATCAGCAATGTGCATACATATATGCACTCCCTCTTGAACCTTCTTCCACCCGACCCCCACTGACTGTGGTAGCTTCTTCTTCATCTTCATGGCCCAGATGACCAGTGAAATCTTTCCCCACAATATAAATAATTTATTCATCTTGGGAGGTATTTTACACACACTGTTATTATACGGACCATTTCCTTGCTCCAGAAAGCAGAACCAGCTGGTCATTTCAAGCATCCATAGAAACTATAATGTAATTGCCTAATACAGAATGCCACGTTACTGTATATAGAATGTACATTACATTCTTCATCAATATATGTCATGATGCTTCTATAATATCTTTAACATAAATAATCTTTCCATGTAGAAGGGGTTAAGCCTGAAGATGACATAAAGATATGAAAGTGAAAGTGCTCAGTTGTGTCCAACTCTTTGCAACCCCGTGGAATATACAATCCATGTAATTCTCCAGGCCAGAACACTGAAGTAGGTAGCCATTTCCTTCTCCAGGGGATCTTCCCAAACCAGGGACTTAACCGAGGCCTCCCCCATTGCAGGTGGATTATTTACCAGCTGAGCCACCAGGGACATAAAGATGTAGAAATAATCAAAATATTAATCAGTCACCATTCATTTCCTGAGTGGTAAAGGAGGATGATGTTGAGTAAATACTGATTTTAAAGACAGCAATATCACATCTAGATATTTTATAGATACTTTTATAATTCAATTTTTATAATTACTCTTATGCATTCAATTGACCATAACTCCAATCTTGCAACTCAAACAATACTTGAATACATGATTTGAAAGTAAGGAATTACTTAACTGTTCTGTTCTTTCTACCCTTTGCCATGGAGTATTGTGCTCTAAATTTTTTTAAAAGTTTTTCCCAAATTCATGGATGAATCATAAATTATGCTAGGTATGATATAAAGAATATTGACCTTTTTTTTTGGTCACAACACACAGCTTGCTGAATCTTAGTTCCCTGATCAGAAATTGAACTTGGACCATGGCAGTGAAAACACCAATTCCTAACCACTGAACCATCAGAAAATTCCCTAAAACTGACTTTAAAAATAAAACATGTTGTGAATGCCCTGAACAAGTTGATTAGTTGGGTTTTTAAAAATTTAATGTATATGTAAATCTGCATATATAAATATACATTCAATGTGTATGTTTGTATGTTCTTTATTCAACTGCTCCAGATGATATGATATGGGTCCCTCTAAGATTTTTTTCTGTGATGATCAAATTGAGCCAATAAATGTTTGATTAATTCCTATGGTGAGCCCCATAAAGGCCAGTCACAGATAGAAAGGATAGTTAAGGAGGGAACTGCTAGTTAAGGAGATTTTTTAAGGCTTAGAGTAGAGCCTGAAGTCAAATAGAACAGAAAAGGATTAGCATCAAAAGAGAGTGAAAACCCAAAAGTACTGGTCTCAGTCTCTAGAAATGCACAACAAAAATTCCCCCAAAAAAACAAAAGAAAAAAAACAAGAGTTGAGAATTCTTAAATGCAAAGACAAATAATAAAATGTTTCTTAATTAACCAGAGCACCTTGAATATATTGATTATAACTTAGGAAAATAATGAACTTATACGTCATAAATCAAACAGAACATATTCCTTAAGGCAAGATGGATGGAAAACAATGGAATGAACTTATTAAAAAGCTCATTACAAAAACAAAATATTTCAATGGTAAACTGATTATACTTCCTCTTTATCATATGATCTTCCCAAATGAAATAGATCTTGAAACACATTTTTCAAAAGCTGAGATACTGATCTTCCTACATTAATGGAAAATGAAAAAAGAAAATATATCAATCAAGCCAAAACATTACATGACTTAATGTCTTAGGGACATAATGGAATTAGAAATAAGTCTGAAATTGAGGTGTCTGTCTTTAAGGGTTAGTATGTAAGATATTTATCTTTATCTTATTGTGTTTAACAGATACCTGAGTTTAAAATTAAAGAGTTGGAAATAATCACATTTTTGGAAAATGGAAACTGCTTTTAAATAGTATGGGAATGGAGGAATAAGTATTTGAGAGTTTGTATACTATAAAATGGCACTAATTTGGATTAATGAGTATAAACCTGGTCTAAATTAGTAAAATGTGAACAGGAAAATATTTGAAAAGAAAATAAATGCTTTTCTAGTACACGCCCTTGAAATGAAAAAAAAATGGCTAACGAAGTACTGGGCCTGATATTAGGGCTAGTTTAATTGGTATATGAGACAAGTTTGTAAATGTGCATTAATTGCTTCTTTTCACCTGTATTAATCAACAAGTTTTTCCTAAGGCCCTTATTCCATGCCCACAAAATGCTGGGCAAGACATCAGCAAAATGTAAGAGAACTTCGTAAATCTGGCTTTCTTAGGGATGATTTATTGAGTAGCCCACCCAATCAGAGGGTCAAGTATTTATAAAATAGTCACAGACCCTCCCCCCAATATTAAAAAGAAGCTATTTGGTAAGCATTGATAATCATTGGCATTTGTTGCACGTGTACTACCATTCAGTGGGACTTATAAGAACTGTTAAGGAGCAAACAGTCCTTGAAATATTTTCAGTCACTGGATGTCTTGGTGTCTTCTTCAACTACTGCTTGTATGCCTTTAGGAACAACCCTGCTCCATTCTGATTTACTGCTTACACTCTCCATTGTAATGGAAAACTGCATAGTTTCCCATTTTATTTTCATCTGAATCATTTTCATTACTTTAATCAAATCATGATTTCATTATTTACTGATAAGTTTATTTTTATTTTATTTATTTTCAAAGTAATAATTGTAATGATAACAACAGATATTCCTATATGATGCCAGGCTCTGTGTTAACCTTCTCTGATGAACATCTGATTTTTGTCTACAGGCATCCATTTCCTTTTCTTTTGAAAATAACATCTAGATTTCACTTTGCTTGATTTAGGTGAGTGGACTTGTGGTACAGGTTGGCCTTCTCAAGATATTCCATTTCCCCGAATATGGTCATTAGTCAGGGCTGAACCAGATTGATCCAAGAGAATTGCTCCCTGTTTTGATGGGACTTTCTGGAGGGAGATGATCTCCTTCTACTATGATGACTAGGTATAAGAATAATAATGAAAACTTGGAAAGTTCTCTTGAAAGTGAAGCCAACACAGAAGAAAGCAAAAGCTAGATATGGAAAAAGAGGCTGAATCATGACAACATTAAGTCCCCTGGATTCAGCTATTCCTGAAATCCACTCCTAGACTTTTCAGTTATATGAGCCATTATAACCTCCTTTGGGCTTATGCCATTTTGGGTTCTGTTTCTGACCCTTGCAATTATAAATACCTGCTTAATGAGTGAGTGAGTGCGTGAAGTCGCTCAGGCATGTCCGACTCTTTGCGACCCTGTGGACTGTAGCCTACCATTCTCCTCTGTCCATGGGATTTTCTAGGCAATAGTCCTGGAGTGGATTGCCATTTCCTTCTCCAGGGGATCTTCCCAACCTGCTTAATAGACATTCTCTATTTCATTTGTTCTCTCATTGTCAGGAGAAGATGTTGTATCAATAATTCTCTATATTTTAGGTATCAGAAATCTGAGCCTCACAGAGATTAGGAATGTTGCCCAGTGACCTAGCCATTCAGTGATATAGTTGCTGCTGCTGCTAAGTCGCTTCAGTCGTGTCCGACTCTGTGCGACCCCATAGATGGCAGCCCACCAGGCTCCCCTGTCCCTGGGATTCTCCAGGCAAGAACACTGGAGTGGGTTGCCATTTCCTTCAATGCATGAAAGTGAAAAGTGAAAGTGAATTCACTCAGTCATGTCCAACTTTTCGCTATCTCAGGGACTGTAGCCTACCAGGCTCCTCCACCCATGGGATTTTCCAGGCAAGAGTACTGGAGTGGGTTGCCATTGCCTTCTCCAGATATAGTCGTTGCTGCTGCTGCTGCTGCTGCTAAGTCGCTTCAGTCATGTCCGACTCTGTACAACCCCATAGACGGTAGACAGACTCAAATCCATGAGTCATTAGTTAGTTTTAGTTTTAGTTCAGTCTCTCAGTCATATCCAACTCTTTTCGACCCCATGAATCGCAGCACACCAGGCCTCCCTGTCCATCACCAACTCCCAGAGTTCACTCAGATTCATGTCCATCGAGCCAGTGATGCCATCCAGCCATCTCATCCTCTGTCATCCCCTTCTCCTCCTGCCCCCAATCCCTCCCAGCATCAGAGTCTTTTCCAGTGAGTCAACTCTTCTCATGAGGTGGCCAAAGTACTGGAGTTTCAGCTTTAGCATCATTCCTTCCAAAGAAATCCCAGGGCTGATCTCCTTCAGAATGGACTGGTTGGATCTCCTTGCAGTCCAAGGGATTCTCAAGTCTTCTCCAACACCACAGTTCAAAAGCATCAATTCTTCGGCGCTCAGCCTTCTTCACAGTCCAACTCTCACATCCATCAAATCCATGTCTATCTAACACCAGTGCCCATGCTCTTAACCCCTGCAGCCATCTGCCTTCATGCTTCATTTCTCTGTCTCTCCAGCATTTAACACAAGTTCTGACATATACTCAATGTTCTGTCAGTGTTTTATGAACTAGTTGGCATTAGAGGAGAGAGGAACAGACTTTCCTGCCTAATGGACAAAGGCATATAATAAAATAGCATGAAAGAAGGTAAATTGGAGAGTGGAAGATTTAAAGGACTGGGGAATGTAAAAAGACAGATTAGACTACAGCAAAAAGTTTTGGAGAATTCCTGGAAACTGGCCCAGTTAAATCCTTAAAAAACAATTGATTCTCAAAAGTGGGTTAAACGTTTACCCAAACTAGCTTATTTATCTGATTCATTTACTTTATAACCCCATACTTCATAGATAGTACAAAAAAACCCAGAATGTTTAAATTTGCCCAAATTCCTAACGAGTAAAATCAACATATTCTTCTCCATATTTAAGATAAGCTTTCCACTTTGTTACTGTATTGACATAGCTTTTTTTTTTAAACTCACACTAGTTAATGATCCTGAAAGAACCTACTTTTTGCTCATGTTCCAAAGGCTGTGATGCTTATCTGAGAGCAGATCTCACAGAGTTGAAAGGGAACTCATCCCTCAGATATGCTCTGTGGAATTGGGTAGCAAGATAAGAAACAACCTCTTAAATGGACATGTAGACAGGTCTGTCCTAATTAAATAATACCCCATGTAGCCTCTGGCTTAATCATATCACCAAACGCACCACAAATATCACTTGCCCCAACATAAAGACAGATATATGAGGACCAGCATTGTGACATGAGGGAAGAATGTGCAGTGTGAGAATGGCTGCTAAATTACATCCATGTCATGGATCTCTGCCAAGGATGGCTGACAAGCCTCAGCTGTCTGGTTCACTCATCCTTTGCAGGTCTGAGTCCATTAGGCAGATGATGGGGGAGTGAGACTAAAGCAAACTGAAGATATTAAGGGTCCCTACATCCATGAAAATGGATGATTGCATGGAGATTCCATCCCAAATGATAGCCTGGAAGGCAAAGAACTCATTGAAAAACTCCATAAATTGTCCTTATTATTTAGCACATGTGAAATATATGAAATCATACTAGTAGTTTCAACTCACTGAAGCTTGCTGTAGTCAAGCACTTTGCTAAGCATCCTGCATTCCTTATCCCACCTTCACGACTGCCCAAGGGTTTGTTGCTGCTGTTAATCATGCAGATTCCAGAGCTAGGGAGGGTGAGGCTCAGTGAAGTCAGTAACTTATCCAAGGTCACAGAATTCATAAGTGATGGGGTTGAGGTTCAGTCTTATGGCTGGCTGTCTCTAAAATGAGGATACTTATTCATCGAACTATACAGCTCCTATGAGAGACTGCACAGAACATTAAAGATATCCTCTAGAACGTAATTTGGTTTAATTGCATTCCTTTTACTTTTTTTTGTTGTTGTGGGTAAAATATACATAACCGATGCCTTATGTGTCTAGAACATGAATCATCAAACTTAACATTTGAAGGCCAAATCCATCCCTCTACCTGTTTTTGTATGGCCTATGAGATAAGTATGGCATTTGCATTTTTATATGGTTGTAGAAAAATCAAGGGAAGAATATTTCATGACACATGAAAATTATATGAAATTTTTATATAGTGTCCATAAATAAAATTTTGCTAGGAAGCAGCCACACTCACTCATTTACATCTCATCTGTGGCTTCTTTCATGCTTCACCTGCAGAACTAAATAGTTGTGACAGAGACCACCACACACGCAAAGCAGAAAATATTACTGTCTAGTATTTACAGAAAAGTTCACTGATTCCTGCTGTAAAGTAAGATCACCGCCAGCCTTGAACTGTTATGTGAGCCCCTCAAATTTAAGCTAATGGGAGTTCGATCTCTATTGCTTTGAACAAAGTGTTTCCCCAAAAATATCCTCTTGATGTGAAGGATGAGAAACGTGAAAGTTAGAAGGACAAAGTGACTGGCGTGGTCATGGAGTTGGTGACAGAACTGAACCTGTATCCTCTTAGCCCACTGCCGTAGGGCTGGCTTCATGGGTGTACACCTGTACAGTTGCCCAGGTCCTCACTCCTCTCACTGAGACAGTTCTGCACTTGGATTAATGTGCTGTTATCCTTTTAATTAATTAATTAATTTGGCTGGGTCAGGTCTCAGTTGTTGCATGTGTGATCTTAGTTGCAAAGCATGGGCTTAATTGCCATGCAGCATGTGGGATCTTATTTCCCCCACTGGGAATCAAACCCATGTTCCCTGCACTGGAAGGCGGATTCTTAACCACTAGACTGTAAGATGTCCTGTGCTGTTGTCTTAATCTTGAGGTTCTTAATACATTTCAAATGAGGAGTCTTGTATTTCATTTTATACTGGGCCCACAGATCATGTCATAATGCCACCCACACAGCCTTCCAAACCCTACAAAACTTACTGTTTCCTAATCCTATTCTACATCCACAGTACAATTTTTAATCACCTGAGCACATTCAAATTAGAGGAAGTCACAGTGTAATGCCTCTATGTTTTAATGCCAACATAACTTATATATAGTTGAAAAAGCACATTTTCCTACCTTTATAAACCAAATTATATTTCTCCAGGATTCAAGCAAAATAGCTATACTTTGATTTTTCATGTGATTTAGTCATTCTCATCACCATCATTGTTTTGTATTTATTTTTGTATTTCATTTATACTCTGAGAGTGGTATGGCCCAAGAAATGGATTCAGTGATTCTACAAGTTCATAAATTGTAAATACGATTTCAAAAATCGTGCCTGTTACAGAAGCATCTGTCTGCAGTGATACTTAAAACATTTATAAAGTGCTTAGATATCTCTGTAGCAGAGCAATGTGTGGGTCAAGAAATTTATAGCACAGGGCAAATTACAAGGTTTATTTGCCTGCTGCTGCTAAGTCACTTCAGTCATGTCCAACTCTGTGTGACCCCATAGACGGCAGCCCACCAGGCTCCCCCGTCCCTAGGATTCTCCAGGCAAGAACACTGGAGTGGGTTGCCATTTCCTTCTCCAACGCATGAAAGTGAAAAGTGAATGGGAAGTCGCTCAGGTCGTGTCCGACCCTCAGCGACCCTATGGACTGCAGCCTACCAGGCTCCTCCATCCATGGGATTTTCCAGGCAGGAGAACTGGAGTGGGGTGCCATTGCCTTCTCCATCAAACCTAAATCTCTTGTCCAAAACAATTGGGGCCACACACACACACAAAAAGTGAACCTAAGAAATATAAGAGAAAGAACAAGTTAAATTACACAGTACAATATTGTCCTCCATTTTTTCAAACATTGGCCTATTCAGGCTATGTTAGGTTTTTATGTTTCTCTTTCACTCTCTCTCTCTCTCTCCTTTCTTTCTTTCCTAATCACTTTTGCAACTTTTACCATTATTGTAAATTACCAAAGTAATGTAGGATATTTTTTAAGTAAAGGTAAGGAAAAATAAGAACATAAAACCACCCATGGTCTTACTACCCAAAATAGCCATGGCTAACATCAACTTTTCCATTGCCAATGTTTAGAAGATGTCCTTTCTAATCAACTTTCTATACACACATAAAACTTTAGAAAATGAAATCTCACTGTATATACTATTAGGAATGGGCTTGTGAGCATTTCCCAATGTCTTCATTCTTCTTCTTCACTGCCGTTTTAATGACTACACTGTATATCACTGTGATGGTTAATTTTATGTGTTAGCCTGTCTGGGCTAAGGGGATGCCCAGAGAGCTGGCAAAACATTATTTCTGGGCCGGTCTGAGAGAATGCTTCTGGAAGAGATTAGCATTTGAGTCAATAGGCTGAGTAAAGAAGATCTGTGCTCTCCAGTGTGGGTGGGCAACCATACAATCTGTCAAGGGCCCAAACAGAACAAAAAGATGGAGGAAGGGCAGATTTTCTCTTTCTCTCCTTAAGCTGACTCATCCATCTTCCCCTGCCCTCAGACATCAGAGCTCCTGTATCTGGGGCTTTCAGCCTTGGATTGGGAGTTACACCGTCCGCTCCCCTGGTTCTCAAACGTTCTCTTTCAGACTAAATTATACCACCAGCCTTCCTGATTATGCAGCTTGAGATGAAACATCATGGGGCTTCTCAGGCTCCATAATCCTGTGAGGCAAATCCGACAATAAACTGCCTCTTACATATCCATATATACCCTATCGGTTCTGTTTCCCTGGAAAATCCTAATACATTCCCAATTGATGGACACTAGGGTTGTTTCCAACTTTCAGCCATTCGAAACAGTACTGCAGTGTTTAGTATAGTACTAATAGCCATATCGATAACTACACCCGTGTTTCTTTTTTTCATTTCATGCGCTGTGCTGTGCTGTCACTTCTGTCGTCTCTGATCCTTTGTGACCCTATGCGCTGTAGCTCGCCGGGCTTCTCCGTCCATGGGATTCTCCAGGAAAGAATACTGCGGTGTGTTGCCAGGCCCTCCTCCAGATCCTCCCAACCTAGAGAGCGAATCTGCATCTCTTATGTCTCCTGTATTGGCAGGCGGATTCTTTACCACTAGCGCTACCTGGGAAGCCCCTTTGTTTCATACTAAAGGCTGAAAGAAATGATCCTTAATCTATATAATCAAACAAGTTTTATTTTGGCAACACTATTGACAAAGTATTTTGGATGAAAGTATATATTAATATAATACTAAACAGTTGCATAACATAGTGCCTACCTATAGTATTTGCTCAACAAATGGTTAAGAATGTTAAGAATGCCAAGGTGGAATTTCCTGATGATCCAGTGGTTTAGGACTCTACCCTTCCACTGCTTGGGCCAAGGGTTTGTTCCCTGGTCTGGGAACTGAGATCCTGTATGCAGTATGGTGTGTCAAAAAAAAAAAAAAGAGCTCCAAAAATGAGTAACGTTTCTGACATCAAACTCAAAGAGCCACTTTCCTCAGCTGTCATATAAACTTTGACATAGCATTTTTTTAAAGCAATTTAAATGGTTGCGTTAAACCATTCTTCAGGAAACAGGTTCCATTAATTTAGTAGTTATATGAAAAAAAGATTTCCTTTGCCCCACCTATATTTCAGTATCCCCCTCCTCCTGGTATTTCAAGATTAAGATGAATCTATTCTTAACTCAAAGTACATATAAAACTTACAAACTTATGGGGACATATTATATGCAAAACAGAATTCACTGTTGCTTTTTTTTTTAATGGATTGTGATACTTTTAGAAAGAAAAATCCAGTCACATCAATAGAAATTAATAAATGAGACTTAGGATTTTCACTTTTAATGTTAAATATATCTAAAATATTTTATTATAACTGACAGATAATTTTAATTTTTTAATTGGATTACGTACTGTTAGTAAGAGGGCTAAATGTCTTCCCTATGTGATTCAATACCCTACAAAGGACTTGTGTCTTTTAGACTTTCCAGTAACCAAGCTTTCAACCTGGCAGATCTTCATTTAGATGTCAGCAAAGATTTTCTATAATCACAGGTTTTTGATGAATGTCTAAAATAATCATCACTTTAGGCACGTTAAGGACCAGTTTGGAGAGTACTACAGCTTAGTGCTCAGCCTGTGTGTGTGCAGGTTAAGTTGCTTCAGTTGTGTTCAACTCTTGGCAACCCTATATAGCTCACCAGGCTCCTCTGTCCATGGGATTCTTGAGGCAAGAATACTAGAGTGGGTTGCCATGCCCTCCTCCAGGGGATCTTCCTGACCCACGTCCCAACGTCTCCTGCATTGGCAGGCAGGTTTTTACCACTAGAGCCACCTGGGAAGCCCAGTAGCACTCAGCTTAGGGCCTGGTATGTAGGTAACAGTTAAATTTTTATTAATGAATAGATGAGTGAGTCTATGTCACCAGGTAATGCCCTTGACCACGAACATCCAGGAAAGCTCTTATTCCTTCTCTTTATTTATCATCACCATTGGTTCTCTCATCTGTAAAATGGGAATAGTAATAGTGCTTTGCATAATTGTTGTGGGCATCCAGTAATGTAGTACGTGTGGAAGCACCTGCAGCAAGCCAGGTACTTGATAAGCCCTCAACAAATATTAGCTGTGTTACATTAACAGTAGGACAGTCATCATCATTATCATTAACAGCATCATCATCATCATCGTTCTGGAATGCAAATGCCATCTGTCCTGCTCTCTTTTCAAGCAGGCTTGAGTCTTATTTTCTCTCTGAGAAGGTTATTCGACTACAGTGGAGTTTCCAGTACCTTCCCCACCTAAGGGCATGATGTGGAAGGAGTCAGAATGTGAGAGCTGAAGGAGAAAGGGAGCCCATTATCTTGGGAAAAGCAACAAGTTCCAGAAAACCTTGGCCTAGTGTTTGGGGAAAATGAACTTAGTAATTACCACTGTTATGAAACTTTCTGTTTTATAGAGCTACAGGCTAGAAGTGTACAATAAAACAACTCTGAAATATCAAAACATCACTTTGGGTGGACTGCCAAAGGATTATAGACATGACTTTTATATTGAGAGGGATTGTCTGGCATTGAATCGGAAGAACTATATGGTTTGAGCAGCAGGATATCAGTAGCTAGTTTAGGCTTAAACTTTAAAAAAATCGAAAGTGGCAAGTCAGTACAGCGTAAGCAAAACCTAAGAGATTTGTTATGTACAGTGTAAAGTAAGAGAGAGTTCTATAAACATCCAACTCTGGAGGAAAATGCTGGAGATTTTTATTTAAGCTGTTTCTTTCAGCACATTGAAACTTTTCAAGGACTTAATTGATTTTTAGGGAGACATTTAACATTACAATCTGTAGGGAAATGTTCATCAAGTTAATTTAGGAGGGAATTTATCATAAAAGCTCATTTTTCTAATTATTGAGGGGAGAGTAAAAAAGATTGCAGGCTGGAAAGAGACATGGCACAGCCCAGTTTAAAAAAAAAAAAAATCTCTGCAGTTTCCTAACACAAAAGGAGAAAGGAAGTGCAGAATTGTCCTTCATTGAAAGCCACACCTGTGAAAATTAATGAGAACATGGCATTGTTATGTCTGTGAACTACTGATATTTGATAACACCTAGTTCAAAATGGAAATAAAAGCATGCACAAGTTTTAGCCCATATTTGGGCAGCTTCCAGAATTTAACTTGCTGCTCCCTCTCCTCAAGACAATCTACTGATCCACTTGCCATTCAAGTTCTAAATTCATATTTGCAGCAACCATGGCCATTTCTTATCCACAAGAATGAAACATATACCAAATATACAGTAGGGCGGCGAAATGGAGTTATGTCTTGGGATTCTTAGAAGCCAAGTGTTTTGTTTAGTCAGGTAAATTATGACATAGAGGAGGTTATCAGTACTAAAACGGAACACAAACAATCCATTATTTCTCCCTGGAAATTTTCAAAATGGGTTTTGGCAATGAGTTACTCTATTCTAACAAAGAGGAGAGTCCTGAGCCTTGTAAAGGATATTGTTATACCTGTAGACAGCCATCTTCAAGAAACAGACTTTTATAATATTAGCACATGTGAAATGTTATGATTGGAGTCTAGTCCACCTAGGGTGTTAAAAATAGAAGGCTTTTTATGTTACAATCTTGTATACTAAAATGTCCTACGACCAAACCTGTTTGACTGGAGATTCATCCATTGACTTCCCAGCCTTTCCAGAATGTCTGAATGACTGCTTGATTGCAGCTAATTAGCTCAGCTTCAGCCAGTACATATACACGTTTCCAGCCCAGACTCTTCTACCAGTGTTGGCGAGAAAATAAGAATTGTCTTTTTAAACTCTGACTAATCTTGCTGTCACCAATCTTACCTCCTTGGATCAATCCTACACAGTGCCTTCAGAGATACCTTTCTAAAATATAAATCTGATATTGTCAGGACTCTGTTTTAAAAATCTTTAGCGGCAAACCACTTTCTTACTGGATTAAGTCCAACATCCTTATAATAACGATTTGTAAAAAACCTATATTCTGGGCATTTTATAAACATTTCATTTAATAGCATAACAATTACAGTATTTTTCTAAACTACTAAGCAATGATTTTTTAAATTTCTCTTAAATGATGTGCCCTGTGGCTTTTCATCTAATGAGTAAATGGCTTCGGTTTTTCACGAGTGGAGCAGACACAGAGTAGAGCAGTGGTTTTCAACCAGGGATAATTCATCCCCCAGAGAACATGTAATGTTCAGACATTTTTGATCGCCTCAACTGGGAAGGGGTGGCTCGTCTCTAGTGAGTGGAGACTAAGGATGCTGCTCGACATGCTACAATGCATAGGACAGCCCCCCACCCCGACCCCAGCAAAGTATTACCCAGTGCAAAATGTGGTTAGTGTTGAGGCTGAGAAACCCTGGGCTAAAACAATAAAATATATTGCCAAGCTATGACCGTGAAATTTGTGTTTGGAGTTTCAGGCTACAAGGCTGGACCTTAGAGGCTTATGGGTGGGTCCCTCTGGGAATTTTCCTTTGCTTCATTCAGGGTTACAATGAACACTAAGGAAGGAGCTGGGACTATATTGCACCAATATATATGGCACACCTGGCGGGTGAGAATCTCCAGATAAATCAGGCAGGAAAAGAGGACAGTGTGCCTGCATGTTCAGTCCCTCAGATGCATCTGACTTTTTGTGACCCCATAGATTGTAGCCCACCAGGTTCCTCTGTCCATGGAATTTTTCTGTCCAGGCAAGAATACTGGAGTGGGTTGCCGTTTCCTTCTCCAGGGAGAGAGGTCAGAAGAGTTAGAAAAAAATTAGAATGGCAAGGGAGCATCTCGAATCGGGGGGGACTCCTCACTTAGCACAGTTAGCAGCATTCATTGCTGTAGGCTCTTATGAAGAACTTGGGGGAACTGAGAAGCCATCCCTCTGAGAGCATGCAGTGACAAATTCTGCTCTAGCTAATGGTCTGTTTCTACATTCTTTGCCATTTAAGATTCTTACATCATCCAACTTCATCTGTTGGTGTTTCCATTAATCACCATCTCTTTAGGACATGACGCACCAGTGAAACAATGATTTTTGGAAGCTAGGCTGAGTTGACAAAGAAAAGGCAGTTCTAAAATCTCCTTTTAATGTATCAAAGATTAAGCTTTAACATTGGACTACACATTTTTAACACAAGCTATAGGAACCTGGAAATTATGATATGACATAAGGAAATTTCCCGGCAGCCCAGACAGTCAATAAGGGTATTTTCGTAATAGGGGAATCGGAAACTAATGTGGAGAAAAAGGAAAGGAGGCCGGTGGTCAGGCACAAGGGTGACTTCCCTTCAGGATCAATAGCTTGGATGGTTTGAGTGAAAGGCAATAAAAATGCCAGATAGCATTAGGTGGGAGCGGAAAGTTTCAGGGATTTGCAACTCACTTCCCTCTTGTCATTCTGGAAGGAGGTCATTTTCAGCATTCTTCTGACAAATGTACATTAGTGGAAGAGAAGAAGCAAAGCATGGCAAGGTGGTGGCAGAGATGGCATGGGAGGAGTCCAGATGTGTCACGTGCACGCGGTGAGGAATACAAAAGGATAACTAGATTACCCTTCCAGGTTGAGACTCAGCAGTTCAACAAGAGTTGACTTTATAGAAGAGGCTAGGAGCAGACAGCCAGACCAGGCACTCAGATGCAGGATGTTGCTGAGGTTCAGGGGATCTGCATCAAGAAAGCCCACATCAGCATAGGAAGGGAGGAAAACACACCAAAGAAAACTAACCAAGAAAATAAGACGCAAGTTTTACCATCTCTCAACTTCAATGACAGTTACCAAGTAGCACCAAGAAAATCTTCACAAACCCAACAAAGTCCTGGAAGGACCAGCCTTGTGGATTTGCAATCCAGAAGTCAGTCCATGACAATGCATGTAATACATATACACAGGCACCAGCTTAGGAGAAAGAGGAAGAAAGGTAACGTTTTGAAAGAACCAGAACTGAAAATCTATCCAAATGTCTAAGTAAAGTTAAGCAAGTGGGCACTCAAGAATTTTAAATAAATTATGGGAAATAAAGTATATCTAAATTATAATAGTTAAAATGTTGATACTCAACATTTTAGTATAAAGCTCTACAGATAGAATTATGAGGAAACTGGAGCACAAAAAATAACCTAACTTGCCCAAGTTCACAGAACCAGTATGTGGAGGAGCTCTAACTCCAAAGACAAAGGATATTTCCACTGTGCCCTCCTTTAACATAGCATCTCAGCAGACCCTTGGCAGTCTGGCCTTATTTACCTCTACAATCTTCATAGCCCCTTTGTTTCAGTCACGGGATTATTTCCAAAACATGACATGCATTTTTCCTGCTTCATGCTTTTAAACAAGTTTTCCCTGCTGCTTTAATGGACTTCCAAGCTACCTTTTCTTTCTTCCCCCTGTTGATTTTCTCTTCCATACAACTTGACACCTTTTGGTAGGCTTGAACCCTCTTTGTTGGCTAAACGTGAAAAGTATTGAGCAACCTAGACAGCATATTAAACAGCAGAGACATCACATTGCCAACAAAGGTCCATCTAGTCAAAGCTATGGTTTTTTCAGTAGTCATGTGTGGATGTGAGAGTTGAACCATAAAGAAAGATGAGCACGCAAGAACTGATGCTTTTGAACTGTGATGTTGGAGAAGACTCTTGAGAGTCCCTTGGACACCAAGGAGATCAAACCAGTCAATAAATCATAAAGGAAATCAGTCCTGAATATTCACTGGCAGCTCCAAAACTTTGGCCACCTGATGCGAAGAACTGACTCACTGGAAAAGATCCTGATGCTGGGAAATATTGAAGGCAGGAGGAGAAGGGGACAACAGAGGATGAGATGGTTGGATGGCATCACTGACTCAATGGACACAAGTGTGAGCAAGCTCCAGGAGTTGGTGATGGACAGGGAAGCCTGGCGTGCTGCAGTCCACGGGCTCGCAAAGTGTTAGACACGACTGAGTGACTGAACTGAACTGACTGAGAAACAAGCTGACAAAACTTAGTTACCCAAGTCAGTTCCCAGAGAGGACTGCTGTCTAACCCAGTTCTGTTTCCTCTGGGCAGAGGCTGCCATGTCAGCAGACAAGACCACCCACCTTGTTTTCAGTAGCTTCTGCCATATCAGCAGAGTCTGCAGATCTGGTGAGTTCTCAAGCTCACAGAGGTGGATCAGTCATCCTGCTTAAAGCCCCACCATTCCCTTGACATTCATCCTTCTTCTGGATCACATGCCTCCTCAATTTCTCCCCAGCTTTCCTTCACCATGAAACTAGCCAGCCCACCAACAATTCCTGTTTATCTGTTTGCACATGGCCTTTCTCCTTCAGTGTCATTAATATGACATGAAAACCCCTCCAATCAGGCAATCAGAAGTGTGTCAGTCAAATCCTCTGCTTCACTTGGTTTATCTCCATCTGGCTCATCTCACTCTCATGGTCACAAGAATCTAAACACCCCACAACCTCTTCTCCTACTGACCTTCATGAGGTCTTCCTACAGCTACTCTGATCAACTCTTGTTCTCCTAAAGCCAATTATGTTAGTAGAACACTTTCCAATAGAACTTGCTATGGTGATGAAAAATTCTGAACTGTCCAGTATGGGACCCACTAGCCATATGTAGCCACTGAGCCTTTGAAATGTGGCTACTGTTATCAGAAAACTGATTTTTTTTTTTACATTTTAATTAACTAGAAATGTAAATAGCCATCTGCAGCTGGTGGCTACAAGACTGGACAAACACAAGACTGGAATATTCCTCTTTGACCAATGTAACATAAAAAATATTTCCCAGCATATATTCAAAGCACTCATGATATATTTTTATAGGCACTAACCAAATATATCTTACGTACTTAATACTTAACCTAAAATATTTTCTTTCCTCCAATACAGTAGATTTTCCTTTTCTTCAATGATAGCTATCAGCTATTCAGTTCAGTTCAGTTACTCAGTCGTGTCCAACTCTTTGTGACCCATGGACTGCAGCACGCCAGGCCTCCCTGTCCATCACCAACTCCCGGAGTTTACCCAAACTCATGTCCATCGAGTCGGTGATGCCATCCAACCACCTCATCCTCTGTTGTCCCCTTCTCCTCCCACCTTCAATCTTTCCCAGCATCAGAGTCTTTTCAAATGAGTCAGCTCTTCACATCAGGTGGCCAAAGTATTGGAGTTTCAGCTTCAACATCAGTCCTTCAAATGAACACTCAGGACTGATCTCTTTTAGGATGGACTGGTTGGATCTCCTTGCAGTCCAAGGGACTCTCAAAAGTCTTCTCCAACACCACAGTTCAAAAGCATCAATTCTTTGGCACTCAGCTTTCTTTGTAATCCAACTCTCACATCCATACGTAACTACTGGAAAAACCATAGCCTTGACTAGATGGACCTTTGTTGGCAAAGTAATGTCTCTGCTTTTTAATATGCTGTCTAGGTTGGTCATAATTTTCCTTCCAAGGAGTAAGTGTCTTTTAATTTTATGGCTATTATAAGTAAGCAAAAATTATCCCCTAAGCAAAGCTTCCCTGTCACCACTATGGAAGCAGTCATGACTCTAAGGCTCACACATCATTTTATGTGTATGTATCTATCACAGAACCCACCCCAGTGTATTAGATCAGTGTTTACATTTTGATTCTCCCCATCTCTAACAGAATGTAAGCAATGATCTAATATGCTGTCCCACCCCTCCTGTTATAGGGCTTCCCTGGTGGTTCAGTGGTAAAGAATCCGATTGCTAATGCAGGAGACAATGGATTCAATCCCTGGGTCGGGAAGATCCCCTAGAGAAGGAAATACCAACCCTCTCCAGTATTCATTCTTGCCTGGGAAATGGACAGAGGAGCCTCAAAAGAGGAGCCTGGCAGGCTACAGTCCATGGGGTCGCAAAAGAGTCAGACAAGGCTTAGCAACCAAACAACTCCTGTTAGAATGTGTTCTCTCAGAAAGAGGGGAGAGGCTCTTTTATTCCTCTTGGATTCACCAATACCTAGAGCAAGAGTGGACATAAGAAACATAAAACTGTCTGATGAGTAAATGAATGAAAAATAACTAAAGGCAAGATGGGTAGAAAGGTTACAAATATTTTTTTTGAATGAACACAGGAAGGATAAAATCCAGCTGGGGCAGAGATAATTAAAGTATCATCTGTTTTATGTCTTTTTTTCTTCCACATTTCTTTTTATGGGTGTCACTGTGATCTATTTGAGAGATGATATAGAATTCTAATTGCCAATGAGAGCTCTGTGGAGGCCAGCATTAAACAGTATTTGAGTTGTCACTTAGCAAATGTTGGTAATAGATGGGAGATAACATGCCTGGTGGAACAGTTCTCACCACAGTTGTCATCTGCTACACACACCAACCCAAGACATTTCTCTGCAGACTTCTGAGTCACAGTTAATATACTGGAGTGTTGCCATCACTCCAGCCCCCTCTAATCCTTTTTTCAACACCGCTTTGGTGGTCTTTTTAAATGCAAGTGGTATTGTGTCATGTCCGTGATTAAAATCCACTGCTGCCCAAACTCCTTCACATGAGTTGCAAAACCCTGTGTGATCTGATACCCAACTCAGCTCTCTACCACTCTAGCCTTTTTTAGCTGTCTTTGCCGAGTTCTTCTGGCCTCAGAGCATATGATATTTCAGTTCACGCTCCCTAGAATTCTCTTCACTCTCTTTTTTGCCTAGTTATTGTCAGCTCAGACATCACATTTCTTGATGCCTGGACAAGGCTTATCATAAATCACACTTACCTCTCCATATTAAAAACACTCATCACTGATGGTTTTACATTTATTTGTGAGTATTTGATACAAGTCAGTCTCTGCCCCCAAATGCTTAGATCCACGGAGACATGAGTACGTTTACTTTGCGACCATGTGACTGTCTCTCTCCTAACACTGCCTAGCACAAAGTGGACACTCAGTAAATGTCTGTTTGATAAATTAATGAATGATTGATACAAAAAAAATCTCCCTTAAGAGCATAAACCCAACAACTAAAGATCATTAAAGATCACGACTCAAGTGCCTAAAGATCACAAAGGTTAGGTTCCTGATAAAGAAAAAAAAAATACCAATCGTGGCCTGACTTTTTTCTAGTAAAAGACAGTAATGACTCTCAGGCAAAGGATAAGGTTCCAAAATCACTTAACAGATTCTATCTTATTCTAGGAAGTGACTCACCTGTGTGTGCATGCTAAGTCACTTCATTAGTGTCTGACTTTTTGTGACCCCATGAACTGTAGCCCACCAAGCTCCTCTGTCCATGGAATTTTCCAGGTAAGAATACTGGAGTAGGTTGCCATTTCCTATTCCAGGGGAGCTTCCCCACCCAGGGATTGAACCCACTTCTCTTGTGTCTCCTTCACTGGCAGACAGGTTCTTTACCACTAGTGACACCTGGGAAGCCCTCGCCTAGAGGTCACTAAAGCAACACACCACGTCACCATCTACGGTGACCAGACAGACGCTTCCAGGGATAACTAGAAGCACTGATGTTAAAATATCCACAAATTTCCATTGTGGAATTTACTTCAGGCGTCAAGGATATGGACCTTTTAACTTAAATGTTTCCTGATCGTTAAAACAAAACAAGAGAAATGGCAAATCCCACTGTTCACATCTTGCATCTGGATTTGGATATACTATGAATTTTGTAAACATACAGTAAAACACATTGCTTACATACTGACAGTCACTCGTTCACTCATTCATCAACTATTCAATGACTCATTAATATTTCTCAGCCGTGGTGGACACATAGGGACACTATGTCTGGTCTCATGGTGCCTACACTCCAGTGGATGATAACAGCTAACATTTATTGAGCGAATGCTCTCATTCCAAGCACTGTGCTAAGAGCTTTACATGCATTACCTCATCTTAATGTTTCTGCAAATCATGTAAGTTAATATAATAGGCATTTTGTTTGTTTGTTTGTTTGAAGACTGCCTAGAATCCACAGTTCTTAACAGCCACTGTTTCTCTTGAGAAATTATCCTTCCCAGAGACATTCTGTAGTTGGGACCATTAGACAAAGGCACCACCCTCCCCAGCCAAGTGTCAAAATGTAACCCAGTCTTCTAAACCAAGCAATGCTCCCTCCCTGAAATCTGAATATTGGGCAGGGAGAGAATGAGATCAAAACGGGCTGCATTCAAACCAGACTTCTCTGATCAAGACATAATCTGGGCTTCCTTCTTCTTAATGTCCTATGCATGCTGCCTTCAAATCCATGATGTCATCATAATTAACTATTTTTGCATAAGTTAGAGCAAGTTTCTGTTGCATATAACTCAAGAACATTAGTTATCACTGAAAAGATGACAAGATGGGTTGAGAAATATATCCAAGGTCATACAGCTGGAAAATGGTGGGGTTAGGACAGAAATAGAACTAGAACTCATGCAGTCTGATTCTAGAACTCATCCTTACTGGAAATGAAGATGCTGTCCATAGGTGCCATGGCTCGTAAGGTAAGTTCCAACAGTTTCTATGCTGTCCTGTCTTGATCTATGTTTTATGAATGTACCACTATCAGCTCATAGTGAAGTCCCTGCCTCACATCCTTGTTTGAGTGTTTGAAGGGAATTCTAGAGCAGAACATGGAGGTTTCCTCTATGCAATAGACTGGTGGACACTTGTGAACAGAACTAGCCAGAGTCTCCAAGACACCAACTCCTGTCACTTCAAACTGGACCCAGAGGCAGATGAGCTGGCTGCTGGCTGTCGGTAGCTTCCTCTGCATAGCACCCAAAGTGACCTTGAAACAGAATCAGCTACAGGTCTAAATGGAGCCTCCCTCTCCTTTCCCCTGTCCCCTAGCCAGAGGTTCATCAAGTTCTAGGGAGTAGAGAAACTCATCCAAAAACATGCACCTAAAATCTTTGAGCCAGAAATCTCTTTCTCTGAGTATTAAAGTGTTTGCTGCAGCTTCCAAAATGAGTGAGTCAAGCCTGTGGGAAGAAAAAAGCCTTGGAGAACCAGCAAGGAGGCACAGGGGGAGGAATACCACCAAGCCAGGGTTATAATCCTGCCCCATGACCTTAAGGACCTTGTCAACTCATGAGAGGAGGAAACACATATAAATACATTGTTGGAGTCCAGTGAAGAATCCAAGAGAATTTCTTTGGCTGTGTTGGTTGTGATTTCTCATGCATACAATAACAAGTTTCTGGCTTCCCTGGCACATATGCTTGAGCAATGTGTTGCTGTGTCTCTGACAGTTGGTGACATTTCCTTTGCAGTCAGTCAGCAAGATTCGTACAGAGGCTGTGTGTCCAACGAAGAAATCAACATCCTGAGTCCCATATTGGCTGTTAGTCATCATTTGTACCTCCATCCAAAACACATTCATTGAACACCTACTGTGTGCTCAGCCTAGGGAAAACAAAGATGGATCTGAAGCAGTTCCTGCTCCCTCAAGGAGATGACACATGTACTTAAATAACTATATTACACAGAGATATTATTAACTACAAAAACTGCAATTAACATTTAATTGTGCCAAGAACTACTCTAAAATATTTTGCATGCAATATTTCTTTTAGCCTTCACAGTAGTTATGCTATTATACCATTTTATAGATGAGAAGTATGGAGAAAATGTGTAATTTCCCCAAGATCACACTAGTATAAAAAGAACGGGGGCAAAGTACTTCTGGATTCCAGGGCAAAGATGTTAGTCACATAGAAGAGTAACAGGAAGATTTTGTAGTGAAGACAGTGTGTGAACTGGTCCTGAAACTCTATCATCTATTAAGCTGGTGTTAAGGAAACATGATCATATTTCTATTGTGATTCCTACCCTCAAGAACCATTGTTAACCTACATTCTTCATCCAAGAATTTCTTTTGAATCTGCTGGTACTGACAACAGACTTAACATGAAGGCTTTAGACTTATATTGATCTCTTTTTCAAAGCTTGAAAAAGTTCATTCTATTGTTCTGCTGTGTTTGAGATCTGAGAATTCAATAAATTGATTAAAAAATTAACATAGAGTTAAAGGATCAATTGAAAAACTGATGCCTTGATGGATTTATCTATTGGCCAAAAGGCCATTCAACAATGAGAATCTTCCCACCAGGTGAGACTCTGAACATAAACCAATCCATCACTTCCAATATAAAAATGAAAGAATGAAAACACATCGAAGTGAAAGAGACTTGTCCAAGGGTACACTCAGACTTTGTGTAAGAGCCAGGACTGGCACCCTTGCCTTCTGATTTTTAATCCAACATTCTTTTTTATTAAAAACAGTAGCTTAATTTACTGAAGTATAATTGAAAGACACAAAATCATATGTTTTAAAGTGTACAATTTGATCCATTTTGACATGTGTACAACCTCTGAAACCATCACTAGAACAGACATAAATATTTTCATTGTCTTCAAAATTTTCCTTATGCCTCTTTATCCCTCCCTATACCTCCATTCCCAGGCAACCACTGAGCTGCTCTCTATCACTGCAAGTTTTCTTTTTGGGGAATTTTATATAAATGGAACCATACACTATGTACTTTTTTTGGGCAGGCTTCTTTTACACACATGGTTACTGTGAAATCCTTCCACGCTGTGTGTGTGTCCATAGCTCATTCCTTTTCAGTGCTGCACACTATTCCATTATGTGACTATGATGCAATTGTTCAGCCATTCATCTGTTAATGTACACTTGGGTTGTTTTTGATTATGAGCTGTTGTAAATAAATCCATCGTAAACGTTCCTGTACTTAGGTTCCTGCAAGTGTTTGTACGGACATATGCATTCATTTCTCTTGGACAAATACCCAGGAGAATGGTGGTTGAATCGTATGATAGCTGCATGTTCACCTTTTTCAGAAACTACCAAACTGCTTTCCAAAGTTGTACCATTTTATGTCCCCACCAACACTGCATGTGAGTTCTACTTGCTCCCTATCCTCTCCAACATGTAGTACCAATTTTCTCTTCAGCATTATTTTTATTAGCTGATAATGATTCCCATCACAACTGACTAGTAAAGTCTTTAATGCTGCACAAGTAGAGGAATACCTTTCAGTGTCTGATTTCTGACATGATTTTCTTATCCCCTCGCTCTTTTCTTTTCTCTCCTCATTGGTTTTAGTAGGATAGCCTTTGCTCAAGTTGAGAAAAAAGAGTAGCTTTTTTTAGAGGAAAGGTCAATGTGAAAAAGAGAAAGCTCTAACTTTCTTAGAGGTGCTCCCCTTTGGTGAATATGAAAGTTTGCTCACACAGCACACAGGAAGAGCTTTCCATTACCACCAGACTGGAGCTAGGAAAAACTCACTGACCTGAGGCTAGGAGCCTAAAGGGTCCAATGAAGGGGGAAAAAAGGCAGGGAGACCAATGAGAAAGCTCTCCATATCCCATTCTGGTAGGATCTTTACAGACCAAAAGGTAACCACCTCTTTCCTTCTGGATGTTTTCTCTTGGTTATCCCTGTAAGAAATCCATAAATACCTAGCATTAGTTATTGAATCATAATAACTACTACTAAATTAGCAGAGACTTCATGTCAGGAACTGTACTAAGAATTTCACATTCAGTATCTCATTTTCTTAGAACAACTATGTGAGGTTGGTACTCCAAATCTTATTTGACATACGAGGAAAAGTGAAACAGAGATGTTAAGTGACTTGTCCATGATCATCAACCTAGTAACTGAATAGAATTTGAACCTAGTTCTGACTGATTTCAGAACCCAAGTGCCTAACCACTCAACCACCTTTTTCAATGACTGAATATGCATGTTGTGAACACAAGTGAATAGTAAATGAGTATGACCCCCCACTTCCAAGTCTAACCCTCAATGAGTTTATTCTGTAGTGTCATGGATTGATTGCAGGCATTGCATGCCAAATATTCAAGGAATTTCTGCAATCCTTAAATGTTTGCCAAGAATAGGTCCTTCATGCTTTCTAAAAAATTTTGGAGGGAAGGGAAAATCCATATTTAGAACTTCAGTTACTAGCTGCATCGATCTTTTCTGCCTACTCATTCAAGCTCATATTTCAGAGATGCTGTAGTTTTTTCCTCTCTGAGTACCCCTGCCCACAATGTTCAGTGATTCTCCATTTTTGATATACGTATCTCACCTGGGGAGCTTGTTAAAAACAAAAATGTCAGGGCTTCACATTCTGAGATTCTCATTCCATAAGACAGGTTTTGAACCCAGCATCAGTATTTTCCACAAGCATCCTACCTAAATAGAGAGGCAATTGCTACTTTGTAGCTGCCATTATCCATTTCCTAACCTAAAATCAACCCAATTTTATTTGAGAGAATTACTTCTATGCTGGGCTTGATCCCAGTGGGAGGGTAAATCCAGGCACTCATTCTCATAGAAGCCAAACCCCTTTTCCCATCGGTTGGTTTTGCTAAGGAATTTTCAGGTAAACTAAGGTTAGCCAATCGTGCGGACTCTCGCAAGACTTTGAATGTTCAGGGAAGAAAAAAAATGGAAATGTTGCAGCTCAACAAAGATGTCCTGCTCCATCCAAGAGTTTCCTTGGACCTAACTTGTCCTCCATCCTACTTGCCCAAATATCTTTTCAACAAATATTTCCTGTTCAAGTTACCGAGTCACTTTCTGATGCTTGCAACTAAAGTGATACTCTGTTAGTATCAGAACTTTCAGTTTCTGATGCTTGCAACTAATGTGATACTCTGTTAGTATCACAACTTTCACGATGCAGGTTGTGAAAGAATTCATAGGAATATTAGCAAGAGGAGAAAAGAGAGTTTTTATTCACTTTCCAAGAGAAGAAAGGGACAAGACTCATAGAGTGGCATTTGCACTGAAAGGGGGGTTTGAGTGTTGTATTGAGCTTCAAAGGGCAAAATGCAGGAAAAGGGGGTGGGTTCATCTCTATTTTGGTCCACAGTAGTACTCAGCTTTGCCGTGTCTTTATGTCATGTCATTTTTTGGAGAATAGACTTGCAGTCTTTCATAATTTTCTAGTCCATGAATGTCTGAAAGAGGCTTCATACTGACTCCTGTGCTGTTCTATTTTGAACTGTTAGATGTGTTGACATGTGGGTGTTAGTCACTCAGTCTTGTCCAACTCTTTGCAACCCCATGGACTGCAGCCCTCCAGGCCCCTCTGTCCATGAGATTTTCCAGGCAAGCATACTGGAGTAGATTGCTGTTTCTTTCTCCAGAGGACTTTTCTGATGCAGGGATTGAACCCAGGTCTCCTGCATTGAATGCAGATTCTTTCCCATTTGAGCCACCAGGGAAGCCCAGGGGTCTGCATATTCCATGATAACTCTGAAAAGGGATCCAAAGGCCAGCCTTTGAGAAACAGGCCCTTTAATTTTTAGTACTTCTCTACTTGGTCATTTTGGAAAAGGGCCTGTAATCAGTTCTAGCTATCTGTAGCCATCATTCCCACATGAGTAAACTTGTCAAATCTTTTCAAAAACAAAAGGATACCCAGTGTTCACAATATTTTAATCTTTTTCTTTTGTTGTCTCTGTATATAGTGAGGATCCTTTTTTTCCCTTTTGTCCTGTTCACTATTAAATAAGAACTCCAACATGCTGTTCTTAGGCTGACAAACTCACAATTACTCTTACTAGCTTTTCTCTGTGCACATCAGGAGCTGCTATTATCCTAAGAGTAGAGAAACCAAGTGGACATCTGACAAGCCACTAATTAGCTGGCTGGTGGTGTGTTGATGTAGGCCATGACCTCTAGGAACTGACTGCAATGTGAAGATCCATACGAAAGCATGGAAAACCAAAAGAGTCATGTTGTTAGCAGCTCTTCATGAAATGATGACATTCCAATGATAACAATAGATGCTAATTGTTCCCTCAAAGGAAGTTTCTATGGTAATGAGCACATGGTCACAGATTTTTGGCTAAAGAGTTAGTCGTTGCAGAACAAATTGTAGCCGAAAAGAATAAGGACTGTGACCCTCATTTCCCCCAGCTAAGGCTTTTGTGTTATGTACTGTTGTTAACAAACTAGTTTCGGATGCCGCAGTTATCTTGCTCTTCAGAAGAATGCGCTTCTGGTGGGTTGTGGACCTCTGGGGTTTGAACGAGGGGCAGGCAGGATGTAATATTTCTTTATTTGGTAGTGCCAGGCCTTAGTTGCAGCACTGGAGATCTTCAATCTTCACTGTGGCATATGGGATCTTTAGTTGTGGCTTGAAAACCCCATAGTTCTGGTGTGTGGGGTCTAGTTTTCCGTTCAGGGATCAAACCCCAGCCCCCTGCATTGGGAGCTCAGAATCTTAGCCACTGGACCACCAAGAAAGTCCCCTCTGGGGTTTTTGACTGGCCAACATCTTTATTTTTCCCCTTCTCTGAGAGTGACATCCAAGTATGCTTCTGGGAGACCACCATTTGCCCATCATAGTCTGTATACGTTCAGTGAGGGCAACACCACCTCATTATTTCCAAGAATGGGAATAGAACCTAGGCCTGGCTAGTCAGGGCATTCAATTTCCCTGGCCAGAGTGACTGATCCAAGATAGACAGTATGGCACAAGACAGACCAGTGACCCTCCTGGGCTAGAGCCTTTGGGAACATGGTGCTTTCAGCTGAGTTCATTAAGCTAGTTAGACCCAGGCCATTTTTGCCATCAGGAAGGGAGAGGCAATATCAGAATCAAATCAACTCAGAGAAAAGCAGAACCAGGAGACTGAGAAAGACGTTGTATGAATCATTGAATTCATCCATGACTGAGGTAGCTCTACCACCTGGAGTTTTCAACTACACCAGCCACCAAATTCCTTTTTAATTTTGCTCAAGTTATTTTTGAATTGGGTTTCTGTCGCTTGCAACTACAAAAATCTTGAGTAATTCACATGAGAAGCAATATATTGACCCCCCCGCCTCCCCGCAACTTTCTGAACTACTCTTTCTGGTCTAGGAGGAGAAGTGGTATAGGCATAAGGGAAGGACAGGAAGCTCTTATAATTGAATTCTCCTGCTACAAACACTTTCCCACACATTTCCTAAGCTCTTCAGCAAAATCTTGTTTCCTTGCCTTCCTTCTGCACAATGTTTTCAAATTCAGAACATATGCTGAAACATTCCAAATGAACTTGACTTCTGCTGTTTCTCTCTCTTAATGAAAGCATTTCATTTTGTGTGAATGACTGGCCTCCTCATCACCTGATGCCTTTCTTCCGCTTGTGTTTTCCTGTAAGAAGCAGCAACAGCTTCCTATGAGGCCAAGGTCATTCAACCCATCATGGCCACCCAATACTTCAGGCAAAGTCTCCATCAGAGTGAGTCACAGAGAGAAGACTCAGAGAACACAGGTCAGGGTCACCTCCTTGTATCCATCCTAATGTCCACACGCCACTTCTTAAGGCGTTCACACCCCAGTGAGGGACACTAGGTCTTTGATATTTAATGGCTTTTCTGATGTGATGAGATGAACTAGTGAGTAGTCCAACATGCCTCACTAGTATGAAGTTATAAAGTCAGTTTGCAGCCTATCACCATTCTTGACCCCTCACAAGTAATTTATTGCCAGACCCTGTGATTTCTGTTGAGAAACTTAAAAGTGAAGCTCAGAATGCTTAAATGAAAACACAAGGGGACTTTCCTGGTGGTCCAGTGGCTAAGACTCCTCGGTCCCAATGTAGGGGGACCTGGGTTCAATCCCTGGTCAGGGAACTAGATCCCACCTGCCGCAAAACAAAGATCAAAGATTGCACACCTTCAACTAAGACCCAGATCAGTCAAATAAACAGATACATATTAAAAATAAAAAAGAAAATAAAAAGAAAACACAGGGGATTTCCATACCTCTGGCCCATAGTTTACTTGGCCCAAAGAGCCTCTGCTTCACATACATAACAAAAATAAAACCTAAAACCTGATGGAGAATAGATTGGGGAAGAAAGAAGAAGAAAAGATTGGGGAAATGTGAAAGAAAAACATAGTAAAATCTGGCAAAAACTGGACTGGGAATACAAAGAAAAAGACAGATTAGAAATTGTGCTGGAGTTTGCTGCTTAGAAAGCTAGACATAAAGTAGAAAATAGCCATAAATTAGAGCTCACAAATTTAAAAGTATTGCTTTCATTTCTTTTACAAAAAGAATGCTGTTTAATTGTAGAAATAGAAATTCCCTATAATCACAATGCCCAAAGACAAACACAATTAAAACTTTAATGCATTTCTTTTTTTTTTAATTTGGGTATAATTACTTTTACGATGTTGTATTAGTTTCTGCTGTACAACTGTGTGAATCATCCGTATGTATACATATATCCCCTCCCTCCTGCACCCCCCTCCTTCGCCTCCCTCCATCCTCCCCCTCCAGGTCATCACGGAGCACCCAGATGAGCTCCCTGTGTATAGAGCAGCTTCCCACTAGCTGACTGTTTTATACATTGGGTAATACATTTCTTTTATAACCAGACATACACACCGATTTAGAAAGCTATGATTATGTTAGCATTATTTATTACAACCTGTTTGTTTAAGCATAATATTTTATGATACTTATTCCACATCGTTAAAAATTCTAAATGCTACTTTTAAATTTTATTTTTTCAGTTAATTATTCAACATTTCAGATATTTGAAGAGGTATAAGGAACAATACCTTGAGCACCTTATACCCACTCCCCAGCTTAAGGAGTTAATTATTACAAACTCAGTTGAAGCTCTCTGTATAAACCTCTGGAGTAACATTCCTATCTTCTCTCCACTAAGTATGAAGTTTTTCTGGGTACATAATGCTCCCTCATAGAAATGTATCATAATCTATACATAATCAATGTATCATAATTAACCATTACTTTTCTTTAAAATTTTTTAACTTTTATTTTGTATTTGGGTATAGCCGATAAACACTGCTGTGATAGATTGAGATGAACAGTGAAGGGACTCAGCCATGTGTACATATAGAGCCATCCTCCCCCAAACTCCCTTCCTATCCAGGCAGCTACATAACCTTGAGCAGAGTGTAATGTGCTGTACAGTAGGTCCTTGTTGATTATCCATTTTAAATATAACAATGTGTAATGTCCATTCCATGGATGAGCCTAGAGATTGTCATATTGAGTGAAGTAAGTCATACAGAAAAGGAGAAATCTTGTATGACATCCCTTATATGCAGACTCCAGAAAGAAATGATACAAATGAACTTACAAAACAAAAACAAACTCACAGTCTAAGAGAATGAATTTATGGTGGCCATTACTAGGGAAAGAATGAGGGGTAAGAGACAGGGAGTTTGGAATTAACCAGTTTTTTATTGCTATTTTTCACAATTATGTATGTTAGTGCAATGAACATCATTAAATATATATTTTTTACATGCACATGTGTCATTATTTCAGGGTTCTCAGGTGGCACTAGTGGTAAACAACCCGTCTGCCCATGTAGGAGACATAAGAGATGCGAGTTCAATCCCTGGGTTGGGAGGATCCCCTGGAAGAGGGCCTAGTGACCCACTCCAATATTCTTGCCTGGAGAATCCCATGGACAGAGGAGCCTGGTGGGCTACAGTCCATGGGGTCACAGACTCGAACACGACTGAAGCGACTTAGCACGCACACACGTGTGATTATTTCCTTGAGACAAATTCCTAGAAGTAAAATTGCTTTTGCCCAATAGTAAGAACATTTTGCTCCATACTGTTACTACCGCTGCTAAGTCACTTCAGTCATGTCCAACTCTGTGCGACCCCATAGACGGCAGCCCACCAGGCTCCCCCGTCCCTGGGATTCTCCAGGCAAGAACACTGGAGTGGGTTGCCATTTCCTTCTCCAATGCATGAGAGTGAAAAGTGAAAGTGAAGTCACTCAGTCATGTCTGACTCAACGATCCCATGAACTGCAGCCTACCAGGCTCCTCCGTCCATGGGATTTTCCAGGCAAGAGTACTGGAGTGGGTTGCCATTGCCTTCTCCGCCATATTGTTAAGTTGCCACCAAAAAAAGTTCAGACTAAGTACACCTCATCTCACCTGAGCATTGTGTGAAAGAGCTTATGAGACAGCTGCACATGGAAAATTGGGTAAGCATCATAAATTTTGTTTCTATACCGTCTTTTTACCTGGCCTACAAAGTGTCTGTTTCTGGGCACAGGTTCTATACCCAGCACTGGAGATACAGAAGTCAATAAAGGTCTATCAGTTTAGCAGGGAACAGCTCTGGAGTGTGAGGCAGAAGATGTGGATTCTGGAGAGGCAGCCTAGCAAAGTGATTAGAGCACTACTTTGGCAGCCAGGCTTCCCACTTGGGCAAGTTATTCAGCTTCTCTGTGCCTCAGTTTACTTATCTATGAAATACAGGGACAACAAATCAAACTTGTCCAGTATAACCCATAAATCTAAGTCTAAAGTGAAAGCGAGAGTCGCTTTGTTGTGTCTGACTCTTTACGACCCCAGGGACTATACAGTCCATGGAATTCTCCAGGCCAGAATACTGGAGTGAGTAGCCTTTCCCTTCTCCAGGGGATCTTCCCAACCCAGGGATCGAACCCAGGTCTCCCACATTGCAGGTGGCTTCTTTACCAACTGAGCCACAAGGGAAGTCCAAGAATACTGGAGTGGGTAGCCGATCCCTTCTCCAGCCGATCTTCCCAATCCAGGAATCAAACCGGAGTCTCCTGCATTGCAGGTGGATTCCTTACCAACTGAGCTATGAGAGAAGCCCCAATCTAAGTCTAGAAAGACACAATGCACAGTACCACTTGATTGAAATGCAGTGTTACTAATTCACATACAGGGGCTTCCCAGATGGTGCAGTGGTAAAGAATCTGCCTGTCAATGTAGGAGACATGGGTTCTTCCCTGGGTCAGGAAGAACCCCTGGATTAGGAAATAGCAACCCACTCCAGTATTCTTGCCTGGAAAAATCTATGGACAGAGGAGCCTGGTGGGCTACAGTCCATGGAGTCCCAAAGAATTGGACACAACAGAGTGACTGAGTACACACACATACACAACTCGCCTACGTGCACAGCATCTTAGGAAAAAGTAAGGGATTGAAAGGAAGGGCAGAGTAGAAGTCAGAAAATAAAAACAAGGAAGGGAAGATGGGCAGGAAGGAGAGCAACAAGATTTCTGCTTGTGGCACAAAAATTCACTTACTCTCCTAAGTAAGGGGGCCCAGGAAATGCCCCGTGACAGTTCTCCTGGGTCCCTGCCTGCGTGTCACCCCCAAAGCACATTAGCTAAATGCTTCATGACTGTGATCCACTCTGCCTGCCTGAGGCTTCCTCTGAGCCATGCAGAGGCAAGTTACTACAAGGGCTTTGGCTCCCATGAAGAGGAGTGTAGATTCTGCTGACAAGAAGAAAGGAAAATATGCACTCTTGTTGCACATCCAGTGTAATCTCCCACACACCATCACATAGAAAGAAAGCACATTGAAGACAATATGCTGCATATGATCCCATGTATATACATATGAAACTATTATTCATTCATTCACACAGTAATTCATTTAAAAGTCTTTACTGAGGCCTTGTTATGTGCCAGGCAGAATATGCTCATTGTTGTAGGGGAGTTTCCATTCCATTGGCTGAAACTGACATCAATATATTATATACTTGAGACCACTTGATTTTTTTTTTAAGTAACAATTAGGTATTACTGGGCTAATACACAGAGAAGGCAATGGCACCCCACTCCAGTACTCTTGCCTGGAAAATCCCATGGATGGAGGAGCCTGGTGGGCTGCAGTCCATGGGGTCTCTAGAGTCGGACACAACTGAGCGACTTCACTTTCACTTTTCACTTTCATGCATTGGAGAAGGAAATGGCAACCCACTCCAGTGTTATTGCCTGGAGAATCCCAGGGACGGGGGAGCCTGGTGGGCTGCCGTCTATGGGGTCGCACAGAGTTGGACACGACTGAAGCGACTTAGCAGCAGCAGCAGCAGGGCTAATACAAACAATTTTTTTTTTTTGCTTTTGGAATGTGAATGGTCTGCAGCAGCTATTAAGACAGAGATAGAAGAAACAAATGAAAACACAAAACAAAGCAAGAAATAAACCAGATCATGGGGGTGAGAGAGAGGTTCAAGAGGGAGGGGACCTTTGTATACCTATGGCTGATTCGTGTTGACATATGGCAGAAACCAACACAATACTGTAAAACAATTATTCTCCAACTGAAAATAAATAAAAATAACTAAATTTAAATAAATAAATAAACCAAGTCAAAGAATACTAGGAAAAAACCCACAATTGAAAGGAAAGCAGGCAGTTTAGGAAGAACAGGGGATTAAAATGAATCTGTTGTTCGAAAGAATCTTGTTTAGTGATCTATTCTAGACCAGCAGTCAGTAAACTTTTTCTTTAAAGGGCTTGATAGTAAATATTTTAAGCTTTTCAGGCTACCCAGTCCCTGCTGAACTATTAATACTGTGCTCAACTCTGTCAGGGAAGGGTTGAAGCCAGTCAGCAACAATACATTGATGGATTGGCTTGGCTATGTTCCAAAAAATCTTTATGAATGAACATAGTGATTTGAATTTCATATGATTTTCACGTGTCCTGAGATATATTACTTCTTTGAATTTTTTAACCATTTAAAACTACAAAAAATCTTTTTTAATTCCTGAGGAAGATTTGGTCTATGGGCCATAGATTGTCATCTGCTGATTTAAACATTAGCCGCCCGTTCCATGGGTACTTCAAAATATTTTGACCAGATCCCCAGCTGATGACATCTAGATCATTTCCATTTTTCCCTATTACGTGTAGTGCTGTGATGAGCATCCTTATAACGTACCTTTTGCATCCTTGAGTGTGTAAATAACTATCTTCTGTCTCTGAATCCATGCCTATGTCCCCAGCAGGAGCCCATTTGAAAAAATCATATGGGAGGGGTTCTTAAGACAGTCCTGCTGAGCTCCAAATGCTAAGGATCATAATGGCTCTTTTATTCACTAACCTAATAATTCCATTTTTAAAGGGCTGTCAAACTGCCCAACATGAGTTATTTCCTGTGAAACCTGCTGCTTGTTTTCAGAAATCCATTGTCCTCAGTGTTTGCAGAATTGTCAAGATGGCCTTCACAGTTTTCTTCAGGAGGCTGTCAGAAACTTCATGTCCACTCTCCAGTCCTCCCTGCCTCACCGAGAGACCGTTCCCCCCAGCGTCTCTCACCAGGCTCCTCACCCTGCCTTCGTTTTAAACATTCGATCAGTTTGACATGCAATTACCCTCCCACTTGCACTGTGACTCAAATACTTGGATAGGTGTTTGGTACATTTGTAGATTTTTCCCCTCAACGATCCTCAACTTCTACTTATGTATACACTGCAATCTCTATCATGTCTACACAGTTTTCAATTTTTTTCCCTTTGTTTAAATCACTTTGTGGTTTTTTTTCCATAAAGCTATATTTTAAAATTATTTTTGCAAAAGGGATACCAGCTTGTTGTAAGAAAAACAAATGCAAGCTCATTAAACTTCATAAAAGTGTTAGTCACTCAGTCGTGTCCAACTCTTTGTGACCCCATGGCCTGTAGCTCACCAGGTCCATGGAATTCTCTAGGCAAGACTACTGGAGTGGGTTGCTATTCCCTCCTCCAGGGGATCTTCCGGACACAGGGATTGTACCTGGGTCTCCTGCATTGCAGGCAGATTCTTTACCGTCAGAGCCACCAAGGAAGCGCTCACCTTCATAAAACAGAATGTGAAATTTTCCCCTTCTCTGTCCCACCAATAACTCCCAACCCCAGAGGCAGCCATTATTCTCAGACAAACTGGGGCTTTAGCTGCATAACTCCTTATCTTTGTGAACTCAGACAAGTCACTTACCTTCTCTGAATCTCAAGGTCTTCATTTGTAAAATAGGAGTGATAATTCCTATTACCACAGATGTGAATCATACTTGTGAAGTTTAACCCATAGTACAGTGCCTGACTGTAGGGAATGCTCAGGAAACAGGAGCTATGTTAATATTCTTGATAGTTACAGCCTTACATTATCATTCCTCTGCATATGTGGTCATAATTTTTCAACATTGTATCTGATTTTTAATGCAGATGGTATCATTCTGTGTGTGTGTTTAAAAAATTGTCAGTTAATTTATCTGGGGCATCTATCTTTATTTTGGCTCATCAGGTCTTAGCTGGGGCTCGCGGGATCATTCTTTGCAATGCCTGAACTCTCTAGTTGTGGCCCGCAGCCTCAGTATTTTCGGTGCTTGGGCTTAGTTGCTCTGCAGCACGTGGGATCTTAGTTTCCCAACCAGGGATCACCCCAGCGTCCCCTGTACTGCAAGTTAGATTCTTAACCACTGGGACCACAGAGAAGTTCCCTGGGACACCTATCTTAATCTTTTTAATACATTAGAGAATACCAATGCATTGATATTCCATTACTTGCTTAATCATTCCATTATTGACAGTTATTTAGGCTTTCAAATTAGGTTCTCAGTGCTGAAAGGAACATTCTTGAACACAAAGATTTGAGTTTCTATGGGAGTGTTTTCTCAGTGGAGTCTCAAAAACGGAATTGTTGTGTCCATTTTTAATTTTAATAGTTATGACCCAAGGCAGTCATCTGTTTTGCTCCCAGAATATTTCCAGCTTTCTGCCTTCCAAGGCCTCGTGGGGGCTGCACCTCCTGGTCCCTTAGCCAGCAGAAAGCCTAGGGGACTTGATCAGTAAACTGTGAGGACAAGGGACACGTGTCATCACCGTGTTATTGCCAGTTTGAAGCCTTGCAGGCGTCCTTTATCTTCTGCCGCAGTGACCAGCAATGTTCCAGATAGTGGCTGCTTCACCAGCCTGAGTCCTGTAGTGAGGACCGTGTGGAACAGAGCCTCGGCTGACTCACCAAGAACACACAGAATCACTGAGAGGTAAACATGTGTTGTTTCAAACCGCCGTCATTTCGACTGTTGCTTACTGTGTCATATTTTGATTGACACACTGCCAAATTTCTCTCTGGAAAAGTTGGTTTTTTTTCTCCAATTTACACTTGTACATAAAGTAAGTAAAATAGTCTCATTACTGTGTACCCCTTTGTGCAATTTTTCTTAATTTTACCAGTTTTTCTTTTTGATTAGTCTTATTAGATATGAACAAAAAAGGGGGGTTTAATGCCTTAGGCACTTACCAAAGCTTTATTAATTTCACCCCCTCCTTATTTGTTAGAAAATCCCATTTTTTCAAAAATACCCTAAAACTACCCTAACTTTTCCCTCCACATTGCCTAATTTCCTTTCTGTCAGCCTCATCTTCCATTTGCTAGCCTTAACAAGTACATATCCCATCCATATCTCTCCCCACTACCTTGATTTTCACATGATATTTTTCCCCCATAGAGAACTGAGGAGTCACTCTATTTTATATGTGACTGTCTTGAATGGTCCTTTTGAAAAATTCACTCTAACTCCATACCTCTTACCTTTATTCTTCATCAGTTCAGTTCAGTTCAGTTGCTCAGTCGTGTCCGACTCTTTGCGACCCCATGAATCGCAGCACGCCAGGCCTCCCTGTCCATCACCAACTCCCGGAGTTCACCCAAACTCCTGTCCATCAAGTTGGTGATGCCATCCAGCCATCTCATCCTCTGTCATTCCCTTCTCCTCCTGCCCTCAATCCCTCCCATCATCAGAGTCTTTTCCAATGAGTCAACTATTCTTCATAAGGTGGAACAAATGTTAAGTGTGTATCCAGACCCTGGCCACTCTTTAAGAACCAGCTCAAATGCCACCTACTCCTTTAAGCCTCTCCTCTATCAACTGCAGCTCAAGGCGAGGACTCCCTCTTCTAAATACCTGTGATTTTTCTATATCTCTTTCAGGTCACTCACTTTGTTGAACTGCAATTAGAAAAGTCTGCTCTGTGAACCCCACTCCAGCACTCTTGCCTGGAGAATCCCATGGACGGAGGAGCCTGGTGGGCAGCAGTCTATGAGGTCACTAAGAGTCGGACAAGACTCAGCGACTTCACTTTCACTTTTCACTTTCACTTTTCACTTTCATGCATTGGAGAAGGAAATGGCAACCCACTCCAGTGTTCTTGCCTGGAGAATCCCAGGGACAGGGGAGCCTGGTGGGCTGCCATCTATGGGGTCGCACAGAGTCGGACACAACTGAAGCGACTTGGCAGCAGCAGCAGCAGCAGCAGCTCTGTGAACTGACCCTTCCTGTGTCCCTTTTGAAGCACATTATTCACTTACATGTAACATGTTTTGCTATCACTGCATCACAAAGTTGCATCATTGAGTAGCAGCTCTCACTGGGAGAGAGGGAAAGCAAGTAATCAGAACACAAGTGTGAAGGCAAGGTCTTCCAGAGAGGTATTTGGGAAAAGCCTAAAAGCTTTAAAATATGAATGCTCTCTCAAACTCTCAGGACATTCTTGTTCTACTGATAAAATCCAGGAAGAGAAGAAACAGAGGGTGTATTTTATAACCATTGGTGTCCAAACAAAAAGTCTCCCCTGGGATGTGTCTATCTCTGGCTTGGAAGTATATAGTAACAGTGTGAACTTACTCAGGCCAATTTGTTTAAGTACAAACTGCTACTGCTGCTGCTAAGTCACTTCAGTCGTGTCCAACTCTGTGCGACCCCAGAGACGGCAGCCCACCAGGCTCCCCTGTCCCTGGGATTCTCCAGGCAAGAACACTGACTACTAGGTTTATTTAATAGAATATAAGTTCCAAGAAGGGACATAATAGTTGTTCAGTAAGTAATTTTTTAATTGGAGTATAATGGCTTTACAATAGTGTGTTCGTTTCTGCTGTACAGCAAAGTGAATCAGCTATGTGTATATACATATTTCCTCTTTCTTGTACCTCCCTACCCTGCTATCACGCTCCTCTAGGTCTTTGCAGAGCTTTGAGCTGAGCTCCCTTTGCTATAGAGCAGGTTCCCACTACATACCTGTCTTACACATGGTAGGGTATATATGACAATCCTACTCTCCCAATTTACCCTCTCCTTCCCGCACTGTGTCCATTCTCCACCTCTCTATCTCTATTCCTGCCCCGCAAACAGGCTCATCTGTACCATCTTTCTAGATTCCTTACATATGCATTAATATACAATATCTGTTTTTCTCTTTCTGACTTCTCTCTGTATGACAGACTCTAGGTCATTCCACATCACTACAAGTGACCCAATTTCCTTCCTTTTTATGGCAGAGTAATATTCCACTGTATATGTACCACATCTTCTTTATCTGTTTATCTGTCAGTGGACATTTAGGTTGCTTCAGTATGTCTTTTAATAGTTAGAGGTAGGTAAGTATAAACTGCCTCCCCCAGACCTTGCTGCAATAAAAGTATATCCAGTACCATGTTCAATCCCACAGACATTTATTAGATAAGTATTTATCAGCAAAGAGGGACAAAACAGTCACATAATCTCTATGCTTGATAACATCCCTGCTCTCTGTTCTTTAATGTGTTTCAATCATTCTTTGCATGACAAATTCTCTTGAGATAAACACAACGTTCTTGAGGAAAGATTCTTAGAATCATCAGGCAAGCAGAATCATCTCACTTAGTGGATGGAGATAGGACCATATTAGAGTCAAACCACAGGCACCATTTTGAAAGTTGGAGGATAAAAGACTCACTAGAGTTTTATGTCTTCTTCATTTAAGATTGAAAAATGTCTCTAAAACATTTTAGCCAAACTACAGATCTTGAGCACCAGTCATTTTACTAGTGAAGACCCACTTCTAACATTGTTATACTAATTAATGAGACCTTTGGTATTGGTCAAGGATAAATATAGTTAAAGCACTTGTGGTTAAATTCATCTGGAGTGCGGTCTTATGAAGAAATGCAAACTGGCCATCTCTGGAACACATTCCCAATCAGAGACTGACTGCCCCTGGCGTGTAGCTTAAACTAATCAACCACATGCTTAGATCATACTATTTCAGCTGGCATAATGTAAAATCAGTTACAGGCACCAAAACACAAGAGGTCACTCATGTCAGATTCTCAAGCCCAGAAATTAGAGTGTTTAAACTCAGCTTCTGAAACCAGGAGGAGATGAACAACAGGCTCAGTAGGCACCTCTCTGTTTGTCTCTGGTCATATTAGCTTTTGTGACTGAGAAATAAGAAGGAGAATTTGATGCACCAGGAAGACAGTTCTCCTGATAAATTGACTGTATATAATGGAAACAGCTAAGAGTGAGCCTCAGCTCTCCAGATTTCTCAGACTTTATTCCATATGTTTCTTCCCACCCCCACCACCCCATCTCATCACAAACTCTGGAAGATTTCTAACACACAGCTCTAAAACTGGGGATACAGGGCACTAGATGCTTTATTCCTTCTTCGTTTTCTGTAAGAAGGATATAAAGGAGAAAAGACCTTCTTTTGGCCTTTCACCAAACTGCTCCTTCTCACATGTGTGCATCTCCCCTCCCCAGTACAGATGTGAAGTTGATATAGAAGTAGAGGTGGAGGAAGTGGCTCTGGACAGCCCTACTCTCATCCTCCTCTCCCCTCATCACTCCTGACAATGAAGGATATACTCTTTGTGTCCATGGTATTTTGTACAACATCTTACTGTACCCCTAAAATTCCTCCACCAAGTCAAAGCTCAACATTTTAAGGTGCAAATGATTGCACATGGCCTTTTATTATTCCTTCAGTACCTACATAATGCCTTTGAAGTGTTTTTAAAATGTGTTTTAGGTCAGTGTTAATGGATAAAAAAATGTTGAGTGGTAAGGCTCTGAGCATGCGTCTAGATTTTTTACAATACTTCTTATGGAAATAATTTCCCATTATAAATCTTTGCACTGTACATTGCATTCTTCCCAAGATATAGCCTTGACATGTGATACAAACTCCCTGTCTTCTCAGGCAAGTCTTCTCTCCCCATCAGAGCATAGCAAGAGCCGGGTCCACACCTCTTTTCAGCTTTGTGTGTCCTGCTTCTAGATCAGTGTAGTGTAACACAGTAGGCCTTCAATATGAATTTCTGGGCTTCCCTGGTGGCTCAGTGGTAAAGAACCCGCCTGCCAATGCAAGAGACTCAGATTCGAACCCTGGTCCGGGAAGACCCCACGCGCTGCAGGGCAACTAAGCCCGTGCACCGCAGCCTCGTGCTCTAGAGCCCAGGAGCTGCGACTAAAGAAGCCTGTGTGCCTAAGCCCATGCTCTGCAACAAGAGAAGCCACTGCCACGAGAAGCCCCAGTCCCCGCTCTCCACAAGCAGAGAAAAGCCCACGCAGCAGTGGAGACCCAGTACAGCCCAAATAAATTAATAAAATTGATAAAATGACAAAAAATATGAATTTCTTGAGTAGGTGGATGGATACTTCTGTGATCATGAGCAGTTGGGGCTGTTTGTGTTTAGTTGGACTGTGATTCTGCGTACACACTTACCTTTGTTCTGAAATTATTTTCATGGTTCAACATGTTTAACTGTACCCTAAGTGCACATAGAAGTTTAGAGGTGTGGTTTATTTTATTTTTCTCCAATACTAATTCTACATTTTTATAGAAGTATGATAGGCATTATGCCAACCCTACATTATTTTTGCATAAAATTAATTCAGTGTAGTTGCCATTTTTTAAAAAGACTCCAAACTGTGAGGAGAATTGGTAGCTAAGTAATTTTATAACTAGAAGAAACCCTGGAGATTATTTAGTAATACTGGTTTACATCTATTGTGTACTGACTATAGTAGAAGGCTTTGTGCTAAATACCTTACAAGCAGGGTCTGATTTAATCATTTTCCTTTTTGCCTCAGACTCCAAAACAGCACTATTACTGATAATATCCTTATTGAAAATGTTCATGATAAATTTTTGCATTACTTTTGGTTTTTAAAATATGGTATTAAACCATTATTTATCTTGACTGCTGAGTGTTTGGCATCCCCTTACATTTTGCAGTCTATTCTTGGCAACAACCTTAGAAGGTGAGGACTATTATTTCTCCCTTTAGAAATGAGAACCCTGGAAATCAGACTAGTTACACTTGCCCAAGGCTTACAGGTGCCAGTAATGGTGGAACCAAGATTGGAATCCACATTATCTAGACATATCAGCTCTCAGCCACATAATTTCACAGATGGGAAAACTGAGAAGCAGAGAGGCATAAGAATGCTTGGAGTCACTTGACAGCTCTGCCGTAGAACCAAACTAGAGCCCAGACTTCCTCACCTGTCACTGAAATATAGCATCATGAGTCATTCGTTGTGGATGCATTGTACTTATTCTCTAGGCTACACCAGGCTGTAGAATTAATTCTCTCAGTAACTGTTTACTAAGCATCTCCTAGTTGCTGTACACTATTTACATGGTATAATGACGGCTGACTTCCTCGGCAAAGAAGCTAGGAAAAGGAAGTCTTGGAAGGCATTCATTTATTCATTCACTGTACTGTGTGATACACAGTGGAGTAAAATTTAAAAGGTTCATTGGCAAAGGACACAGATATACAACTGAAAATTTGGCATAAAATATGATGGCATCACCAACTCAACGGACATGACTTTGGGCAAAGTCCGGGAGATAGTGAAGGACAGGGAAGCCTCAAGTACTGCAATCCTGGGGTCACAGATTCGGACATAACTTAGCAACTCAACAACAACAAAATGATAAGCACAACCATGGAAGGGTTCAAAAGTTCAGATTCTGTCCAGAATCTGAAGTTGAATAGTTTTATTAAGTACCTTCAGAATTTAAAACACTGTGCTAAAAAGATTAAGAGAATGTAAGATTCTCTGCCTTTGAGGAATTTATAGTTGACCTGGAGAAAAAGATCATATGTACACATGTCCTGTATGTATGCTATGTTATGCTAAGTCACTTCAGTCGTGTCCGACTCTGTGTGACCCCATAGACGGCAGCCCACCAGGCTCCCCCGTCCCTGGGATTCTCCAGGCAAGAACACTGGAGTGGGTTGCCATTTCCTTCTCCAATGCATGAAAGTGAAAAGTGAAAGTCAAGTTGCTCAGTCGTGTCCAACTCTTAGCGATCCCATGGACTGCAGCCCACCAGGCTGCACACAATACATTCTTAATGAATGAAGGAAAGAATGAATGACTGCCCAAGTGTCAACTACCTAATTAGAGATCAGGTACATGTGTGCCTACATGTGCCAGCCGTTTTTTTAGCTACTGGGGATACAAGCATGAATCAAATGGGCAGAGCCTCTGTTCTCAAGAAGTTTTATAAACAGAGAAACTAGCTTTGTATAACAATAAATACCCAGGGACTACCCTGATGGTCCAGTGGTTTAGAATCCACCTTCCAATGCATGTGACGTGGGTTCAATCCCTGGTCTGGGGACTATGATCCCACGTGCCACGGGGCCCCTAAGCCCAAGCTTCACAACTAGAGAGCCCTTGCACTGCAAGCACTGGACGTGCACGCTCTAGAGCCTGTGTGCCATAACCAGGGAGAAGCCTCCGCACCACACTGAAAGATCTTGCATGCCACAACTAAGACCCACTGCAGCCATATGGGGGAAAAAAAAGCAATAAATACCTAAAACAAGACAAAGAGACAGTGTGGTCAAGGAAGTCTTCTCCAGGCATTGATGATTGAGCTGAGGCCCAAATAATAGGAAAGATCCATTCAGTGATGATGTGGAATAAGAGCAGAGGAAGCAGCAGATACACAGACTAAGTAAGAATGACCATGGCTGTGCTAGTAGGAGGATGTGAGTCGCTTGGTCAGGTGCAAATCTTTGCGACACCATGGACTGTAGCCCACCAGGCTCCTCTGTCCATGGGATTCTCCAGGCAAGAATACTGGAATGGGTTACCATTCCTTTCTCCAGCGAATCTTCCCAACCCTGGGATTGAACCCAGGTCTCCTGCATTGCAGGCGGATTCTTTACCATCAGAGCCACCAAGGAAGCCCTTGGTAAGAGCAAGGAGGAAGGCTGAAGATAAGGTAAAAAGATAGACAAGGACCAGACCACATGAGGCCTCACAGGCCACAGTGAGGACTTAAGATTTTAGTCAAATTTATCCATCTTATAACTATTCAACATCTACCCTCCAAACCAGAAAATAAGATCCCTGAGGACAGGGCTTTGTTCTTGTTGTTCTCCATGACATTCTCAACACTCAGAGTAAGAAATGGATAGAACTGGTACTCAATGCTTATTTGGGGAATAAGGAAGAATAAGCAGAAGTAATTAGAAATTGTGTCATTCTGATTGAAATTGTAAACAATTGAAACGTTTCTTTTGACTTATTTATTTTTAGCATTTTTTTCTTCCCCTCAAATGCCAACTTGAATCATCATCTGCATCTCCATGTGCAAAAATGATACAAGATAGATGGTAGTAGGGTAAGTGTTCTCACTGAAAAGTCTAAGCCTCAGCATTTGACTTAAGTAAGAAGGTGTATGGTCTGCTCTGACATGGGAGAAGGCAATGGCACCCCACTCCAGTACTCTTGCCTGGAAAACCACATGGACGGAGGAGCCTGGAAAGCTGCAGTCCATGGGGTCTGAGACACAACTGAGCGACTTCACTTTCACTTTTCACTTTCATGCATTGGAGAAGGAAATGGCAACCCACTCCAGTGTTCTTGCCTGGAGAATCCCAGGGATGGGGGAGCCTGGTGGGTTGCGTTCTATGGGGTCGCACAGAGTCGGACACGACTGACGTGACTTAGCAGCAGCAGCAGCAGCTCCAACATGAGGTTTTAAGAATCTAGTAAATATTCAACCCTACGTATAAAGGCTGGGCTGTTTGAGCCTAATGCAATATGCATGATACTCAATACTCACCTTAGAATTCCCCACCAGGCTGGATGAAAACTGTGTGGGAATCTTCTTCCTCTTACCTGTCCTGCTTCCTCCTCCTTTTTTCACAGTTTTGATCCCTAGCAAACATCTGTACACAAAGCTCTATCTTAGCATCTGCTTCTGGAGAACCCAACTGGTGACATACTCCAGATGCTTGGGCCATTTCCTAGCACATGGATCATAAACATTCAAAAACATTATTATTATTATTATTGTTATTATCATTGTTATTGGCCCTAATGAAGGCAAGAATAAAACTGCTTGCTTGTACTCAATATGATTTTCTACAACTGTATGTACTGAGATTAAATTTTTTCAGTGGCATTGCCAGGAATTTTGAACCTAATTCATCTTCGCTCTCTCTCTTTCTCAGAGTGCATGTGGATTCATTTATTTATTCTAAACCGTGACTGACTACTATGGGCCACCCTCTGAGCTATGCCAGAAATGAGAATAATACAACCAGCCTTGCAAAGCATTTTAATTGGCCTCAACTAGACTCTAAGGTGAGTGTGGGACTTACTGCCCTCAGTAAGTGATCTTGTAAATGTTGTTTATCCCTGAAACATGGACCCCAATGAAGAATGGAAAGGAAGCAGGGGCTCCACAGAATGTGATAACAGTAAATCATTCTACCTCTGTTGACACAAAGAGAAAAGTTATAGTCAGCCAAGATAGATGCATCTTTTACTACCTCCCTTGGTTTTCTCTCAAGTTTATTCATAGAGGAAGCACATAATTCCCCAAGCAGATGGAAATTCTGGTTTCAACTACGGCCAAACTGATGAAGAATAACATGGAAATAGGCAAGAATATAGAAACACAGTGGGAAGAAAAAAAAAACTTCAAAGACAACCAATTATTTCATTCGATCATTTCATAAGCATGCTAGATGCAAAGGCCAGCTATGATGCTGGGTGTTAGAGACACAGAAATGAGTAAGACAGCTCTTAGCCTTAAGAAACTCAAGGCTCTTAAGTAGATACCGAGACCTATGCAAACTTACACTATAGAGAGTAGAGCATTTCTAATGGGTGTTTGTGTAAGAGTATCACATATGCGTGAATATAAGGTAACTTTTAATTTTCTCAAATGTTTATCCACCAAAATGAAGAGAGTTGACATGTATTTGAGTCCTTATCAAGTCTCTCAATATAGGACATGTGCTCAAATATTTTAATTTGAAGGACAAATTATTAAAACAGAACTAACTTCAACAATGTTGGTTTGGGTTGATTATGGAGGTCACCTGATAATATTTTTTTTTTAACAAATTAAAAGAGAAATTTAAGACAGATTTAGAAAGTATTCCTAAGTGTATAACTTCACAAATCCAAGAGTTATATTATTTATAAACAAGTCTTTGAGAGACCATTTTAGAAAGCAATTCAGGACTTTGATTTCAGCAGGGCAGACACTAAATAAACAACACTGCTGAATGAAACGAGTAAAAAGCTGGATTAAAAATATAAAAACCATCTGTTTAAGTGCTTTGCTGGACTGGAATGGAAAGACAGATTCTCCAGAGGCCAAGAACAGAAAAGCAGGGTGCCTGGGAGACATTCTTCCGAGACTATAGACACTGATTTTTTGGCAATGAAAGCAGTTCAGAGTGAGTTCCTGAGGGGCTGGGGCTGGGGGTGTAGAGGCTGCTAATTTGGTGTACCAGGTGAAGGTGTATAAAGTAGAGACCCAAACAGGCTGTACTTTCGCTGCAAGGAGCAAGGAGAAATAAACCTGTGCACTGAAAGGAATCAGAAGAAAACAGCTCTGGGTGAACAGGGAAAAAAGTTCCCCTGAGAGTCTGTAACTACAAGCCAGCCTTCACCGGATTTGCAGTCTGAATTCTACCTGTGTGATCCAACAACACATCCAGAATAAAATTTAACACAAAATAGGACACAATAATTTAACAGCTGTGTCTTTTCATCCTTAAAACTACAATAATTTTTTAAAAAACATTCATTTTTTATTACACAGGTATACTTAATCATATTTTTTAAAAACAGAAAATACAAAAAGAAAAAAAAAAACATATGAACAGTTTTCAAGAAAAGCTATGCATTCATCTGAATGAATAAGAAATCATAGAGAGTTTTAAGGACGGCAGCCAAAGGCAGCTATGACAGAAAAATGTTGAAAAGTAGATTAATATAAAAAATGACTGAACTATTTTCCTAACTCTCTTTTTTACCTTTTTTTTGCCCTCTCATGTGAGAAAAATGAGATAAAACTTTTGGGGATATTTTGGAGCAAAGTGAAATGATGCTTCTTGTTAATCTGCTAAATTAATAAGAGTTCATACTTTTCTTTAATTATATCAATATTCAGGCTCACCAGAAATAATAATAGACTTATCTGGGCATTGGGGAAGCATTTAACACCAAGAATCTCTCAAAAGCTTGTATAAGACAAATGAAGAAGAGGAAAAGAAGTTAGATCCCTACATGTATTCAGGTCACCAGGGATAATTAGTATAAAGGGAATAATTACCTTGACATATCTGTGTTTTCCTCTGATAATTACACACTTTCAGATGTTCAAATTTGCTTTATTTGTTCAAAGAGAACCAGTGAAGGCCATAAAGCACATCGTTTAAATAATCAGGCTCTGAATTTCATCCAAATGGATTTTTTTTTTTTTGCCTCTATTACATGTTTTGCCCACCCTTCAACATTTTTTTACAGACATTCCTAATATATATAATTTCAAGTAATTCAGGCATCACCATAAATTTGTCTATTGATGGACAATCAAATGAGGCTAATGTTCACCATTGCCTAAATAATTAGTAGCTCTATTCTGAAGACATAGCTTGGAAGTCTGGATGGAACTGTTTTAAATCCAAAATCAAGAGTCTCAGCATGATTCCATTCAAACTATAAAAACAGGTCTGCGTAGTATTTCATTAAACATAAAGATAGTTCTTTAATGAATTAATATTAACCTTACCTTTCTGATGGATGTCTTCAATAGGAAAAGCTAGAGCCCACCCTCTTAACTGGGTTCTTTGTGTGTGTGCTCATTCGTGTAGAACTGTTTGCAACCCCATGAGCTGTAGACCACCAGGCTCCTCTGTTCATGAGATTCTCCAGGCAAGAATACTGGAGTGGGTTGGCATTTCCTCCTCCAGGGGATCTTGCCGACCCAGGGATTGAACCCACGGCTCCTGCATCTCCTGCATTAGCAGGTGGATTCCTTACTACGAGCACCACCTGGGAAGCCCATTATCTCTAAGGCAGTTTAAAATAGGTTGGTGGATGACTGCTTTCTAACTAAAGCCAGACATCTGACCACACTCACCAAAACTTGCCAAAAGGTGTTTTGCACTGCAGTCTAGGGAAGACCATGAAATGAATATGCCTTGAAATAGAGGCAGTTTGGAGAGAACATATTTTGGTTGCCTTATCCACATACCTTCTAGCCTTCTCTCTTTAAAAACAAAAACAAACCCACAAACTTCTCAGTCATGAGGTTTGGCTGGAATTGAACTCTCCTAAGAATCTAAAGACAGGCTGTTCAACCTGTGCTTCCTTCTCCCAGCTGGAGTGACTGGTTTTTTGGAGGAATTCTGAGAAAGAAGTGTCCTCTCTTTTCTGGAGAATCTACTAAAATAATTCTTTCTCCTCTCTGCTAAAACAGAAAAAGTGTAGGCGGTATCCCTGCTTCCAGCCTTTTGTGGACATATTTAAATGAAAAGACTTCCCTGGAGGGTCAGTGGTTAAGACTCTGTGCTTCAATGTAAAGAGTCATGGGTTCAATCCCTGGTCTGGGAACTAAGACCCCACATGCCGTGTGTCATGGCCAAGGAAATATGAAAGAAAAAGGAGGGGGGGGGGAGAAAGTGAAGATGGGAAGGACAATATGGAGAAACAAAAAGAAACTAGGCCCCTAGTGATATGAGTGAACTACTAGATCAATCCATACCTGAAGTTTGCACCACTACTTAATTTTTCAGTTAAATAAGCCGGTAAATTCCCTTTATTGTTTAAGCTAATGCAAATTGGGCTTTCTGTTATTTGCAACCAAATAATTGCAAGTAACAGATACTTGTAATCTAGTTAGTTATTAACAGAGGCTGAAACCAGATTAGAAGAACCTTAAAAACCCAGAGTTGAATAAAATTATCCAGATTCAAAGCTTAGACAGTGTAGGGCATTTTACTTGACAAGCAAATGTAGCCTGAGTTTTAGAAAAGTTTATTTTATTACAATGAAAAGATTTTAACACTAGCATGTAGAAAAGTCTATTATTGCTTATAAAATGGCACATTTTGTTAAAACATTTTAGTTCACTGTGAAAAAAAGAGCTGAGGCCAATACCTCAGTCCATTCACTATGCACGGGCTGTGAAGAAGAAAAAGAACAATTGTATAATTTCCTCTATCATCTCCATGGCAATTTGCAGTCTCCTTCATGAAATGTTTAATCCAAGAACACTATTTTGTTTTGTTTTTAAGAAGAAAGATAAGAATTCACAGAGATATTCTTTGAACAACCAAGATAAAACAAAGACTGTTTTGTTTTTTTGCTTTTTTTGTCTGCTTCATTTTTCCCTTTTCCTATTGAATACCACCAAAAAGTAGCACATTTAAAGGTTTCTTTGACATATCATATACCAGATTGTCTGGCCAATGTCCACCACCTGACCCCTTTTCTCTATCCACATGGTTACCCTACTGGATTCCTGGCAACTGTGGTTAGCCCTGCCCACTCTTGTTCAGTCACTCTGTCATCCAGCTCTTTGCAACTCCTTGGACTGCAGCACACCAGGCTTCCCTGTCCTTCCCCATCTCCTGGAGTTTGCTCAAACTCATATCCAGTGAATTGGTGACGCCATCCAACCATCTTCATCCTCTGTCATCCCCTTCTTCTCCTGCCTTCAATCTCTCCCAGCATCAGGGTCTTTCCAGCGAGTCAGCTCTTCGCATCAGGTGGCAAAAGTATTGGAGCTTCAGCTTCAGCATCAGTCCTTTCAATGAATAGTCAGGGTTGATTTCCTTTAGGATTGACTGGTTTGATCTCCTTGCAGTCCAAGGGACTCTCAAGAGTCTTCTCCAACACTACAGTTCAAAAGCATCAATTCTTCAGTGCTCAGCCTTCTTTATGGTCCAGCTCTCACATCTGTATGTGGCTACTGGAGAAACCGTAGCTTTCACTACACAAACCTCTGGGTTTAGTTTATTAGGCCTGAAATGCATGTCCATTCCAACAAGTCAAGGGCTCACCTTTAGAAATTTGACTTTGGAGCTAAGAGAATGTCAAGTTAATTTCTTCCCTGTGACTAATGCAGAAATCTATAAAATCAGTAGGACTGAGTGGTCATTCTTAACTATACAAACTGGAAAGTTAAGAAATCAAGTCTGCAGTCACACACTGTAATGAGAAGAATTCAAAGAACAAACAGTTGCTGAGCTCTTAGTAAGTAGCAGGCTCTTTGATAAGCCCTTCATGTGCATCACTGCTTACTGCTAAGAATCACCTTTGAGGAAGCTGCTATTATGTCCATTTTGCAGGTGAGCTCACTGAGTAAAGTAAACTGTTTAAGATCAGAGTTGTGTCAGAGCAAAGATTCAAACTCAGTCTGTCTTCAGAGCATTTGCTTTAAACCACCACATCCCTTCTCTCGTTCCATTTTGTGCCTGTTTCAGATGTGTCTCTCTCTTTGCATGCTATAAAAGTCACTCAGTATTTCTGTCATAAACTCTCCCATTTTCTTTAGTTTAACATGGCTTCTGTGTTATGCAGCCAAAAATGTCCTAAGGAGCACATTAGTGATAATCAGACAGCAAACATTTATAGTTCCTAAGAAGTTGATAAACAGTGAGTAAACAGATAAATAAACAAATTAATATCTTATTACCAGAAATCCCCTTTGCTACAGGCTACTGGACATTGTAATTTGTAACAACTTCAGACTCAGATTCTCTGATCAGTGCTTCTGATTTGTGCCCTGTACAGAACAGATGTCCATCCCTGGGCATTTTGGGAGTAGGTGGATAATTTCCTGGAAATTAATCAAGTTCTTCATGTTCTTAAGAGGTGGCAGAGATGATACCCTTCTCTGCAGTCTTGGTGTTTTGAAGGACAGATGCAGGACTCAGTCAGTAGTTAGAATCCAGGAGGAAAAGACAGTTAGGTTAAATTTTTGAAAAATAAAACCATATTACTTATGGCAAGGTTAACTCAAAGCTGAGAATTGAGCTTTGGAGGCAAGCAATTCTGATTCGGAACTCCCACCATCTCCACCCCTAGGAGCTTTCTGACATTAGACAACTTTCCTAATGTTTCTCCAACTTTTATGCATTTTTAAAGTATTGCTTTGGGAATTTAAAAGTACCCCAAAAAAGAACAAAGAAAGAAAGAATAATGAGCAATACTTACCTGGGAACTAATTGCCACTACATCTTGGCTTGGGGCTTCCCAGATGGTGCTCATGGCAAAGAACCTGCCTTCTAATACAGGAGATGCAGGAGATGGGGGTTTGATCCCTGAGTCGAAAAGATCCCCTGGAGTAGGAAACGGCAACCAAGTCCAGTATTCTGACCTGGAAAATTCCATGGCCACAGGAGCCTGCTGGGCTAGTCCATAGCGTAGCAGAGAGTCGGACATACTCAGCATGTACACAAACACATACACACATCTTGGCTTATTTGCCCCCATTTCCATGTTTGCTTTCTAGGTTAATTGGTTGACTCAAGAAAAATTATAAAATAATGTTCACAAAGAATGATATGTGTTCAATATAAAGAATCCAAACAATGCAGGAAAAAAGAAGAAACTTTATTTTAATTACACTAAATTTCACCATCTAGAAATCATTATTGTTTACATCAGGTGAACAAAATTACGGAAATTTTTCTATGTCTGTACACTGAAAGGTTGGCTATATAGATAAATAAATCATTTGAGAAATACTTTATTAAAATCATATAGTTTCAACAGTTTTTAAACAAAATATTTGATTTTATTTGACTTCAATAGAAAAAATAAACTAAGGGGATATTAGAGAAATTATTCTTATAATTTTTAACTTCTAATTTCCTTAGCTTAAAAGCCTCAAATTCCAGCTGATGGTTATGTAAATATCTCTACACTCCCTCACATTTACATTTCCTAAATTTCAGAAGAAATAAGACCTTCAGATTGTCCCATGGTATTTTTTTTTAATTATGGCAACTGTACCTACCATTAAACTTACCATTTAAACCACTTTAAAGTATACAATTCAGTGGCATTTAATATATCCACAATACTGTACAACCACCACGTATTTCTAGTTATAAAATATTTTTATCACCTCAAAAAGAAAATCCTACAACCATTAAACATCCACTCCCCACCCACCTCCCTCTAGGAGGAAGGATAGATCAGATCAGATCAGATCAGATCAGTCGCTCAGTCGTGTCCGACTCTTTGCGACCCCATGAATCGCAGCACGCCAGGCCTCCTTGTCCATCACCAACTTCCAGAGTTCACTCAGACTCATGTCCATCGAGTCAGTGATGACATCCAGCCATCTCATCCTCTGGCGTCCCTTTCCTCTTGCCCCTAATCCCTCCCAGCATCAGAGTCTTTTCCAATGAGTCAACTCTGCATGAGGTGGCCAAACTACTGGAGTTTCAGCTTTAGCATCATTCCTTCCAAAGAAATCCCAGGGCTGATCTCCTTCAGAATGGACTGGTTGGATCTCCTTGCAGTCCAAGGGACTCTCAAGAGTCTTCTCCAACACCACAGTTCAAAAGCATCAATTCTTTGGCGCTCAGCTTTCTTCACAGTCCAGCTCTCGCATCCATACATGACCACAGGAAAAACCATAGCCTTGACTAGACGAACCTTTGTTGGCAAAGTAATGTCTCTGCTTTTGAATATGCTATCTAGGTTGGTCATAACTTTCCTTCCAAGGAGTAAGCGTCTTTTAATTTCATGGCTGCAGTCACCATCTGCAGTGATTTTGGAGCCCCAAAAAATAAAGTCTGACACTGTTTCCACTGTTTCCCCATCTATTTCCCATGAAGTGATGGGACCAGATGCCATGATCTTCGTTTTCTGAATGTTGAGCTTTAAGCCAACTTTTTCACTCTCCTCTTTCACTTTCATCAAGAGGCTTTTTAGTTCCTCTTCAGTTTCTGCCATAAGGGTGGTGTCATCTGCATATCTGAGGTTATTGATATTTCTCCCGGCAACCTTGATTCCATCTTGTGTTTCTTCCAGTCCAGTGTTTCTCATGATGTACTCTGCATATAAGTTAAATAAACAGGGTGACAAGATACAGCCTTGATGTACTCCTTTTCCTATTTGGAACCAGTCTGGTGTTTCATGTCCAGTTCTAACTGTTGCTTCCTGACCTGCATACAAATTTCTCAAGAGGCAGGTCAGGTGGTCTGGTATTCCCATCTCTTTCAGAATTTTCCACAGTTTATTGTGATCCACACAGTCAAAGGCTTTGGCATAGTCAATAAAGCAGAAATGGATGTTTTTCTGCAACTCTCTTGCTTTTTCCATGATCCAGCAGATGTTGGAAATTTGATCTCTCGTTCCTCTGCCTTTTCTAAAACCAGCTTGAACATCAGGAAGTTCACGGTTCACATATTGCTGAAGCCTGGCTTGGAGAATTTTGAGCATTACTTTACTAGCGTGTGAGATGAGTGCAATTGTGCGGTAGTTTGAGCATTCTTTGGCATTGCCTTTCTTTGGGATTGGAATGAAAACTGACCTTTTCCAGTCCTGTGGCCACTGCTGAGTTTTCCAAATGTGCTGGCATATTGAGTGCAGCACTTTCACAGCATCATCTTTCAGGATTTGGAATAGCTCAACTGGCATTCTATCACCTCCACTAGCTTTGTTCGTAGTGATGCTTTCTAAGGCCCACTTGACTTCACATTCCAGGATGTCTGGCTCTAGGTCAGTGATCACACCATTGTGATTATCTAGGTCGTGAAGATCTTTTTTGTACAGTTCTTCTGTATATTCTTGCCATCTCTTCTTAATATCTTCTGCTTCTGTTAGGTCCATACCATTTCTGTCCTTTATCGAGCCCATCTTTGCATGAAATGTTCCCTTGGTATCTCTGATTTTCTTGAAGAGATCTCTAGTCTTTCCCATTCTGTTGTTTTCCTCTATTTCTTTGCATTGATCACTAAAGAAGGCTTTCTTATCTCTTCTTGCTATTCTCTGGAACTCTGCATTCAGATGTTTATATTTTTCCTTTTCTCCTTTACTTTTCGCTTCTCTTCTTTTCACAGCTATTTGTAAGGCCTCCCCAGACAGCCATTTTGCTTTTTTGCATTTCTTTTCCATGGGGATGGTCTTGATCCTGTCTCCTGTACAATGTCACGAACCTCATTCCATAGCTCATCAGGCACTCTATCTATGAGATCTAGGCCCTTAAATCTATTTCTCACTTCCACTGTATAATCATAAGGGATTTGATTTAGGTCATACCTGAATAGTCTAGTGGTTTTCCCTACTTTCTTCAATTTAAGTCTGAATTTGGCAATAAGGAGTTCATGGTCTGAGCCATAGTCAGCTCCTGGTCTTGTTTTTGCTGACTGTATAGAGCTTCTCCATCTTTGGCTGCGAAGAATATAATCAATCTGATTTCGGTGTTGACCATCTGGTGATGTCCATGTGTAGAGTCTTCTCTTGTGTTGTTGGAAGAGGGTGTTTGTTATGACCAGTGCATTTTCTTGGCAAAACTCTATTAGTCTTTGCCCTCCTTCATTCCATATTCCAAGGTCAAATTTGCCTGTTACTCCAGGTGTTTCTTGACTTCCTACTTTTGCATTCCAGTCCCCTATAATGAAAAAGACATCTTTTTTGGGTGTTAGTTCTAAAAGGTCTTGTAGGTCTTCATAGAACCGTTCAACTTCAGCTTCTTCAGCGTTACTGGTTGGGGCATAGACTTGGATTACTGTGATATTGAATGGTTTGCCTTGGAAACGAACAGAGATCATTCTGTCATTTTTGAGATTGCATCCAAGTACTGCATTTCAGACTCTTTTGTTGACCATGATGGCCACTCCATTTCTTCTGAGGGATTCCTGCCTGCAGTAGTAGATATAATGGTCATCTGAGTTAAATTCACCCATTCCAGTCCATTCAGTTCGCTGATTCCTAGAATGTCGACATTCACTCTTGCCATCTCTTATTTGACCACTTCCAATTTGCCTTGATTCATGGACCTGACATTTCAGGTTCCTATACAATATTGCTCTTTACAGCATCAGACTTGCTTCTATCACCAGTCACATCCACAGCTGGGTATTGTTTTTGCTTTGGCTCCATCCCTTCATTCTTTCTGGAGTTATTTTTCCACTGATCTCCAGTAGCATATTGGGCACCTACTGACCTGGGGAGTTCCTCTTTCAGTATCCTATCATTTTGCCTTTTCATACTGTTCATGGGGTTCTCAAGGCAAGAATACTGAAGTGGTTTGCCATTCCCTTCTCCAGTGGACCACATTCTGTCAGATCTCTCCACCATGACCCGCCCATCTTGGGTTTCCCCACAGGCATGGCTTAGTTTCATTGAGTTAGACAAGGCTGTGGTCCTAGCATGATTAGATTGACTAGTTTTCTGTGAGTATGGTTTCAGTGTGTCTGCCCTCTGATGCCCTCTTGCAATACCTACTGTCTTACTTGGGTTTCTCTTACCTTGGGCGTTGGGTATCTCTTCACAGCTGCTCCAGCAAAGTGCAGCCAATGCTCCTTGGACGTCCAATACCTTGGACGAGGGGTATCTCCTCACTGCGATAGGCTTTCCCCAAAATATCTCCTCAAAATAGTCATGGACAAAGGAAAGTACAGAAGCCCCTTTCCTCAATGTTACTGGTTAATAGGTAATTTAATAATTCAATCTGAAAAATACTAACTCATTTACTAATCGGTCATTGTGAGCCAGGCACTGCCTCTGCATCTCACACAGTTCTCCTTGAATCCTCACCATAACCCTACAGTTCAATAGGCACTATTATCATCCCTTTCAGGTTAGAAAACTGAGGCTCAGAATGGGCTTGCTGCTTCTCAGCAGGTGGCATAAGTAGCATTTAAATACATCCTCAGCCTGATGCCAAACCCATGCTCTTAACTCATACACTATCAGCCCATAGCTGAACTTCCAAAAAAGCAAGTTTTCAAGCACAATACAAAAGTGAGTTCAGGAGAAGACGCCTCCGAGAAACTAATTTGAGTATATCGACAAGGAAAAAGTGAAATGAAATGTCGTTAACCCTGATACACCCAACCCATGAGCTTCACCAGAAGTTAGATGGTGCAGGTCAAATTGCATTATCTCCAAATACATAATACATGACATAACAGTTTTCAATCTCATCTCTTTCCAACATGTTTCAACATAAATAAAAACAGATGTACTCATGCTATCTTTTAATCATTTAAGCCACATTCATAGACCGCTACTGTGCTGGGCAGGTGGCACTTTTAAATCTGTTGAAAGATGATTTATCCCACATATTTAACTACTGGATATGCTGTAAGTCTCAGGAAGACCAGTTGTAAGGAGGAACACTGAATGTGCTGTAATCACAGCTTTCTTTTGAGGGGCTTGGTAATTAGATACTAGGAATGAAATTAAAGAGGAATTTGAGTAAGTATTTAAAACTTCTCACTATCTCCATCAATATTATTGTAATTTGATTAATCCTTATCCCTTTTCTAATGTGAAAATTAAATGTCAGCTAAGCCTAAGAATTTCACATTTTAAAAAATCAAGTCAATATGGAACAATTCAAGCATGTTACCAGAATGAGACTACACATACAAGTTCTTATACCCTTGTTGTGGAAGGCAGAATAACAGCTCCCAAAGATGTCCACATGCTAGTCTGTGAAACCTGCAAATATACTATTTGCATGGCAGAAAGGACTTTGCAGATGCGATTAAGGGTCTTGAAATGGAAAGATTCTCCTGAATTATTCAGGTGGGCCCATAGTAATCACAGGTGTCTTCATTAAGAAGGAGACAGGCAAAGAGAAAAGTACATAAGATGAGAAAAAGAGAGTTCGAAGTGATAAAGTGTCATAATTCAAGGAAGCACACAGCCTCTAGAAACTGGAAAAGACGAGGAAAGGGATTCTGCCCTGCCAACACCCTGGTTTTAGTACACTGAGACTGATTGTGGATCTCCAGAGCTGTAAGAAAATATCTATACTGTTTTAACTCACTTAATTTGTAGTAGTTTGTTACAGCACCACTAAAAAACTTGCAGACATACCTTTCTGAATCATATGATGGTTAGCTTTTTTTCTGACTGCAGTATAGTTGCTTTACCATGTTGTGTTCATTTCTATTGTACAGTAAAGTAAATCAGCTATACAAATACATGTGTCCCCTCTTTTTTGGATTTCCTTCCCATCTAGGTCACTACAGAGCACTGATTAGAGTTTCCTGTGCTATACAGTAGGTTCTCATTCAGTTCAGTTCAGTTCAGTTGCTCAGTCGTGTCTGACTCTTTGCGACCCCATGAATTGCAGCACGCCAGGCCTCCCTGTCCATTACCAACTCCCAGAGTTCCCCCAGACTCAGGTCCATCGAGCTGGTGATGCCATCCAGCCATCTCATCCTCTGTCGTCCCCTTCTCCTCCTGCACACAATCCCTCTCAGCATCAGGGTCTTTTCCGATGAGTCAACTCTTCGCATCAGGTGGCCAAAGTACTGGAGTTTCAGCTTTAGCATCAGTCCTTCCAAAGAAATCCCAGGGCTGATCTCCTTCAGAATGGACTGGTTGGATCTCCTTGCAGTCCAAAGGACTCTCAGGAGTCTTCTCCAACACCACAGTTCAAAAGCATCAATTCTTCGGTGCTCAGCTTTCTTCACAGTCCAACTCTCACATTCATACATGACCACTGGAAAAACCATAGCCTTGACTAAATGGACCTTTGTTGGCTAAGTAATGTCTCTGCTTTTGAATATGCTATCTAGGTTGGTCATAGCTTTTCTTCCAAGGAGTAAGCGTTTTTTAATTTCACGGCTGCAGTCACCATATGCAGTGATCTTGGAGCCCAAAAAGATAAAATCTGCCACTGTTTCCACTGTTTCCCCATCTATTTCCGATGAAGTGATGGGACCAGATGCCATGGTCCATCCTTGTCTCTGCAAATGGCACAGTTTCATTCTTTTTTATATATTCCACTGTATGTATGTAGGGGTGGTTAGATGTTAAATTACCTCTGAATGTAAGATCATCATTTAAAAAAAGAAAAAAAAATGTGTCTTTTCACACTAGTCTTTTTTTTCTCCCCTATGGGGATTTTAAGTGTTAATTAACTCTTAATATGGAGACATTTTTCAGTATCATGTTCCACTTACTTTTACTTTTATAACTTTTTATTGTTATTTTTTATTATTATTATTATAATTTTTTTACTTTACAATATTGTATTGGTTTTGCCATACATCAACATGCATCTGCCATGGGTGTTCCCCATCCTGAGCCCCTCTCCCGCCTCCTTCCCCATACCATCCCTCTGGGTCATCCCAGTGTACCAGCCCCAAGCTTCCTGTATACTGCATGGAACCTGGACTGGTGATTCATTTCGCATATGATATTATACATGTTTCAATGCCATTCTCCCAAATCATCCCCCACCCCTCCCACAGAGTCCAAAAGACTGTTCCATACATCTGTGTCTCTTTTACTGTCTCACATACAGGGTTGTCGTTACCATCTTTCTAAATTCCATATATGCATTAGTATACTGTATTGGTGTTTTTCTTTCTGGCTTACTTCACTCTGTATAATAGGCTCCAGTTTCATCCACCTCATTAGAACTGATTCAAATGTATTTTTTTAATGGCTGAGTAATACTCCATTGTGTATATGTACCACAGTTTTCTTATCCATTCATCTGCTGATGGGCAGCTAGGTTGCTTCCATGTCCTAGCTATTATAAACAGTGCTTCAGTGAACATTGGGGTACACGTGTCTCTTTCAATTCTGGTTTCCTCGGTGTGTATGCCCAGCAGTGGGATTGCTGGGTTATATGGCAGTTCTATTTCCAGTTTTTTAAGGAATCTCTACAGTTCTCCATAGTGGCTGTACTAGTTTGCATTCCCACCAACAGTGTAAGAGGGTTCCCTTTTCTCCACATCCTCTCCAGCATTTATTGCTTGTAGACTTTTGGATCACAGCCATTCTGACTGGCATGAAATGGTACCTCATTGTGGTTTTGATTTGCATTTCTCTGATAATGAGTGATGTTGAGCATCTTTTCATGTGTTTGTTAGCCACCTATATGTCTTCTTTGGAGAAATGTCTGTTTAGTTCTTTGGCCCATTTTTTGATTGGGTTGTTTATTTTTCTGGAATTGAGCTGTAGGAGTTGCTTGTATATTTTTGAGATTAGTTATAATGAGAAAATAGAAAGAGAAATTAAGGAAGCAATTCCATTCACCATTGCAACGAAAAGAATAAAACACTTAGGAATATATTGACCCAAAGAAACTAAAGACCTATATATAGAAAACTATAAAACACTGGTGAAAGAAATCAAAGAGGATACTAATAGATGGAGAAATATACCATGTTCATGGATCAGAAGAATCAATATAGTGAAAATGAGTATACTACCCAAAGCAATCTATAGATTCAATGCAATCCCTATCAAGCTACCAACGGTATTTTTCACAGAGCTAGAACAAATAATTTCACAATTTGTATGGAAATACAAAAAAACCTCGAATAGCCAAAGCAATCTTGAGAAAGAAGAATGGAACTGGAGGAATCAACCTGCCTGACTTCAGGCTCTACTACAAAGCCACAGTCATCAAGACAGTATGGTACTGGCACAAAGACAGAAATATAGACCAATGGAACAAAATAGAAAGCCCAGAGATAAACCCATGCACCTATGGACACCTTATCTTTGACAAAGGAGGCAAGAATATACAATGAAGAAAAGACAATCTCTTTAACTAGTGGTACTGGGACAACTGCTCAACCACTTGTAAAAGAATGAAACTAGAACACTTTTTAACACCATACACAAAAATAAACTGAAAATGGATTAAAGATCTAAACATAAGACCAGAAACTATAAAACTTTTAGAGGAGAACATAGGCAGAACACTCTCTGACATACATCACAGCAGGATCCTCTATGACCCACCTCCCAGAATATTGGAAATAAAAGCACAAATAAACAAATGGGATCTAATTAAAATTAAAAGCTTCTACACAACAAAAGAAACTATAAGCAAGGTGAAAAGACAGCCTTCAGAATGGGAGAAAATAATAGCAAATGAAGCAACAGATAAACAACTAATCTCAGAAATATACATACTAGTCTTTTTATAATCTTGAGAAAATGAAATGTTCCTTTTGTGAAGGCAAAGGGCACGAGGTGAAGTCTTACCTTTCAAAGGGGGATACCATGAATTTAAAAGACTTCTATGAGTGTAACTCATACAAAATCTACACAAACCCCTACTATGTGGTCCAGTTTCAACACAGACTCATATTCAAAGAGACACAGATAAAAATCACAATTCAGAGCAACTAAAATCATGATGCAAACTTTCAAGATTATAAAGGAGAAAATTTATTAATAACTTCTCAAAAATCTGTAGCAGTGGCTCCAAAAATTCTCCTTTTTCTCTTCTACCCCCTAAAATTGTCCTCATCACCACTCCATCATGCGGTGACGCTCCCTATCCCCTCCAGGTCTCAGTCCTTAAACACGTATATCTATGTTTCTCAAGTAGGGACCAGGGGTGCCACTAAACACCCTACAGTGCATAGGACAGCCTCCAAAGCAAACAGCTATTTGGCATAAGACATCAAGATGTCAAGGATGTAGATGAGTCTCTCTATCTCTTGATTTTCTTTTCATTTTGGAACACCTGGACCCTGCACTACAGAGGTAGCTCCCTAACCAATGCAGCAGCCTTCCTCTTTTAGAAACAGGGGAAGGAAATCACCCACAATCTCTTATAATTTAATGTATTTTCTTTATCCCTATCCTGTAAGAATAAATTCAATAACATGTATAAAGTTCCCAGCATGGTTGCTCAAACCATGGATGGTAATGGGTGCTCAAAAATTATTAGTTCCCAATCCTTTTCCAGAAGGGAATGAAGAATCCAATTTATTCTTAATATGATGTCCCCGACATAATAGCATCTCCCTACTGTATCCTCCAACCCCAAAGTCACCTCAGATTTTTGAATATTTAAATTATAGACACTGTTCATCTGCTAAAAAGGACTAATACATTCCCCAGGAGAATTATGTTTTAGAAACAAGAACATCAGAAAAACAGCAGAGAAGAGGATTACTGAAATCCGGTGTTCGGCTGCTGAATACCAAAGGCTTCAGTTAATATGTTTCAATATTTAAAATAAACAAAAATTTTATCAAGTTGCAGTCACAATGCATAAGAAGGGAAATGATTTATACGTGTTTTCAAAAATGTCTCATTTTTATTGTGATGACCATGAAGCTCTTAAAATTTGTCTGAATATATGGAATTTCAATTTGTATAGATTTTTTTACATTGAAATCATATATACATATCATAAACTTTACCATTGTAACTATTTTCCAGTGTACAGTGTAGTGGCATTGTGTGCAATCACATCATTGGGTAAATATCAACACCATCTATCCTCAGAACTTTTTTCATTCTATAAAACTAAAACAATACATCCCCACTTCCCCTCCCCCAGTCATGGCAGTTACCATCCCATTTTCTGTCTCTATGAATTTCATTATTCTAGGTACTTCCTACAGAGAAGGCGATGGCACCCACTCCAGTACTCTTGCCTGGAAAATCCCATGGACAGACCAGCCTGGTGGGCTGCAGTCCATGGGATCACTAAGAGTTGGACACGACTGAGTGACTTCACTTTCACTTTTCACTTTCATGCATTGGAGAAGGAAATGGCAACCCACTCCAGTGTTCTTGCCTGGAGAATCCCAGGGACGGGGGAGCCTGGTGGGCTGCTGTCTATGGGGTCGCACAGAGTCGGGCACGACTGAAGCGACTTAGCAGCAGTAGCAGCAGGTACCTACTATAAATTGAATCATACAGTATTTGTCCTTTTATGACTAGTTTAATTTCACTTAATGTCTAGCACGTGACAGGATTGTATGTATATACTACATTTTGTTTATCTATTCATTCATCAGTGGACACTTGGGTTGCTTCCACCTTTGTCTATTATGAATTATACTGCTAGGAATATGGCATATTTTTTAAATGCATGTCACAATAATTGTGTTTATATTTGTACATGTTTAAGGAAAGTTATGACCAACCTAGACAGCATATTAAAAAGCAGAGACATTACTTTGTCAACAAAGGTCCATCTAGTCAAGGCTATGGTTTTTCCAGTAGTCATGTATGTGAGAGTTGGACTATAAAGAAAGCTGAGCACCAAAGCATTGGTGCTTTTGAACTGTGGTGTTGGAGAAGACTCTTGAGAGTCCCTTGGACTGCAAGGAGATCCAACCAGTCCATCCTAAAGGAAATCAGTACTGAATATTCATTGGAAGGATTGATGCTGAAGCTGAAACTCCAATACTTTTGCTTCCTGATGCAAAGAGCTGACTCATTTGAAAAGACCTTGATACTTGGAAAGAATGAAGGTAGGAGGAGAAGGGGACGACAGAGGATGAGATGGTCGGATGGCATCACTGACTCAATGGACATGAGTTTGGGTAAACTCTGGGAGTTGGTGATGGACAAGGAGGCCTGGAGTACTGCAGTTCATGGGGTTGCAAAGAGTTGGACACGACTGAGCGACTGAACTGAAACTGAAACTGAAAACATGAAATTCAAGTTCTACTTTTACTGGCTGATCAAATATTGCAACAAGTTAAGTTTTCTGAAACAAAATTAAATAAAACAGCATCAACTAGAGATAACATAATTACAGTAAAGTCAAGAATATCTGTACAGTATTTTAAGGGTTAAAAGGATGGTGCTCTTTAGTGAGTGTGAGTAACTCTGGGTGAGTAACTTGATTCTCCAATAATAGTTTTTATTTTTTATTGAGTAGTTACTAAACAGCAGATTTTTTCCAGAGTTTGTTGTGGTCCACAAAATCAAAGGCTTTGGTATAGTCAATAAAGTAAAAGTTGATATTTTTCTAGAACTCCCTTGCTTTTTCGATGATCCAACAGATGTTGGCAATTTGAACTCTGGTTCCTCTGCCTTTTCTAAATCCAGCTTGAACATCTGGAAGTTCATGGTTCATGTACTGTTGAAACCTGACTTGGAGAATTTTGAACATTACTTTACTAGCATGTGAAATGAGTACAATTGTATGGTAGTTTTGAGCATTCTTTGGCATTGCCTTTCTTTAGGACTGGAATGAAAACTGACGTTTTCCAGTCCTGTGGCCATTGCTGAGTTTTCCAAATTTGCTGGCATATTGAGTGCAGCACTTTCACAGCATCAACTTTTAGGATTTGAAATAACTCAACTGGAATTCCATCACATCCACTGCCTTTGTTTGCAGTGATGCTTCCTAAGGCCCACTTGACTTTGCATTCCAGAATGTCTGGCTCTAGGTTGGTGATCACACTGAGGTGATTATCTGGGTTGTGAAGATCTTTTCTGTATAGTTCTGTGTATTCTTTCCACCTCTTCTTAATATCTTCTGTTTCTGTTATGTCCATACCATTTCTGTCCTCTATTGTGCCCATCTTTGCATGACATGTTCCCTTGGTATCTCTAATTTTCTTGAAGAGATCTCTAGACTTTCCCATTCTATTGTTTTCCTTTATTTCTTTGCACTGGTTGCTGAGGAAAGCTTTCTTATCTCTCCTTGCTATTCTTTGGAACTCGGCATTCAAATGGGTATATCTTTCCTTTTCTCCTTTGCCTTTCATTTATCTTCTATTTACAGCTATTTGTAAGGCCTCCTCAGACAACCATTTTGCCTTTTTGCACTTCTTTTTCTTAGGGATGATCTTGATCCCTGCCTCCTGTACAATGTCATGAACCTCCATACATAGTTGGCTTAAAACTCAACATTCAGAAAACTAAGATCATGACATCTGGTCCCATCACTTCATGGCAAATAGATGGGGAAACAATGGAAACAGTGAGAGACATTATTTTCTTGGGCACAAAATCACTGCAGATGGTGACTTCAGCCCTGAAATTAAAAGATGCTTGCTCCTTAGAAGAAAAGTCCTGGGTGTTCTTTGGAAGGAATGATGCTAAAGCTGAAACTCCAGTACTTTGGCCACCTCATGTGAAGAGTTGACTCATTGGAAAAGACTCTGATGCTGGGAGGGATTGGGGGCAGGAGGAGAAGGGGACGCCAGAGGATGAGATGGCTGGATGGCATCACTGACTCGATGGACACGAGTCTGCGTGAACTCCAGGAGTTGGTGATGGACAGGGAGGCCTGGTGTGCTTTGATTCATGGGGTCGCAAAGAGTTGGACACCACTTAGCGACTGAACTGAACTGAATACCTTTGGATCTAACCTAACAAGGTTGCTGCTGCTACTGCTGCTAAGTCGCTTCAGTCATGTCCGACTCTGTGCGACCCCGTAGACGGCAGCCCACCAGGCTCCTGCGTCCATGGGATTCTCCAGGCAAGAGTACTGGAGTGGGTTGCCATTGCCTTCTCCAAACCTAACAAGGTTAGGTTTCATCAAACAATATCATGCCCTAATTCCCTCAACCCTATTCAACAGAAAGGAAATATGATCAGTGTATGTGTGCAGTGTTAGTCACTAAGTCATGTCCAACTCTTTGCAACCCCATGGACTGTAGCCTGCCAGGCTCCTCTGTGCATGTAATTCTCTAGGCAAGAATACTGGAGTGAGTAGCCATTCCCTTCTCCAGAAGATCTTCCTGACCCAGGGATCGGACCCAGGGATCAAACCCAGGTCTCCCACATTGAAGCAGATTCCTTACTGTCTGAATCAACTGTTTGGATACATGTGCAAGGTAAAACCTTTTCATAAGGATTGGATTCTGCTGAGTTAGTAAACTACTTTATAAAAAATAATTTCCACTCCCTCCAGTAAGAAATCCGTAGACACTTCCCTGGTGGTCCAGTGTCTAAGACTCCATGCTCCCAAAGCAGGGGTACTAGGTTGGATCTCTGGTCAGGTAACTAGATCCAACTTGCCACGACTAAGACCTGGCACAGCCAAATAAATTATTTAACTTTTTTTTTTTTTAAAGAAATCCCTAGATGGCCTCTGTACAGAGATGACTCTTGGTCAAGTGTATCAATTGCTTCCTATCTCTTTACCATTATGAATGAAAGAGCTGGCATGTTGAAGTTTTGCTCACCAGAAGAGCATGCACAAAGCCTGTGACAGACGGATTTAACACCCTCTGACTCCCTGAATTCTAGGCCTTTTCATGTGCCATTTCATCCACCAGGCATATCCTTCCTTGCTGTGGAACTACTATCCATCTTTCAAGGCCCAGTTCCAACACTACGTTCCTTCATGAAATCCTCTAAAGCCTAGCAATTTGTAGGGTTCTTTCTCTGTTCAGCTCCAATAGTGTTAATTCATGCATCTCTATTGATCTTTATCATATACTTCCTTGCTTGATTTGCATATGTCTGTCTAGGAAACTTGCCTTTTTCATCTCCAGAGTCCTCATAGTGCTTAACTCGGCATGTTACAGATGCTCAACAAACACTGACTGGTGGATCCTATCTATAGACCATCTGCAGCTAGGTGCTACCTGTGAAACTGAATCTGGTAATTTAATGCATTTATCCCATTCATATACCCCACAATCACCCTCCGAGTCACTGTTAGATTGATTTATTTTGAACAGATTATTTATTTTGGATTACTTTCACACTGTTTAAATCTCCTTGGTCAGAAAAATGTGAAAATGAGAAACGCGGAAAATCAGGAGCATCTTTGTTTCCCTGGATGGGAAAATCTTCTCACACTTGATTCAGTGCTATTCTTTATGACTTAAAGAATGGAAAAACAGACATCAACTGGATGACTTCAATAGTATGCTGTGAAGTTCCCTGAAGATAAATAATAATAAAACAGATGATTTCAAGTCATTATGAATAATCTCAATGGACACTGAACTGGGCCAGATGTCATTGCAAATAAACAAGTTTGGATAGGAAGACTAGTTGGAGATACTCAAACATGGACCAATACCAATTTGCAACTTCTGTGAAGAGAAAGTAGATGGCCTTTTGGATTTATCAAAGCTATTTATAAAAGTCCATGAGGCTATGAATTAACCATAAAGAATTAGAGAATTGGCAAGATATAAAAATCCATTGGCTGATGCTACCTAGAACTGAGGAGCTCACCATAAGTGTTGAAAGATGTCTCTCCACTTTACCTTGAAGGACTGAGTAATACATAATACTAAAGGAAGAAAGTCACACACAATCAAAGACGGGAATCATCAGCTTCAGTATAAACAAAGATGTCAATTGGCAAGCAATATTTGCGATGAATAATTAAATCTAGAATTGGCTGAAGGCAGATTCCAAGTAATTCCTTAATGTAAAATCAAATTCACTGAATAACCTCCAGGGAACTTCCCCATGTGTTAGATGGAAATCAGAGTCCCAGGGTTCTGGACATGGCTCTTGGAAAGACAACAAGCTGGCTACATTTCTGATGTTATCGCCATAGAGTCCTGCCCACAATCTCAGTGGGTTAGATGCCCAATATTTCTGTTTTTCTCAAGTTAAAATCGTATAAGTATGAAACGATCTTTGTACTTTAACCAGTTCAGCATATTCTATTAAAGACATTTGTACTTGAACAGCTCATACAACTCAGCCTCAACAAAAAACAGATAACTGGGTTTCCCTGGTGGTCTAGTGGTTAAGAACCCACCTGCCAATGCAGAGGGCACGCGTTTGATCCCTAGTCCAGGATTATTCCACATGCTGCGGGGCAACTAAGCCCGTGCAGCTACTGAGCCTGTGAGCCCCAGCTACTAAGCCTGCTTGCTGCAGCTACTGAAGCCTGTGCTCTCTACAGCCTGTGCTTCACACCAAGAGAAGCCGCTGCAGTGAGAAACCTGCCCACCACCACTAGAGAGTAGCCCCCACTTGCAGCCATTAGAGAAAGCCTGAACACAGCACCGAAGACCCAGCACAGTCAAAAATAAATACATAAAGACAATTAAAAGTGGGCAGAGACTGAAAGAGATTTCTCCAATGCATCTACATTTAATTTAAAAATCTATTTGTCAATTCCTATTAAAAAGAAGACAAATTTAAACTGGGATCATGTTGAATTTATAGATGGATTGGTATGAACTGACATCCTAACAATATTAAATGTTACAACCCATGAACATAGTATTTGTATATCCATTTATTTAGGTCTTTAAAATATCAGCAATATTTTCATTGTAAAAGTCTTGGATAGCATTAGTAGATTTTCAAGAAGTTTGTGTTTGGGAGCACTACTGTACATGGAATTTAAATTTTATTTTTTATTTGTAACCCTGGTGGCTCAGATGGTAAAGAATCTGCCTGCAATGCAGCAGACCCAGGTTTGATCCTTGAGTTGGGAAGATTCCCTGAAGAAGGGATTGGCTACCCACTCAAGCATTCTTGCCTGGAGAATCCCCATGGACAGAGAAGCCTGGTACAGTCTACTGGGTCGCAAAGAGTTGGATACAACTGGGTGACTAACACTTTCACTTTTTCACTTCAGCGTATAAATGCCCCATTTGGTCATGATATCTGATCCTTTTTATATTGTTGCATTCAATTTGCTGATTTTTTTATAAGAATTTTTGCATCAACGCTTCTGAGGGATATTGATCTGTAACTTTTTTTAAGTAGTGTCTTTCTCGGGTTTGGGTATTGAGGTTATGCTGACCTCATAAAATGAGTAAGGACGTATTCTCTCCTCTCTTTCCTGAGAGAGATTGTGTAATAGTGGTTTTATATCTTCCCTAAGTGTTTGATACCATTCACCAGTGAAATCGTCTGGGCTTAGGGAGTGTTTTATTTGTGGGAAGAACTTTGATAATGTATTTCATTTCTCTAAGAGAAATAAAACTATTGAGATTTTCTGTTTTGTCTTGTATTAGTTTAGGTAAATTGCATTTTTCATAAAATTGTCAGTTTCATCCAGCCTGTTGAATCTGTTGGCATAAAGTTATTTATAATATTATATTATCCTTTTATTGCCTGTGGGATCTGTAACAAAAATATCTATTTAAATCCTGATGTTGGTGATTTGTGTTTTGTTTTTCCATTGATCATTCTAGCTACGGCATCATCAATTCTGTTGATCAATTTAAAGACTCAACTTCTTGATTGGTTAATTTTCCTTATTCTTTATTTGTTTTTATTTTACTGATCCCTTATCTTTTATTTTCCCCCTTTTGTAGTGTGTGTGTTTGCATGTGTGTGTGTTAGTCAGTCATGTCCAACTCTTTGTGACCCCATTGTCTGTCCATGGAATTCTCCAGGCAAGAATAATGGAGTGGGTTGCCATTCCCTTCTCCAGGGGATCTTCCTGACCCAGGGATTGAACCCAGGTCTTCTGCATTGCAAGAAGATTCTTTACTGACTGAGATACCAAGGAAGATCCCCCTTTTTTCTTTAGTCTGGCTACTTGTAAATATATAATTTTTGGTCACTGATGAAAAGTGAAAGTCATATCCGACTCTGCAACCCCATGAACTACACAGTCCATAGAACTCTCCACACCAGAATACTGGAGTGGTAGCTTTTCCCTTCTCCAGGGGATCTTCCCAACCCAGGAATCAAACCATGGTCTCCTAAATTGCAGGCAGATTCTTTACCAACTGAGCTATGATGGAAGCCCTTTGGTCACTGATATAAACATTTAAAGTTTTATCTTTTCACCTAAATGCTGTTTTGGCTTCATCCTAAAAATACCTGTTCAGTTCAGTTCAGTCACTCAGTCATGTCCAAATCTTTGTGACCCCATGGACTGCAACATGCCAGTCTTCCCTGTCCATCACCAACTCCTGGAGCTTACTCAAATTCATGTCCATTGAGTCAGTGATGCCATCCAACCATCTCATCCTCTGTCGTCCCCTTCTCCCACCTTCAATCTTTCCCAGCATCAGGGTCTTTTCAAATGAGTCAGTTCTTTGCATAGGAGGCCGAAGTATTGGAATTTCAGCTTCATCATCAGTCCTTCAATGAATATTCAGGACTGATTTCCTTTAGGATGGACTGGTTGGATCTCCTTGCAATCCAAGGGACTTTCAAAAGTCTTCTCCAACACCAAGTTCAAAAACATCAATTCTCCCGCACTCAGCTTTCTTTATAGTCCAACTCTCACATGCATACATGACTACTGGAAAAACCAAAGCTTTGACTATACAGACCTTGATCGGCAAAGTAATGTCTCTGCTTTTTAATATGCTGTCTAGGTTGGTCATAACTTTTCTTTCAAGGAGCAAGCATCTGTTAATTTCAGGGCTGAAGTCACCATCTGCAGTGATTTTGTGCCCAAGAAAATAATGTCTCTCACTGTTTCCATTGTTTCCCCATCTATTTGCCATAAAGTGATGGGATTGGATGCCATGATCTTAGTTTTATGAATGTTGAGTTTTAAGCCAACTTTTTCATTCTCCTCTTTCACTTTCATCAACAGGCTTTTTAGTTCTTTGCTTTCTGCCATAAGTGTGGTGTCATCTGCATATCTGAGGTTATTGATATTTCTCCCAGCAATCTTGATTCCAGCTTGTGCTTCATCCAGACAGTAACAAATACCTATTACATGTTCTTTATCATAGTTCAAAATATTTTCTACCTTTCTCTGTAATTTCTTCCTTGACTCATGAATTATTTAGAAGTATGCTGTTTAATTTTTGAATATTCAATATTTTCCTATGCTATTGTTATTAATTTTAAATTAATTCCTCTGCAGTCAGAAAACATCTTTGCATGATTTATTTTCCTATACATTTATTGAGACTTGTTTTATGACCTAGCTTATGGTCTATTTTTAAGAATGTATAGACATTGAAAAGAATGCATATTCTGCATTTCCTTGTATAGTATCCTATTATTAATCAGACCAAGATGGTTGGTAGTGTTGTTATTCTACAACTTTACTAAATATTTTGGTCCAGTTTTTGTTTCAATTGTTGTGATGGAGTCTTAAAAATTAGACCTATAGCTGTAAAATTATCTTTCTCCCTTTAATTCTGTCCTTGTTCCCTCATGTATTTTGAAGCATAGAAATAAACAGCAGGATATAGTTAGGAAACCTTCATTCAAAGCTGGGTAAGGCTGGGCATGGAGCAATGTTAGAGCTATTAATTTCCATCTTTATTAAATAATGATTGCATGTGTAGCAATAACAACATTATCATGCTGTTCCCAGCTCAGCCTGTAAAACTTTATTATAATAAAAATAGTGTTATCAGGAGAATCTGCAGGTACTTCTAGAACAAAATAACATTAGATGGAGTTTAAATGAGATTCTTTATAGAAGATTATCTTAAAATGTATAAACACAAGTAGGAGTTATCATCATCATCATCATCATTATAAAATCATAGTCCTCTTCTATCCAATTCCATCCTAAAAAAGGTTATGTTCTATCAAGACTTTAGTATTCTTAAAGTTTATTAGAGCCATTTTTAAAACTCTTTAAAGAGTCATTATAGTGTTAGTCAAGAGGAGTTCTTTTCTATTAAAAAAAGGGGGAGTGGAAGATAAAAATATTCTGAAAATTGCAAAAGGTACATTATATGAATATAATATTTGATAATAAATTAAATAAATTTATACATAAGCATATGGAAAGCTGAGTATGATATATTGGTACATTTTTAAAAAACAGTTGTAGAATAATACATAATGTTGTTTTTAAAAAATTCATGTCTGTAAATGCATATTTATATTTCTATAGGCCTAGATCAAGAATTAGGCTTTCCTGGTAGGTCAGCTGGTAAAGAATCCACCTGCAATGTGGGAGACCTGGGTTCTATCCCTGGGTTGGGAAGATCCCCTGGAGAAGGGAAAGTCTTCCCACTCCAGCATTCTGGCCTGGAGAGTTCCATGGACTGTATAGTCCATGGGGTCGCAAAAAGGTGGACATGACTGACCGACTTGCACAGATCAAAAATTAAGTTATTCACTGTGGGCAGTGCTGTTAACTGTGGGCAGTTCCTTTTAACTTTGTGTAGTTTATATTATTTGTATTCTTTCTTACAGTGAACATGCATTGTTAAACAATATTTTTTATTTAAAGATTTAAACACATCTTTATCCTGTGTCTCTCACTGACCACTCCATCCAACTAAGTCCTGATTCAATGTTGCTCTGACTAGGGAGCCCTGTGTGTCTTCCCCCACTATGCTTCTGTAGAACTTGTGACCCCCTGAGCCAATTTAATTTAATTAATCTAATAAATGACAGCACAGGAGAAGGTTCCTTTAACAATTTAATTTAAATGGACCCAGGTTCTTTCCATCTTTCTGCTCTGCCATTTCCAGTGTATCAGTGACAGTGTTCATTCAAAGGTATAAGAAAGCTGCTACAGTAGCAAAAGGCAACAGTGTCAAAAAGCAGGAAGAAAGATTTCTTTCAATCATTTCTTTCTTCATTCCAGAAAATATAATTTAATTTAAACAATATTTTTTATTTGCACAAATAACAATTGATCAAAAAGGTGGAAAATATGCAAACATAAGTTAAATTTTCTAATATTAGGACAGAGCAGAATCTTGAATAAAAACAAAGAGGGATTCTTCAGTGAATTTACCTCTAAATTCCAAGGCTAGATAAGATTACTGGAGTATTTTTTTCATAAATACATGAAAATAATCTGTTCTGAAATTAATGATAATTATACATTGTAACTTGTTTGTTTTATTGAATTTTTAATCAAACTTAAAAAAAAAATTAGCAAATACAGAGCTATCTCCTGAGCACTGCAGCAGAAAAGCAACCTTCTGTGCTGTCATTTATTAGATGAATTAAATTAAATTGGCTCAGGAGATCACAAATTCTACAGAAGCATAAAGGAGGAAGACACACAGCGCTCCCTAGTCAGAGCAACATTGAATCAGGACTTAGTTGGATGGAGTGGTCAGTGAGAGACACAGGATTTGCTTGCAGACTGTAGCATCTTTAAGCAAATTCATTTTATCCCAATAAGCTATGCCAGCCCGCTCAAGTGTGGTCTATTAAAATGTAAAGTGATTAGGTAACAAAAAGTGCAATTACCACTATGTCAAAAAGCAGACAGTTTTAGTTGCCAACCTAACAGCCATTTTCCTACCCTTCTTTCTTGCCGGCAGAGCCTTCCTGTATTCCAAGGGAAGCTGAAACTCCAGATGTTTAATATCGGAGCCTCCTTGAAGTTAAGGTATATTGTGACTCAGGCCTGTCCAGTAGGACTGAAAGAGCCATATTTTCTGGGATGAGGAAAGAAATGATTGAAATAAATCTTTCTTCCTGCTTTTTGACACTGTTGCTTTTTGCTACTGTAGCAGCTTTCTTATCCCTTTGAACGAACACTGTCACTGATACACTGGAAATGGCACAGTGGAAAGATGGAAAGAACCTAGGTCCATAAATCAGCTAGAGAACTCCACCTAGAAATCACGTACTTCCGTGCTTCTATTTTGCTTTGGGAGATAGAGTAGTCTGTGGTCGGATCAGGTGTGGAGAAGAAATTGGGGGCAAATAGGAAAAGTCAGGTGTTATCCACCTCTTTGACACAGCTTAGAAAATGGCTACATTGTTGCAGCAGAGGTATCAGATATGTGAATGGGGAAAGCTCCTGAGTCACCCATTGTAGTCTAGGAAGGTACTGGAGACAAGGCAGCTAGAAATGGCAAATGAAATCCCTACGGGGCAGCCTGCTTCCCATCCCAAGACAGAGTTGCATTTACAAGGGGGAATTGCATCTGTCAGGCCAATCAGGAATGAGATAAAACCTACTTACCTGGTTGTTTAAAGCAGATGCCAAATCCATCCAATCTACTTCTGTTCAAGTCATTCTTTGTTCAGAATTTCTCACTGTTGTCTTCAAGACCTCCATGGTTTCACTAAGAATCCTCACAGCCTTCTTCTATGGTCCCAAAGAGGTACCTCTGTACCTCACTGTTACTCCAGCTGATGGCTCTAACTCCTGGGCAATAATATAATAATGAAATAGCTAGGGTTCGTGGAGCACTCATTCCATGCCAGGTGATATTTTAAGTGCTTTAATATGTGTGTCTGTGTGTGTATGTTCAGTCTCTCAGTCATGTCTGATTCTTTTTGCGACCCTATGGACCATAGCCCACCAGACTTCTCCGTCCCTGGATTTTCCAGATGGGATTACTGAAGCAGGTTGCCATTTCCTTCTCCAGGGGATCTTCCCAATGCAGGAATTGAACCTGCATCTCTTGCGTCTCCTGCATTGGCAGGCAGATTATTTACCAGCTCAAAATAATTCAATAAAGAGGATTCTATACATGTGAAGAAATAAAGGTGCTGAGTAACCTGCCCAGCTCATATTTAGAGGGTAGCAGAGCTGAGCTACAATCCCTGGCAGTTTGGCTCCAAGGCCTGCATATCCAGCCCCCATACAAAGCTGCCTCGTAGAAATAAGCCTGCTTTAGAAGGAAGAGGCGGAAATGAGGAATTAGTCCAAAGAACAGATGTGTGGAAGTGACAGTGTAGGAAGTTAGACAGGCTGCAAGTGTAAGAAGTAACACTGGAAAAAATGACTAACAACGCGAGAGACTTTCCCCGTGTCACCAAATCATTCTAAGCGCAATCCTTCGTATTTCCACTTTTTTCTGAAAAAGCAGAGAATGCACCATCGTAGTCAAAATATCTCCCTCACCAGCTTGCCAAGGTCACCAGCCTCTTCTCCCGAAACTCCTACTTTTATGCTGTCCATTCCTTCATTACTTTTTGTTTAATAATGTATTTATCATCTGATAGACTTCAGGTGTAGGTTTCTGTTTTACTTACTGTTTTGGAGACACTAGACTGTGTTACCCTTTTGTGGCATATGACAAGGACTTGGTTTTAGTTTTCTTAAACACAAAGGAGTCACAACAGTGAGAAGATGTATAAGAAATGTCCCTTTTTCCTAGTGTTTGTCTCACCTAAGCTCACAGTCAACATAAGACTAGTCCCCAAATATTATCTCTCTTCAGCAACACCCATTCATATCCACTTTTCTCAGTGAGAATCCTGAAGCACCAAAGAGACTACTAGATCAGAAGTGGTTTCAGTAGAACTTCTCTTAAGACAGTGATTGTCAACACCAAGTACTGGTAGGATCACCTGGGGAGCTTAAAAAAGAAGAACAAACAGAGTGGTTGCCAGTCCCAGGTCAATCACATCAGAATCTTTGGAGGAGGAATCAAATAAAAAGAGAGTCCAGAGATAAATAAGGATAGAATTGAACAAGCCTATACATCTCTAGTCAATTGATTTTTGACAAAGGTGCTAAGACCATTCAATGAAGAAAGAATAGTCTCTTCAAAAATTGATCCTGGTAAAACTGATTACCCACAAGCAAAATAATTAAGTTGGACTTTTGACTCATACCATATACAAAAATGAACTCAAAATGAATCAAATACCTAAAGAGCTAAAACTATAAAACCTAGAAGAAAACATAGGAGTAAATCTTCATGACTTTGGATTTGACAATGCTTTCTTAGATATGACACCAAAAACACAAGCAACAAAAATGACCAAAAATAAACTGAACTTTATCAAAAGAGTGAGAAGACAACCCAAAAAATGGGAGAAAATATTTGAAGATCATATATGTGACAGGAGTTTATTTAATGTCCAGAATATATAAAGAATACATATAAACTCGACAACAGAAGGACAAACAACCCAATTTAAAAATAGCAAAGGACTTGAAAAGATGTCTCCAAAGAAGACATACAAATGGCCAACAAGCACATAAAAAAAAGCTCAATGTCATTAGTCATTAGAGTAATACAAATTAACACCACAATGAGATCACATCCCCTAGGTTCGTCACAACCCTTAGAAAAGGAAAATAAATGTTGACAGGAATATGAGGAAATTGGAATACCTATACATTGTCATTGGGAATGTAAAATGCTGTAGCCACTATGAAAACCAGTTTGGTGCTTCCTCAGAAACTTAAACATAAAATTGCTACATGATCTAGCATTTCTAGTCCAAGATATATACCCAAAGGAATTAAACACAGATATTCAAACTAATACTTATACGAGAATGATCACAGTACCACTGTTCACGGTAGCCAAAAGGTGGAAAGAACCAAATGTCCACCAACAGATGAATGGATAAACAAAATGTGAGCTAAATGTTCAGTGGAATATTACCCAGTTACAAAAAGGCATGAAGTATTGATACATGCTACAACATAGATAATCTCAAAAACATACTAAGTGAGAGGAGCTAGACACAAAAGAAATATCCAGAGTAAGCAACTCCATAGAGACAGAGAGCAGATCAGTGGTTGACAGGAGCTGGGAATGTGGTGGAATGGGGATTAACTGTTTAACAGGTACAGAGTTTCCTTTGGGGGTGATGAAAATGTTCTAGAATTAGATAGAGGAGACTGTTGCACAAGATTCTGAACATACTAAATTTGACTAAATTGCACACTTTAAAATAGTTAATGGTTAATTTTCTGTTGTATGAATTTTACCTCAATTTTTTTTTGCAGAATTGATTAATGTCCAACAAAATCATAAAGTATAACCTTTATGGTCTTCTATTCTACCAAATAGAATTTAATTTCATCTGGCTCCTTGGAAGGAAAGTTATGACCAACCTAGATAGCATATTCAAAAGCAGAGACATTACTTTGGCAACAAAGGTCTGTCTAGTCAAGGCTATGGTTTTTCCAGTGGTCATGTATGGATGTGAGAGTTGGACTTCGGCCGAGCGCCAAAGAATGGATGCTTTTGAACTGTGGTGTTGGAGAAGACTCTTGAGAGTCCCTTGGACTGCAAGGAGATCCAACTGGTCCATTCTGAAGGAGATCAGCCCTGGGATTTCTTTGGAAGGAATGATGCTAAAGCTGAAACTCCAGTACTTTGGCCACCTCATGTGGAGAGTTGACTCATTGGAAAAGACTGTGATGCTGGGAGGGATTGGGGGCAGGAGGAGAAGGGGGCGACAGAGGATGAGGTGACTGGATGGCATCACTGACTCGATGGACATGAGTCTGAGTGAACTCCGGGAGTTGGTGATGGACAGGGAGGCCTGGCATGCTTTGATCCATGGGGTTGCAAAGAGTTGGACACGACTGAGCGACTGAACTGAACTGAACTGAAATCCCATCAGATAAAAATATACAAAATCTCTGCCTCCTATGAGTGATGAAATGTCCCTGACAGTGTAAAGTCAATCTAACACTGAACTAAATAACATTCAGGAACATCTTTCCTATTTCTAAACTGTAGATATTTTTTTGCTGACTTACATATAGAGTCCACATTATCAGTTCAGACTTCACCTTAAAGAGAGTTACTTTCACCTTTGGAGAGGGGTGCCTTTTTCTTTTTTTTTTTTTTACTCAACTGGCCTCCTTCAGGGCCTCCCCAATCAATTAGAAATGATGAACATACTGAAACTGGGAAGGCAAAGTATTAGTATCCAGATATTTTTCCTCCCTAATTGCACTCATCTCACACGCCAGTAAAGTAATGCTCAAAATTCTCCAAGCCAGGCTTCAGCAGTACATGAACCGTGAACTTCCAGATGTTCAAGCTGGTTTTAGAAAAGGCAGAGGAACCAGAGATCAAATTGCCAACATCCGCTGGATCATGGAAAAAGCAAGAGAGTTCCAGAAAAACATCTATTTCTGCTTTATTGACTATGCCAAAGCCTTTGACTTTGTGGATCATAATAAACTGGAAAATTCTGAAAGAGATGGGAATACCAAACCACCTGACCTGCCTCTTGAGACCTATATGCAGGTCAGGAAGCAACAGTTAGACCTGGACATGGAACAACAGACTGGTTCCAAATAGGAAAAGGAGTACGTTAAGGCTGTATATTGTCACCCTGCTTATTTAACTTATATGCAGAGTACATCATGAGAAAGGCTAGGCTAGAAGAAGCATAAGCTGGAATCAAGATTGCCGGGAGAAATATCAATAACCTCAGATATGCAGATGACACCACCCTTATGGCAGAAAGTGAAGAGGAACTAAAAGGCCTCTTGATGAAAGTGAAAGAGGAGAGTTGAAAAAGTTGGCTTAAAGCTCAACATTCAGAAAACGAAGATCATGGCATCTGGTCCCATCACTTCATGGCAAATAGATGGGGAAACAGGGGAAACAGTGTCAGACTATTTTTTGGGGCTCCAAAATCACTGCAGATGGTGATTGCAGCCATGAAATTAAAAGATGTTTACTCCTTGGAAGGAAAGTTATGGCCAACCTAGATAGCATATTAAAAAGCAGAGACATTACTTTGCCAACAAAGGTCCATCTTGTCAAGTCTATGGTTTTTCCAGTAGTCATGTATGGATGTGAGACTTGGACTTGGAAGAAAGCTGAGAGCCAAAGAATGGATGCTTTTGAACTGTGGTGTTGGAGAAGACTCTTGAGAGTCCCTTGGACTGCAAGGAGATCCAACCAGTCCATTCTGAAGGAGATCAGTCCTGGGTGTTCTTTGGAAGGAATGATGCTAAAGCTGAAACTCCAGTACTTTGGCCACCTCATGTGAAGAGTTGACTCATTGGAGAAGACTCTGATGCTGGGAGGGATTGGGGGCAGGAGGAGAAGGGGACACCAGAGGATGAGATGGCTGGATGGCATCACTGACTCGATGGACGTGAGTTTGAGTGAACTCTGGGAGTTGGTAATGGACAGGGAGGCCTGGCGTGCTGTGGCTCATGGGGTTGCAAAGAGTCCAACACGACTGGGCGACTGAACTGAACTGAACTGAACCGAAGGATTTCATCATCATCTTTGGCTGCAAAGAATATTATCAATCTGATTTCAGTATTGACCATGTGGTGATGTCCATGTGTAGAGTCTTCTCTTGTGTTATTGGAAGAGGGTGTTTGCTATGACCAGTGCATTCTCTTGGCGAAACTCTGTTAGCCTTTGACCTGCTTTGTTTTGTACTCCAAGGCCAAATTTGCCTGTTACTCCAGGTATCTCTTGACTTTCTACTTTTGCATTCCAGTCTCCTATAATGAAAAGGACATCTTTTTGGGGTGTTAGTTCTGGAAGGTCTTGCAGGTCTTCCTAGACCTGTTCAAATTCAGCTTCTTCAGCTTTACTGATGGAGGCACAGACTTGATTACTGTAATACTGAATGGTTTGCCTTGGAAACAAACAGAGATCATTCTATCATTTTTGAGACTGCATCCTAGTACTGCATTTCAGACTCTTTTCTTGACTATGAGGGCTACTCCATTTCTTCTAAGGGATTTTTGCCCACAGTAGTAGATATAAGGGTCATCTGAGTTAAATTCACCCATTCCAGTCCATCTTAGTTCGCCGATTCCTAGAATGTAAATGTTCACTCTTGTCATCTCCTATTTGACCACTTCCAATTTGCCTTGATTCATGGACCTAACATTCCAGGTTCCTATGCAATATTGCTCTTTACAGCATCGAACCTTTCTTCTATCACCAGTCCCTTCCACAACTGGGTTTTGTTTTTGCTTTTGCTCCATGTACACGTAAACACCAAACTTTGCAGACTTTTTCTAAATTTCAGATGCTTTATACTTCCAGAAAGGCATCCAGATAAAGAATTCCTCTTCTGGCTGCCCCAAGCCATCAGATCAGATCAGATCAGTAGCTCAGTTGTCTCCGACTCTTTGCGACCCCATGAATCGCAGCACGCCAGGCCTCCCTGTCCATCACCAACTCCCGGAGTTCACTGAGACTCACGTCCATCGTGTCAGTGATGCCATCCAGCCATCTCATCCTCTGGCATCCCCTTCTCCTCCTGCCCCCAATCCCTCCCAGCATCACAGTCTTTTCCAATGAGTCAACTCTTCGCATGAGGTGGCCAAAGTACTGGAGTTTCAGCTTTAGCATCATTCCTTCCAAAGAAATCCCAGGGCTGATCTCCTTCAGAATGGACTGGTTGGATCTCCTTGCAGTCCAAGGGACTCTTAAGAGTCTTCTCCAACACCACAGTTCAAAAGCATCCATTCTTCGGCGCTCAGCCTTCTTCACAGTCCAACTCTTACATCCATACATGACCACTGGAAAAACCATAGCCTTGACTAGACGAACCTTTGTTGGCAAAGTAATGTCTCTGCTTTTCAATATGCTATCTAGGTTGGTCATAACTTTCCTTCCAAGGAGTAAGCGTCTTTTAATTTTATGGCTGCAGTCACCATCTGCAGTGATTTTGGAGCCCCCCAAAATAAAGTCTGACACTGTTTCCACTGTTTCCCCATCTATTTGCCACGAAGTGGTGGGACCAGATGCCATGATCTTCGTTTTCTGAATGTTGAGCTTTAAGCCAACTTTTTCACTCTCCTCTTTCACTTTCATCAAGAGGCTTTTGAGTTCCTCTTCACTTTCTGCCATAAGGGTGGTGTCATTTGTATATATGAGGTTATTGATATTTCTCCCTGCAATCTTGATTCCAGCTTGTGTTTCTTCCAGTCCAGGGTTTCTCATGATATACTCTGCATGTAAGTTAAATAAACAGGGTGACAATATACAACCTTGATGTACTCCTTTTCCTATTTGGAACCAGTCTGTTGTACCATGTCCAGTTCTAACTGTTGCTTCCTGACCTGCATACAAATTTCTCATCAGGAGTGGCCAAATAACCATTTTAAAATGTTCTGTGTGATCTGCCAAACTCATATGTGGACAAAACCTTCAATATGTATCTTTCATCTTTTTGCAAAGATCTACAGAATATATAATATTGCTCTCTTTATTTGTAGGTTCCTGAAATAAGAAAATAAAATTGTGAATGGGCAGGAGGAAGCATGAAAGAGGAAAACTTCATAGACTTGCTTTTTGGAGCTGTTTCATTATTTTAACTAATAGCCAACTACTGTTAAAAGACATTTATTTTGAAAAACTTATTTATTTTGCTCCACAACATTTATTCACTCAGTGTCACTCTTATGTACATAGATTACTGGTTAATGAAGTCTGGAACAGCTTTATTCAGCACGCATTTCAGTTTTAAGCTGAAAACTCAATGAGCTCTCTAGATCAACTTCTAACTGAAATTAATCTTCACTTTTTTCTTAGGTTGAGTACATTTATAGCCCTCCCTTCCCCTCCCACTTACCAACTCATTATTTTCATCTGCTAATTTACTTTTTAATTACTTATTTCTACTATACTATACAGTTAGATTGAATGGTTCTTGACTTAGTAAACGTTGGACTATTTCAGGAAAAAAAAATGTCAGAATGGTATATTTTCTTTTTGAGTCTAAAATTAAAAATAAGATTTACTTTGCATGCACCATTAAAGGTGATAAATCTTCCAGCTTCAGTTAAGAACATAGCAGCATCAAATGTCGTAGAAATTCTTTCTTTATGCCACTTATTTCATTTTGAAATTTAAAGTAGAAGTTAAGATCTTTTTAAAAAGGTCATGGAGTTGATGAACATAGCTTCTGGAAAGATAAGGAAAGCTACAAAACCAGGGCTAGTAATCAGCTGCCAGGCGCCAGTACCCAGTGTGGGGTTTCACATAAGGTATCCCTTCTCTTCGGGCTTCCCAGGTGGCTGAGTGGTAACAAATCCGCCTGCCAACACAGGAGACAAAGGTTTGATCCCTGGGTCAGGAAGATCCCCTGGAAAAGGAAATGGCAACTCACTCCAGTATTCTTGCCTGGGAAATTCCATGGACAGAGGAACCTGGCGGGCTACAGTCCGTGGGTTTGCAAAGAGTTGGACATGACTGAAACAACTGAGCAGGCACACATCCCTTCTCTTTGGGCAGGTGTCCATTCTAATTGATCAGGTGTCTCCAGTTTAAACGCTGAAAATCCAACATCCTGGAAACCCTTTTAGGTCTGGGGAAACTGTGACAACTGTCACCCTAATGAACCATTTCAGCAAAACCCAACATTATTAATTTTAAAGCATCTCAAGTCAACATTTTGTATAAACAATTGACCCTCTTACACCCCAGAGATTTCTTTTTTAAGACCAAAGACATTTAAGACAAGAATGGAAATCACATGAGTATCATGTCAGAGAAGCCTGGTAGCAGAAAGACTAATTTGCATTGGCATTATAATGGAGAAAATATACATATTACTTGTGAAATTAAAAATAAAGATTGTTTTAAGAGACAGATTAGGAAATATGCCTAAAAGTTGTTAATCTGTGAGGAGTATAGAATAGAATTTCTTCTGAAGCTGAGATGTGTTATTGTTTTAAAATTTGAATTGTATTGATTGGAGTAGGTGTAAATTTACGTAGTACAAAAGTTCAAAGGAACAAACAGAAAATGAGCAGTGAAGCATCTTTCCTCCCACCCTTGTTTCCCAGCCATTCCACTGCCTAAACAATTGTTATTAATTTCTAATAATTGTCCAGAGATACTTTGTGCAAATATAAACAAAGAAATATAATTTTTAGAGGGTAAAATAATTACTGAAGATGAGATCAGAGCAGAGATGCTGAGTTTGGAGTTGAAGGATAGAAGTTAGCCAAACCAAAACAGGCAAGGAAGAGCAAAAGAAGAGCATGCATGAAGGGACAGAGTATGAAGTATCTTGGAGCACTTGGGGAACTGCAAGCCGTCAGGTCAGCGCAAAGGTACGAAAACAGGGGCAGCACTGAGAAGTTAATCTGGAGAGCCTGCAAAGCTAACACAATTTTTTCATGGTGAAAGTATAATTTTCATTTTAAATGAATAAGAACCAAAGAAAAGCAGCTTAAGTCTTCAAGGCGGTGGGGGTGAGGGTCTTGATAGGCAGTTCTCCAAGTCCATTTTGTACAAACCTCTGGATAATATTTTAGATAGTTTGGAGGGGAAGGATATCTACATTCAAGACCAAACTGAGTTTCTTCCGAGGCTAATGTCCAGCTCTGTTAAGCGAACCACCAGCAAAGCTTTGGGAATGGTAGACATCAGAGGGAATCATTTCAGCAAGGGCCCCTACTTACATGCAGAGTGCCTTGATAAACACTCTATATCCTTAAGAGTGTTGGAAAGTGCTGCTTTATGCAGCTCCCATGAGCCCTCCTCCCACAATCTTAGCTCAACAGATGTCTTAGCTGTGATCTTCTAGAAGGTGTTCTCTGTGACTGAAATCTCCATTTGAGAAGCTTAGGGGACACTGTCCTCACTTGCGCATCCCCTCTGCGTGTCAACAGACTTCTGGCAACTGTAAACATGTTCCCAGTTACTGAGCCAACAAATAGGGACTCCTGTTCTAGAGAGAATGGCTGGCACCATTGCATAGTAATTTCTAAGAAAAAAGAAAGAGTTGCCACAATGCAACGCAGAAATTCCTTAACCTGGCTCTTGAAAATTAAAAGCACACAACACACAAACCCATAATTCAGAAAATTAAAAATACACAACACGCAAAATCCCATAATTCAGGGCACCAACTTTGACGTATTAGGTCAGAATGGAGGATGAGTAGTAGTAAGTGTATATTTTTAAAAAAGCACCCCAGAGATTATAATGATCAGTCAGTTTGGGAGACTCCATCTATTAATTCAAAATGGGACAGTCCTCAAACATTCTTTTGTTATCCTGGACTCATTCCAAATGAGCCTGATTGCACTAGGGTGTTGAAGGGTATTTAATCGCTTAGGTTGTGAGACTAACTTCTTGGCAATTTGGTAATCTCCACAGCAGAGGAAATGGCCGGTGGAGAAAAACCCATTGGTGATGGGTCATTGAGCTGTATTGGTGTACCTTAATACAGTAGATGTGTTCCAGAAAAAAGAGTGTATGAATCAAATTTTTATAAGTGGAATTTTTTTCAAGTGTACTACTATAAGACCTAAAGATTTAAGGGGATCATGTGGGGCATTTTTCAAGTCAGTATTTTATTTTAAATGTAATACATGCTCATGGTTTAAAAAAAAAAAAAACCCACTTATAGGCGAGAGGAAAATAATATGAAAAATAATATCACCCTTTTCTCTTCTTACTCTTTCCAAATAGTCAATTTTAATACTTTCTTGTTTTCTAGCCACTTTTGCTGCATATTTCAGTATGATTTTATAGAATATTTGCCTTTTTAAAATTCACTTATATGTGATAAACTCCACTCCATGTTAGGACATAGAGAACCCCCTCATTCTTTCAACTGCTGAATGGATATACCATGTACAATTATGTTAGTATTGCTCTACCTAGGGAAATTTGGGTAATTTTCCTTCTTTCTCCTCTTTCTCTTTCTCTCTCTCTCTCTCTCTCTCTCTCACACACACACACACACACACACACACACACAGAGCAATGCTCCAATAAATATCCTTGCCCATATATGGAAGTATGTCTCTAGGATAATTACCAAGTGAAATTGCTGAGTGAAAGAGCATGTACATTTTACATTTGGTAAATGTTTTCAAAATACATTCTTCAAAAGAATACACCCACTTCCCCTGCCATCAGCAGTGTATGGGTCCCTATGCTCCCACTTCCTCCTCTCCATTTTATCAAATAGTTTCATCTAGGTCATTTCGTTGGTGAAAAATAGTATCTCATTCTTACTTTACTAGTGTTTATTTTAGTATGAGGGAAGATGAGTGTTTCTTCCTATTTTTACCGGCCACTTAGATCTCCCCCCTACCCCGGCCCCAGTCTATTGAGAATTCTTTTGCAAAGACTCATTTTTCAAAGTGATCCTTCAAGTACCACGATTTATTTCTTTTTAAGTTTCAGTCATCACAAATCAGCCTGAGTAAGTCATTTCCAATGGATAACTGCACACAGGTCACTCTTATTTTGAAAAAGCCATTATTTGATCCTATTCACATCCCATTTCTCTCCTTTGCTTTGCTACCAAGAGGCTGGTTCTTCTTTCCTCTCCATCAGTACCTTCCTCAGTCCCCAAGATCTGGTGTCTCTCCCACCACTCTATTGAACGCGCTCTCCGGAAGGTCACCAAGGGCTTCCTTATTGCTAAACCCACAAACTGCTCTATAATCGTCCTCCTTCATTTGTAGTGGTACGTGGGCACTCCTCTGCTCCTTCACCTCGCTGGACCTCAAATTCCTCAAGAAGTACTGATAATACCCTTTCTGCCTTGGGTTTATTCAGAGGTTTTAATGAAAACATATGAATGTGCTTCATAAGCTATACAAAAACTACATAAATAAAAATTGCCATTATTGTTTGCCTGAGCCCCTGTGTTTTCCTTCACAGGCTTAGATGTTAAGAGAAGTCGGTCTACTGAGGCACTCCCCTAGATCCCTCTCCTGTTCTCCTCCTCCCTCTGAGAAACGGACTTTTATTAAGCACCTACTGTGTGCCAGGCAGCATCCAGGGTGCTGTGGAAACAGTACTAACCACTTCTGGGAAATGTTCGGTTAAGTATTGACAATGTGCCAGTGCGGTTCTTAGAAGCCCATGGGGATAACAATGCTTAGTCCTTATATGAAGACTCAGAGTCAAGTATTATTTTACCTTTTTTTTTAATTTTTAAAGATTTTTATTTTTTATTTATTTTTGGCTGTGCAGGATCTTTCTTGCTGCGAGGCCTTTCTCTCGTCGTGGGGAGTATTGGCTACTCTAGTTGCAGAGCATGGGCTTCTCATTGTAGCTCGGGCTCTAGGGAGTATGAGCTCAATAGTCGCAGCTGTGTGGACTCTAAAGTTCATGCTTCAGCAGCTGTGGTGCACGGAGTTAACCGCACATTGCTATGTGGGACCTTCCCAGATCAGGGATCAAACACAAGTCCCCTGCACTGGCAGGCAGATTTACTGCACCACCAAGGAAGGCTCCTTACCTCTGTTTTAAAGTTAGGAGTCTGAGACCCAGAGAGGTTAAGCAACTTATCTGAAGCTACACAGCTAGTAAGTAGGGAAGTAAGAATTTAAACGCAAATATCTGTGGCTGCTCCATATAACGGCCATTACCCTGCATCCTTTCTTATGTGGTTATAGGTGACTGAGATCATGTAGGTGTTTAATGAGATGACGTAGATGGGAATGAGATGTTGTTGTCCTTGAGTCATTAAATCGTGTCCAACTCTGTGACCCCATGGACTGCAGCACACCAGGCTCCCCCGTCTTTCACTATCTCCTGGAGTTTGCTCAAACTCATGTCCATTGAGTTGGTGATGCTATCAAACCAGCTCATCTTCTGCTGCCGTCTTCTCCTTTTGCCTTCAATCTTTCCCAGCATAAGGGTCTTTTCAAATAAGTCAGTTCTTCCCATCAGGTGGCCAAAATATTAGAACTTCAGCTTCAGCATCAGTCCTTCCAATGAATATTCAATGTTGATTTCTTTTAGTATTGTTTGATCTCCTTGCAGTTCAAGGGACTCTCAAGAGTCTTCTTCAATACCACAATTTGAAAATATCAGTTTTTTGACACTCAGCCTTCTTGATGGTCCAGCTCTTACATCTGTACCTGACGACTGGAAAAACCATAACTTAATTATACGGACCTTTGTTGACAATGTGATGTCTCTGCTTTTTAATATGCTGTTTAGGTTGGTCACGACTGAGCTCCTTCACTTTCACTTTCCACTTTCCTGCATTGGAGAAGGAAATGGAAACCCACTCCAGTGTTCTTGCCTGGAGAATCCCAGGGACGGGGGAGCCTGGTGGGCTGCCGTCTATGGGGTCGCACAGAGTCGGACATGACTGAAGTGACTTAGCAGCAGCAGCAGCAGGTTGGTCATAGCTTTCCTTCCAAGGAGCAAGCGTCTTTTAATTTCGTGGCTGCAGTCACCATCAGCAGTGGTTTTGGAGCCCAAGAAAATAAAATGCTGTCACTACTTCCACTTTTTCCCCATCTATTAATATTTGGCATGAAATGATGGGACCGTATGCCATTATCTTAGTTTGTTGAATGTTGAGTTTTAAGCCCACTTTTTCACTCTTCTCTTTCACCCTCATCAAGAGGCTCTTTGGTTCCTCTTCACTTTCTGCCATTAGAGTGGTATCATCTGCCTATCTGAAGTTGTTGATATTTCTCCTGGTAATCTTGATTCCAGCTTGTGATTCATCCAGCCTGTCATTACACATGATGCACTCTGCATACAAGTTAAATATCAGGGTGACAATATATAGCCTTGTCGTATTCTTTTCCCAATTTTGAAACAGTCCATTGTTCCATGTCTGGTTCTAACTGTTTCTTCTTGACCTGCATACAGATTTCTCAGGAGGCAGGTAAGGTGGTCTGATATTCCCATCTCTTGAAGAATTTTCCACAGTTTGTTGTGATCCACACAGTCAAAGGCTTTGTTGTTATTCAGTTGCTCAGTCTTGTCCGACTCTTTGCGGCCCCATGGACTGCAGCACACCAGGCTTCTCTGTCTGCTTTAGCATAGTCAGTGAAGCAGATGTTTTTTTGGTATTCTCTTGCTTTCCCTATAGTCCAACGAATGTTGGCAGTTTGATCTCTGGTTCCTCTGCCTTTTCTAAACCCAGCTTGTACGTCTGGAAGTTCTCGATTCACGTACTGCTGAAGCCTAGCTTGAAGGATTTTGAGCATAACCTTACTAGTGTACAAAATAAGCACAATTGTATGGTAGTTTGAACATTCTTTGGCACGGGCCTTCTTAGGGATTGAAATGAAAACTGACCTTTTCCAGTAGGTGCTAATGAAGGTAGACTCTTACTAGCAAGAATGTCAACATGGTTAATTCAAGGAAGAGCAGATTCCAGACAAGATTGGCAGAGGTGGTGTACAGGCCTGGGGTGGTTGGAGGGGAACTTTGACATTCCAGATGAGCATAACAGCGGCACTGCATGGTGATCAGCTGGGGCCACAGCCATTATCTGTTTCCTTCTCTGCCACAGGAGTCCATGATGATTCTGTCTCGTCCACTCACTGGAGGGAACAACAAAGGGATCAGATGTCACACCACAGTCCCAAGTCCCAAGAAAGGCTTTTGAACTAGGTACCTGCAGGCAGAGAGAGTAGCCTGCTTTTTCGGGGGAGAAACTTCAGCACATTTTGTGTGGATAGTATTCTCTTGAAGCAGGCACTCAGAACTAGGGACTCTGGGTCATTCTGCAGATTCATCTGCTAGGTCAAAGAGAGACAAAATTCACTGGCCAGCCTCCACTCCAAACAATGAAAAAACTACCTAGACATTGCTATACGGTTCTACCAAGGATACACGAGCCCTGTGGCACAATAATCTGAATGCGATTATGACACTGATGGCTGTAGCCATTTCTCATTCAACCCTAAAAAGCATGAATTGTACAACATGCTACTTTTTAATGCGCTACCGAGAAAAAGGGCTTCCCAGGAGCCTTAGTGGTAAAGAATCCACCTACCATTGCAGGAGACACAGGAGTTGTGAGTTCTGTCCTTGGGTCAGGAAGATCCCCTGGAAAAGGAAATGGCAACCTAGTCCAGTATTCTTACCTGGAGAATCCCATGGACAGAGGAGTTTGGTGGGCTGCAGTCCTTGGGGTCCCAAAGAGTTGGCTACAACTAAGCATGCATGCCACAACTCAACAACCAAGAAAAAGCACTACTACTTAACTTGTTGTGTGCCACCGACTGTAAGACACAGCCACATTTCTGAAAAGGTTAAAAGTGGGGAAAAAACAATGTACATCTAAGAATTGACAAAATTGGTGATAGTAAGAACAGCTAAAATGTTAGCGGGCATTCTGGCTGGGGAGTCTGGCAGGTGCTTTGGATAACTTACATTATTGAATCTTCAGAAGCTTGTGAGGGAAGCCTTACATTCCCCCTTTCACAGGTGAGGCACCCTGTGAGGCTTGGAAACACCCACTTCAAACAGACATGGCGGAACCCAGATCTGTCCACACCCAAGTGCTCTTTCTGTCACCACCCTCTGTCAGTTTGGAAAAGGTCAGTGCATCCTTTGCAATGCCCAGCAGGCAACGTAGCATCTCTGAGACCAAGTTGGAGAATGAATGGTGGTGGGAACAGTGCCCAGAGCTGCCACCTGCCAAATGAGCCTGGGACGTGTGGCAGACGACACATGTGGCTTCCGGAATGGTTTCCCCAAGGTCATCTAACACGAGAAAAGTTCAAGATGAGTTCTGGAATGTAGTTTACTAACAGGTCATGATCAATCTCCAGCAGTGAGCTTGGGAGGGTGACAAGCAGTGACATAGTGAGGGTGACAGCGAGCACGGTGGGTAGAAGGGACTCAGCCCCTCCTAACTTCATTTAATGTAGCTGAATTCTGGAAGCATCCACAGACAAGTCTGGCTGGTCAGATAAAAAAAGAAGGAAGCACGCTCCTTCTGAACATGTTTTCTGAGACACTTCAAATGAGTACCCTAAAAATAGTTGGCTATAATCGTGTTTGTCTCTATTATTAAATCTCCTACAAACTGATACTTTTGAATCGTGGTGCTGGAGAAGACTCTTGAGAGTCCCTTGGACTGCAGAGGGATCAAACCAGTCAATCTTAAAAAATCAACCCTGAATATTCATTGGAAGGACTGATACTGAAGCTGAAGCTCCAATAGTTTGGCCACCTGATGCGAAGAACTGACTCATCGAAAAAGACCCTGATGCTGGGAGAGATTGTGGGCAGGAGGAGAAGGGGGCAACAGAGGATGAGATGGTTGGATAGCATCACTGACTCAATGGACATGAGTTTGAGCAAACTCTGGGAGATAGCGGAGGACAGGGAAGCCTGGTGTGCTGAAGTCCATGGGGTTGCAGTCAGTCATGACTTACCGACTAAACAACAACAACAACACTGAGCTCAACCTCTTCACATCCTTGCAAGGAGCACCTCATCCTCACTGCTATAGCTGAGGAAATGGACAAGAGCAAAGTCATCCAAATAGGGGTCAATGGGAACTAAAAATCAGTCCCCCGGCTGCCCAGTCCCATTCAAGCCTGTTGGTCTCTAGAGAAGAAAAAAAAAAAAGGCTGGATATTTTTACAAGGGAAATCAGTTCGTGATTAATAAGGGGCAGGAAGGCCTTCAGGCAACTCTCCCAACAGACCTAATCTTAGGGGTCCCCTGGGCAATCTCATTTAAATTGCTGGTGCTTGCACCCTCTCCTCCCCTGTGCACTAAACCAAATTATCTAAGAATAGATCTAATATTTGGATTTTTTTTCAGAAAGTGCCCTTGGTGATTCTTCTGAGCTGGATTGTTTGGAAAACCTTCCCCTGAGGGCAGTTCTTGTTTCAATAGTCGGAGGGTCATTGGAGTAGGGTTACCCTGGGTGGGCAAATTAATGGACTGCATACTAGTCCTCTAGACAAATGGAAAATGGAAAGTTGTTGATTCTTTTTTTCTTTTTTCAGTTTGATTCATTGTTGTGTTTTCGGCAGTGCTGGGTCTTTGTTGCTGTAGGTGGCTTTCTCTATTGCAGTGAGCGAGGTCTACTCTCTAGCTGCAGTGCATGGGCTTCTCAGTGCTGGGGCTTCCCTGGTTGGGGAGCACAGGTTCTAGGCACACGGATTCAGTAGTTGCAGCTCACGGGCTCTGGAGCGTGGGCTCAGTCGTTGTGGCACACAGGCTTAGTTGCCCCACACCGTGTGGGATCTTCCTGGACCAGGGATTGAACCTGTGTCCCCTGCATTGGCAGGTGGATTCTCTACCACTAGACCACCAGGGGAAAATCCAGGTTGTTGGTTTTTTACCATTATTTTCTCTTTAAAAAAAGTCTTCCAGCCAATTACCTGGACATGGGTGAGGATGAGTTGTACCCTTAGTGGCTACAGCACAAAAAGAATATTCAAGACTGTGAATCAGGGACTGTTTTACTGGCTACTGTTACTCTTCATGAAAACAGTTGGTAGTTGGTATGTTCTGTTATTCTTCCAATTTTACAGATGAGAATTCCAAAGCCCAAAGAGCCTCCTGGTGAGGAGTCAAGTATGAACGAAGCAAATGGTAGCTGAAGAGATAGGAAGGAGTCTAAGCTTGAAACTGTCATTCAAGTAAATCCAGTTTCCATTTGAAATCTTATCTCAGGCTTTTTAAAAGTTACTGGGCTTTGAGTTAAGAGGCATAAACCCTACTCTAAAGTAAATTAGCTTCCAACATGTTCTGCCATTTTAATTCACTTGAAAAAAAGTGACCAAAGCCCCAACATGACCAAATATTCTAAATTTTCTCCAGGTGTCACCTGATGAATTTTTTTTTAATTGGCCCACTGCCCTATCCTTATTAATAAGGATGGAGAAGATACTCATTGCACTTCATCTATACCCATTTGTGGTTCTAATTGCAAACTTACAAGAAAAAACTTCAACTGCTACACAAAGAACTTTAACTTCTATCCAGATAAGACTACTCCATCCTTCTGAGTGTTGTTAAAATAATTCTTTAGTTCTGTTGATTGAAATTCAGTGTGCAGAAGAATCCTTGTGCAGTTTGTCTAAAATGCACATTCCTGGATCCAAGATCCTGCAATTTTAATTCAATAGGTTAGGTTTCCAGTGAAGCCCAGAAATGTAATAATCAACTGCCCAGTTGAATCTCACAGTGAAGTGAAAAGTGAAAGTGTCACTCAGTGGCAACTCTTTGCAGTCCCATAACTATAGCTCAACAGGCTCCTCTGTCCATGGAATTCTCCAGGCAAGAAAACTGGGAGTGGGTTGCCATTCCCTTCTCCAGGGGATCTGCCTGACCCAGAGATCAAACCTGGGTCTCCATTGCGGGCAGATTCTTTACCATCTGAGCCACCAGGGAAGCCCATAATGAGGACCCATTTGTGACAGTCTGTGTTGGTAAAACTTGTTTGTAACTGCTTTCTACACTTACTGTTTTCTTTTACTCCAAGGAAGCCTCTTTTTACATTCAACTCACAACATGTCAGAGGTGGCATGAGTTTGAAGAACAGGTGAATTACCAGCAGAGTGATTTATGAAGTGAAATAACTCCCTCATTTAGGCAAATCAGCTCCCCCTTGTGGAATGTGTTCTAGAGCTGGTTCAGGCCTCACAAAGGAACCATAGGTCCTGGTTCTGAGTTGATTCACACAACTCAACCACTAATATTCTTATGGTTGTCGGACCTGGAATTCTGGGAAAGCCATTTGGTTTCCAATGTCCTGCTGGAACAGAACACTGAACTTCTTGCATCTGATTTGATGCTTAGAGTTCCTGTTTCATTGATGCCATGAATAGAAATTAACTGAATTAGCCAGTTTCCAGTTTTCATTTGCACAAATTCACTTTGAATTTAATTCTGCAAGGTCTGCTTTCCTCAGAGCCCTCTCTTTTTAGAGGTAAAATCCCTAGATAAACAAACCACCAACAAAAAGGTTTTCCCGTTGGCTAATTCCAAAGATAGATAAGCTAAAAGAATTTCATATAATAGGGTCCATCATCATTTCTCAAACCAGTATTTTTTTTGTAAAATCTCTTAATTCTATGATAATCTCTTGTAATGTGTGTTTGCTGTATTATTTAAGATTGTTCAATTCTGCAATGGAAAGTAAGAGAAGCAAATAGGGAGAAGAGATGAAACTAAACATGGAAGCAAGTATCTTAGGAGCTACATTAGACATAGATAACTGCAGTAGAGGAATATACATGCTAAACAGAGAGAGGAAGCGAGAGGAAAAATTGAGAGGCACCAGACATTCCTGCCATACACATAAGGACAAGATTTTTTTAAGGGTATTGTGTAGGAAATTACACGGATGCAGTTGCCTTCAGGTACATGAATCATACACTATTCAATCTGTGAGGTCTTAATTGCTTCCTATGAATGACACTCATCCTGGTTCCAGGGTTTCTGCCCCAAAATAGGTTTTCTGCTCATCTGACTTTCTGGAGTACAGATGTTGACCAGAGGTACTTGCAGGCATCTCAGAGCAAGTGTGTGTCTTGTCCCTGGTACCTTTCATTTTAGGGTATTTTACTCAAACCTCACTTCCGGTGCTCATAAACGCACCATTGCCAGGAAGACTGCTGTGGCAGAGACAGAGGGAGAAGGAGAGCGAGAGTAGGAGAGAAGGAACATGCAAACATGGTTTCAGCCTTTCAGCTCTTGGGTACCCTATATTATTATGTTAGTCTGTCCCATCTTGTCCCCTTTGCTGTGCAATGTGTTTTTTTTAATGTATTTATTTTTACTTGTTTATTTATTTGGCTGCACTGGGTCTTACTTGAGGCACACAGGATCTTAGATCTTCACTGCAGCAGGTGGGATCTTTCAGCCGTAGCATGCCAACTCATTAGTTGGGTGTGGTATGCAAACTCTCGGTTGGGGCATGTGGGATCTAGTTCCCTGACAAGGGATCAAACCCAGGCCCCCTGCATTGGGAGCTTGGAATCTTAGCCACTGGACTGACTACTGGGGGAGACCAAGCAATGTTTTCAATAAGCCACATGATGTGAACATCTTACTTGGTATATGAGGCTTTTAGTTAAGTACTCTCTGAGTTAGCTTGCCTGGCAGTTTCTTTGGAGATTATCATTGCATCCAGGTAATTTTCTACAAACATCTGTTATTTTTATATTGTCTGTAACTTGTTTCCAAACATGTCAGTAGAGACGTTAAGAGACATAAAGACAAAGGGGACTTCCCTGTCAGTCCATTGGTTAAGACTTCACCTTCCAATGCAGGAGGTGTGGGTTCAATCCCTGGTCGAGGAACTAAGATCCCACATGACTCAGGGCCAAAAAACCAAAATGTAAAGCAGACACAATACTGTAACAAGTTCAAAAAAGACTTGCTGCTGCTGCTGCTAAGTTGCTTCAGTCGTGCCTGGCTCTGTGCGACCCCATAGACGGCAGCCCACCAGGCTCCCCCGTCCCTGGAATTCTCCAGGCAAGAACACTGGAGTGGGTTGCCATTTCCTTCTCCAATGCATGAAAGTGAAAAGTGAAAGTGAAGTCGCTCAGTCGTGTCCGACGCTTAGCAACCCCATGGACTGCAGCCCACCAGGCTCCTCAGTCCATGGGATTTTCCAGGCAAGAGTACTGGAGTGGCAGCCATTGCCTTCTCTGAATAAAGACTTAAAAAAGACAAAAAGGTATATGTATTATCTATGTGCACTGCCCAAGGTGTGGTGAATTACCATACAAAGTACAGTAAGCCAGAATCCACACTCAGTTGGCAATGAAGGATCTTAATCAGGAAGCAACACACTGGAAAAACCCCTTCACCCAGAGCTTCAAATATCCCTAACTGAATCCACACCAGAAGTTTCATTAATTAACATAGGAGATGTTAAAAATAAGTTCTTGTGTGTGAAATGATGTGAAGTTGGCAGGAAATTTTGTACAGGCAATTCATTCTGGCGTGGATGAGGTATAATTATCTGGTGAGCCCAGAAGCCTACCACCCCCTGAGTGACACCTGAAGTTTATAACTCAGTTCAGTTTTGTGTCACCCAGACTGACTTTCTGGAGGCTTCTTTCATCCAATTCAGCTGGAAGGTTAGTCAATCCTGCCATTGCAACAAAGTCACATTTATCTCGGAATAAATCTTTCATGTGAAATGCTATTAATACCAATGAGCCTAAAATGACAAAGGACGGGGACTTTACTGAGTTCAGAAGGCTCAATGTGTGATTATTTTGTTTCTACTTGTCTCCACCACAGAATTAGATCTGAGGTTTGCCATCGTTTTTTTTTTTTTTTTTTTTTTTTGTTCAGTCATATTGTCAGGAAGAACTAGAGCTCTCACCTACTCTAATTATTGGAGGTTACCAATATCCATCAAAAGAACACGTGAATTGTGAACAACCAAATTGACTTAGGTTAATTTGAGGCATGTATTAGGGTGGCAGAGGATGAGATGGTTAGGTAGCATCACCAACTCAACGGACACAAATTTGAGCAAACTCTGAGAGAGAGTGGAGGACAGAGGAGCCTGGCTTGCCGCAGTCCGTAGGCTCACAGAGAGTCGGACATGTCTTGAACAATTGAACTCCAACAAATTAGTTATCTAGTGCTATGTAATAAATTACCTCAAAACTTAGTGGCTTAAGAAAATAACCATTTTCTATCTTTCTGTTTCCATGGGTCAGGAATTCAAGAGTGGCTTAGCTAGGCAGTCTTGGCTCTCAGAGTCTCTTACTGAGGTTGTTGTCAAGATGTCAATCAAAACTGCAGTCACCTGGCTGAGCCTGGCAGGCCTGCTTCCAAGGTGGCTCACTCACATGCCTGGAAGGATGGGACTAGGTGATGACAGGAGATCTCTCTCCATAGGAATCCTTGAGTGTCCTCAGGATATTGAGGATGACTCTCCCAGAGTGAATGAGCCAAAAGACAGCAAGGTGACAAGGACGATAACTTATACAATACAGACGTAGGAATCACACATATGGCCACTACCACATTCTATTCATTAGAAGTAAGTGATTAATTGTACAGCACAGGGAACTCTACTCAGTGCTCTGTAGCACCTAAATGGGAAGGAAATCCAATAAAGAGGGGATGTATGTATACAGATAGCTGCAGTGGAAAGCAACTATTTTCCAATTTAAAAAAGAGGTAAGTCTGTCCCACACTCAAGGGGAGGAGAATTAGTTTCTTCCTTTTATAGGGAGAAGTGCGAATTAAATTGTAGACGTATTTGAAAACCTCCACAAGGCACTTACTTGATCTTCATCTTTGCAAGTCTGATAGTGTTTGTTCTATCTATGTTCATACAATAAATATTTATCAGGCAATTACTGTGTGCCAGGTTTTGCCTTAGAAATTTGGAATACATCTCTAAACAAAACAGATGAGGTAGGAGGTGGAACAGGGTGGAGGAGACCACAAACCCATGTTTAAGGAAAGGGAGGTGACACGTATAAGAATATGTAATAGTGGTTGTTCAGTCAGTCAGTCATGTCTGACTTTTGTGACCCCAATGGAATGCAGAATGCTAGGCTTCCGTGACCTTCACCATCTCCCAGAGCTTGCTCAGACTCATGTCCCTCAAGTCGGTGATGCCATCCAACCATCTAGTCCTCTGTTGTCCTCTTCTCCTCCAGCCTTCAATCTTTCCCAGCATCAGGGTCTTTACAAATGAGTCAGCTCTTCTCATCAGGTGGTTAAATTATTGGAGTTTCAGCTTCAGCATCCATCTTTCCAATGAATATTCAGGATTGATTTCTTTTAGGATTGACTGGCTTGATCTCCTTGCAGTCCAAGGGACTCTCAAGAGTCTTTTCCAACACTACAGTTCAAAAGCATCAATTCTTTGGCACTCAGCTTCCTTATAGTCCAACTCACACATCCATTCCTGACTACTGGAAAAACCATAGCTTTGACTATATAGACCTTGGCCAGCAAAGTAATGTCTCTGCTTTAGTATGCTGTCTAGGTTGGTCATAGCTTTTCTTCCAAGGAGCAAATGTCTTTTAATTTCATGGCTGCAGTCACCATCTGCAGTGATTTTGTGCCCAAGAGAATAATGTCTCTTACTATTTCCATTGTTTCCCCATCTATTTGCCATGAAGTGATAGACCGGATGCCATGATCTTAGTTTTTTAAATGTTGAGTTTTAAGCCAGCTTTTTCACTCTCCTCTTTAACCTGCATCAAGAGGCTCTTCAGTTCCTCTTGATTTTCTGCCATAAAGGTGGTGTCATCTGCGTATCTGAGGTTATTGATGTTTCTCCCAGCAATCTTGATTCCAGCTTGTGCTTCATCCAGCCCAGCAATTCACATGACGTACTTTGCATCTAAGTTAAATAAGTAATCAGGATGACAATATATACCCTTGATATACTCCTTTCCCAGTTTTGAATCAGGTGATTGTTCCATGTCTAGTTCTAATGATTGCTTCTTTACCTGCATACAGATTTCTCAGGAGGCAGGTAAGGTGGTCTGGTATTCCCATGTCTTTAAGAATTTTCCACAGTTTATTGTGATCCACACAGTCAAAGGCTTTAGTGTAGTCAGTGAAGCAAAAGTAGATGTTTTTCTGGTATTCTCTTTAATCTGATTCTGCTTTCTCTATGATCCTGTGGATGTTGGCAGTTTGATCTCTGGTTCTTCTACCTTTTCTAAATCCAGTTTGAACATCTGGAAGTTCTCAGTTTACATACTGTTGAAGCCTAGCTTGAAGGATTTTGAGTATTACTTTGCTAGCATGTGACAGCACTCTTGCCTGGAAAATCCCATGGACGGAGGAGCCTGGTAGGCTGCAGTCCATGGGGTCGCTAGGAGTCGGACATGACTGAGCGACTTCACTTTCACTTTTCACTCTCATGCATTGGAGAAGGAAATGGCAACCCACTCCAGTGTTCTTGCCTGGAGAATCCCATGGACAGGGAGCCTGGTGGGCTGCCGTCTATAGGGTCGCACAGAGTAGGACACGACTGAAGTGACTCAGCAGCAGCAGCAGCATGTGAAATGAGTGCAATTGTGTGGTAGTTTTAACATTCTTTGGCATTGCCTTTCTTTGGGATTGGGATAAAAACTGACCTTTTCTAGTCCTGTGACCACTGCTGAGTTTTCTAAGTTTGCTGGCATATTGAGTGCAGCACTTTCACAGCATCATCTTTAAGGACTTGAAATAGCTCAGCTGGAATTTCATTACCTCCACTAGCTTTTTCATAGTGATGCTTCCTAATGCCCACTTGACTTCACACTCCAAGATGTCTGGTTTTAGGTGAGTGATCACACCATCGAGGTTATCTGAGTCATGAAAATCATTTTTGTATAGTTCTTCTGTGTATTCTTGCCACCTCTTCTTAATATCTTCTGCTTCTGTTAGGTCCATACCGTTTCTGTCCTTTATTGTGCTCATCTTTGCATGAAATGTTCCCTTGGTATCTCTAATTTTCTTGAAGAGATCTCTAGGCTTTCCCTTTCCTCTATTTCTTTGCATTGTTCACTTAGGAAGGGTTTCTTATCTCTCCTTGCTATTCTTTGGAACTTTGCATTCAGATGGGTATATCTTTCCTTTTCTCCTTTGCCTTTCACTTCTCTTCTTTTCTCAGCTATTTGTAAGGCCTCCTCAGACAACCATTTTGCCTTCTTGCATTTCTTTTTCTCGGGGATGGTTTTCATCACCGTCTCCTGTACAGTGTTATAAACCTCCATCCATAGTTCTTCAGGCACTCTATCAGATCTAATCCTTTGAATCTGTTTGTCACTTCCACTGTATATTGTAAGGGATTTTATTTAGGTCATACCTGAATGGCCTAGTGGTTTTTCCCTTTCTTAAATATAAGTCTGAATTTTGCAATAAGGAGTTCATGATCTGAGCCACAGTCAGCTCCCGGTCTTATATTTTGACCGTTTAGAGCGTCTCCATTTTCTGCTGCAAAGAATATAATCAGTCTAATTTCAGTGTTGACCATCTGGTGATGCCCATGTGTAGAGTCATCTTTTGTATTGTTGGAAGAGAGTACTCACTATGACTAGTGCGTTCTCTTGACAAAACTCTGTTAGCTTTTGCCATGCTTCATTTTGTACTCCATGGCCAAACTTGCCTGTAACTCCAGGTATCTCTTGACTTTCTATTTCTGCATTCTAGTCCCCTATGATGAAAAGAGCATGCTTTTTTGGTGTTAGTTCTAGAAGGTCTTGTAGGTCTTCGTAGAACCATTCAACTTCAGCTTCTCCAGCATTAGTGGTTGGGGCATAGACTTGGATTACTGTGAGATTGAATGGTTTGCCTTGGAAACAAACCAAAATCATCCTGTTGTTTTTGACATTGCACCCAAGTACTGCATTTTGGACTCTTTTGTTGACTATGAGGGCTACTCCATATCTTCTAAGGGATTCCTGCCCACAGTAGTAGATATAATGGTCATCTGAATTAAATTTGCCCATTCCCATCCATTTCAGTTCACTGATTCCTAAAATATCAATGTTCACTCTTGCCATCTCCTGTTTGACCACTTCCAATTTACCTTGATTCATGAACCTAACATTCTAGGTTCCTATTGAATATTGTTTTTTACAGCATTGGACTTTACTTTCTATTGTTTTCCCTTTGACTCAGCTTCTTCATTCCTTCCATAGCTATTTCTCCACTCTTCTCCAGTAGCATATTAGGCACCTACTGACCTGAGGAGTTCATTTTTCAGTGTCATATCCTTTTCATACTATTCATGGGGTTTCAAGGCAAGAATAGTAGCTTGCCATTCCCTTCTCCAGTGAATAACATTTTTTCAACTCTCCACCATGACCTATCTGTCTTGGGTGCCCCTACATGTAATGTAATAATAGAGATGGGTGAAATGGAGAATATGTAACCTATTAACAGAAGGCATTCTCTACCAAGTCATATGGGGCAATATGAGCTCAGTCTACCCAGATCTTCTGATTTTTCAAGAGACAGTGAAAAATAAAGACCGGTGTATGAAATTTCCAGAATTTTAATGTTAGTAAGTCGTTCCAACATTATCAAAACACTCTGAGGGAAAGAGTCAAGGGACCTAATTCAACCACAGTTTGCCATTATACAATGTCTAAATGTTTACTAGAAAACAAAATTTCTGGATGACATGAGCAAAAGTAGGGATATGATACTGTTGCTGTTGAATCACTAAGTCATGTACAACTGCTTTGCAACTCCACGAACTGCAGCCCACCAGGCTTCTCTGTCCATGGGATTTCCCAGGCAAGAATAGTGGAGTGTGTTGTCATTTCTCCTCCAGGGGATCTTCCTAAACCTGGCATACAGTAATTGCTTGATATATTTTTATTGTATGAACACGTATAGAACAAGTACCATTAGACTTGCAAACATGAAGATCAAGTAAGAAAGGACATGATAAGCAAGGTCTAAATGATAAAGTAACACTTTAGCTAAGGTGGGGAAAGATGAGATGTTCATATATAAATCTCAGAGGTATTCACAGAAAGCTCCGCTGTCATCTTAGTGTTACTAATGAGCTTGTACACTAATAGATGCCTATATTTTTTAATGTTATAATGTTTTTAAGGCTTGCCACAAAAATCTTTGAGAAATAGAGTAGAAAAAAATGGTATCTGGAAGAAATTGAAATCTTCTGCATTTCAATAACATGAATTTACAATCAAGTACACAATATTCTGGATAATTTTTGCCCTTTCCTTTTACGGAAATAAAGCAATTATGGTATTTTTTAGAAATAGATGGAAATAGGGACTTCCCTAGTGGTCTAGTGGGTAATTGCTTCCAGTGCTGGGGTTGAGGGTTCAGTCCCTTGTTTGGGAACTATGATCCCTCGTTTGGGAACTATGATCCCATGTGACTTGCAGCATGACCAAAAGTCAACAACAACAATAATAAAATATACCCCATGTATGTCAGCTAGAAGCAAGGACCATATTATACATTTCTCTGGTACTAGTTCTGAGCATACTATGTAGTATTTCAGTGAATAATGGATGAACAAGTGAGAACTACCCTTTAAAAATAGATGGAATTAGAAGCAGATACAGATATAGAGATACAGATATGTCCTAAACTCAGATTCTTGATTTTGGTGATTTAAATATGAGAGCTATTGGAAATTCTCTGGTGGTCTAGTAGTTAGGACTTAGCTGGGGGGTGGTTCAATCCCTAAGATCCCAGAAGCCACAAGACATGGCTGAAAAAAATAAAAATAAATAAAAATAAGAGCCATTAATACTCTTGCATGATCAGTGTCCTTGTCATTCTCTTCATCTCCAAAATTATTTATTCTGTTCTAAAATGCAGCTTACAATTAAGAAATAGAAATAATGATGTAGAATGTCTTGCTTCAACAACGTGAACTATGGAGCCAGTAAGATTTAATATACCAGGATTTCAAATTTAAATAAGAAACCATTATGACGGACAGTCTGTAAATGAAGCAGAGTGGGTGTGGATATTTGGTTTAGAAGGTGAATGACATCTGCAGATATAATCACAGGATTAAAATCACGAGGGTATCAGTTAGAATTTGAGTTTTTAGCTGCAGTTTCTTGGTTCAATTTTAACCTTTAGGCAGATTGTTATATCTCTGTAAGGTTTTTATTTTTTAATTTGTAAAATGGAGATAATAAGGTGCACAATTCATCCCACTGGAGAGATAATGAGGTCAAGCAAGTAAAGTTCTGCACATACTATCAATGCTCAAAAAGTGTTAGCTATGGCTATTGCTGGGCCATTTGTCTTCCATATGGCCGCCTCCTGGGAAGGAAATCAACCTGCCTTGAATAGCTCTTCCTTACCCTCAAAATCCACAGGATTCATTGTAGGCCTCAATTTGGGCCAACAGCTGCTTTCTTCAAAGGCAGTTTAACATCACCAGGTGGGTGTTTGTTAAGTCCCTGAAAAATTGCCTTAATGGTCCTTGTATAGGTTCAAATCCTTGGAATTCTGTCTGTGACCTCTTCTCTCAGAAAGGGTAAATCACTTAAATTCTCAGCTTGTTTGCCTGGAGAAAAGAATAAAAAGTCACTTCCCCAACTGTGATATTAATTAGTAGAAGTAAAGTGTTTTGGAAATGCAGAATATGGTTAATTTTTAAAGGGTAAAACATAAATGTTAAGTGCAAAGGAATTTTATCATACTGTGGAGGGAATGTAACTGTTTTAACACTTTTTTTTTTTTCTTTCCAGCAAAACATGGATGGTAGTGATAATGCTTTGCTTTTGGGAGTCAGGATTCATTTTGAGCAGAGCCAAAAAGAGCTTTGGAAGATGAGGCAAGTTTTTTTTTTTAATTTATTAATTTCTTTGGCTGGGTTGGGTCTTAGTTACTGCACGCATATGGGATCTTCATTGCATCATCTGAGATATTTCCCTGTGGCACATGGACTTTCTAGCTGTGGCCCTCAGGCTTAGTAGCTGTGGTGAATGGGCTTAGTTGCTCCAAGGCATGTGGGATCTTAGTTCCCTGACCAGGGATTGAACTTTTATCCCCTGCATTGCAAGGTGGATTCTTAACCACTGGACCACCAGAGAAGTCTCATGAGGCAAGTTTTTAAAAATTGGAGGGGAAAAAAAAAAGCACTAGGAATTTTACATGATTGCTTTCTCCCTGAGATCCCTTTTGTAAAAGTGATTTTTTTTTTCCAGTTTCCAAAGATTCCCAGTACTGAATACCTCTAGCTTTTAATATGGGCATAATAGCACTTAAATTTCTTCTTTGTCACAAACAGGCTCTCTGTTGAGTATTAAATTGCTCATTTTACTTGTGGAAGTGAGGGTCCCTGAGTCACCAAGTCAATGTAATAGATTTTACGATCTGGTTTAGATTGGTGAGGTGTTCCAGAATAATGACTCACTTAAAGAACTATTTAGCCTTTCAAAATGGAGGCATTATCCATTTGACCAATAAAGTGCACAAAGAAATCCCGAATGAGGGACTCATTGCCATGGCCCTCGTAAAATAACTGTTGCTTATGAGCAAGGAAACTGATCTGTTTGTATTTTTTAAGCGTGCTGATTTTATTATACCAGCCTTTAAAAATCCCCTGTGGAATAAAAGAGCAATACTGTCCCCATTGACTGGAGGAAATCGGGGCTGTTGGGCTTGGTGACTTTTCCTGAGTTTGTGATGGAAGCTAATGAAAGAGCCAAAATTAGAATCACTAAGTTCTTGCACACTCTCCGCTGTGGCTGGCTCTCCTGAACCCCCACCACTCCTGGCAAAAGCACTTCACTTTACTGTTTCCTGTTGGGTTTTGGAGGAGGTCAGCCCCTCCCTGTTCTTTCTCCTTTTGTCTGACCTTCCTAAGACAGAACATTCATCAAAATCCCCTCTCCAAATGATCTGGTTGGCACTAACCACTTTCAGATTTACCATAAAGCACAGGCTGGTGGCACCCCAGTACTTGGTGGGTTTGTTTCAGAGGGACAGTGTGCCTCCAAAAAGGGACAGACCATGATGAGAAGGGGTAGGGAAAGGGTTCTATGAGAGAAGAATGAAACTAGTTGAGGAAAGGAAAATAAAATCTAAAGAAAGCCTGGAAGAGGAAGTATTAAGGAAAAAGAAACATAGTAACTGATGTTCTCTAGGGACTGGGGACAGAGCTGGAAATCAAAAGATTTAAATTGCAGGAAAGAGGTTAAAAGAGTAGGAAATGCTCGTTTCCTGGCTCAGTGAAGAAAGCTGGATAACTTGATGACAATAATGCCCTCGTCAGGACTTAGAGAAATTGAATGCAGTGCTGCCTGGGGCTAGGGGGCGGACTAAGTGGGTCTGTTGGGTTTGGTTTAAGCCACAGGGTTGCAGGCAGTGCAAAAAGTTGAAAGATGAAAGTTGAGAGGCAAGCAGAGGCACAAGGATCTTGGTCAAATGCAGATTCTGGTTTAGCACCCCTGAATGGGGCTTAAGCTTACATTTCTTTTTCTTTTGATTTGTTGTTATTTATTTATTCGGCTGTGCCGGGTCTTATCTGTGGCACGGCAGGGTCTTCAATCTTCGTTGTAGTTTGTGGGATCCTTAGTGGCAGCATGTGAACTCTTAGTTTTGGTATGTGGGATCCAGTTCCCAAACCAGAGATCGAAGCCAGACTCCCTTTATTGGGAGTGTAAAGTCTTAACCACTGGACCACCAGGGAAGTCCCCAAGCCCACATTTCTAACAAGCTTCCAGAAGATGCTGTTGCTACTGGGTCAGTGGATCACATTTTGAATAGCAAAGCCCCAGGCTACACTGTTATATGGAAATATAATGTGAACCACATATGTAATTTATGGTATTCTAGTAGCTATCTTACAAAAATAAAACAAAAATTAATTAATATATTTTATTTAACCTAATTTATAAAAAATATATTTTAACATGAACTCAATATAAAATTATAAGTTTTTTTCCCTCTACTAAATCTTTGGAACCTGATACATATTTCACACTGACAGAACATCTCAATTTGGACCAGCCACATATGGCTGATGGCTTCTGTTTGGAGCAGTGCAGGTCCAGCCAACCTTAGCAAAAACTTAGCCAGTCCAAAAGCTGAGAAAAACTGTGCTTTCACCACCGGAACCCACTTAAGTAGGATCCAAGAATTCCCAGAGCCTTAATGAATTCCCTGCTATGGAACAGAAGTCCTCAAAATATGATTATTCAACAGGATCTCCTGAGGACAAGGTTAAAATACAGATACTTTGGCTTCACCCCACATTATTTTTTTTTAATCTTTTTATTATAAAAATGTTAACAGGGGACTCCCTGGCAGCCCAGTGGTTATCCTGCACTTCCATTGCAGGGAATATGGGTTGGATCCTTGGAAAACTAAACTCTCCCATGCCACAGGGTATGGCCAAAATGTTTTCCCTTAAATATGAGCATCTGTACCCTGAAATAGAGAAACTGGAGTATCAGATGTCTTCTGCCTTTGTAATGCCATTGATGTGTCTGTTAGAGAAACTGGGTTGCCACTCCTCCTTGACTTGGAGGGTTGCTTCCCTATGGCGTTATTTCGCTTATCCTTCTATTTCCTGCATTTCCTGCAAGCTGGCTTTCAATTGCTGAAGAATTCAGGAGATGTAGGTCCCAGAGATTCTAACTGGGGCAGAGGTTCTCACTCCTGGCTCCTCAGGGGAAACAACACAGAGCTTAAAAAATGTCACGTGCCAGGGCCCCTCACCTAGAGCTTCTAATGTAAGGTATGGGGTGCGGTCTGCACAGAAGGCTCTTAAAAAGCTTCTGATGGTTTTAGTAGAGCAAGGGTGGAGAACCACTAGATGAGACTAAGTGGCTTGAAAAAGAGTCAAGGGCTCTGTAAAGATCTGGAAACAGGCCTTCTCTCCCTTTTCACTCACCTAAACAGCCTTGCAAGGTTAGCCTCAGAGAATGCTCAATGCTAAGAATTAGAGTCACCTGGGGAAGTGAAACTACTCTGTCCAGATTCCATGACCAGAGAATCTGATATAATTGTTCTAGGATGGGCTCTGGTATCTTTCAGGTATCCCCTACTTTAATGGTGATTTAATGTATAGCAAGCATTTAATTTAAATATCTCCCAGGATTTAATGGTTTGAGATCTGAGACAGTGCTCCAATTATAATGAACATATCAATCAACTGAGGATTGTGTTAAAGTACAGATTCTGATTTTGCAAGTCTGGATGGATGTCCAGGTTCTTCATTACTATTGAACCCCCAGGTTGTGTTGATGCTGCTGGGACTGGTTTGAGGAGCAAGGGTGTAGATGGAAAATGTCTACTATAGAACCAGAAAGAACTGGCTCTGAACTCTGCTTTTGCAGCTTACTGTCTTGTGTGGCTTTTAGTACTTCACCCCTATGAGCCTTTTTCCTCATCTATGAAATAGGGTTCTATAATGATACCTACCTTTACCCATCCCATGCCAGGTGTTCAGGAAACAGGACCCTCTTATACTGGCTGATATCAGTAGCACAGGAACCTAGTTGGATGTTGAGACTTTTTCCAAGCTCTTATCCACTGATGCTAGATCAGAAATCTGGGGAACTTTGTTTGCTTTTCGGTTGATCCTTTGTTTGAAATCCACACTAGATTTAACCAAGGACTCTTACCTTTAGACCTTTGCACATAACGTTCATTCATTGTGCCTGGAATACCCTTTCCCTGGTGGCTCAGATGGTAAAGAATCCCCCTGCAATGTAGGAGACACAGGTTCAATCCATGGGTGGGGAAGATCCCCTGGAGGAGGAAATGGCAACCCTCTGCAGTGTTCTTACGGAGTGCTTAGTAGGTGCCAGACAATGTACAAAGTGCTTATACGTGATCTAATTTAGTACTCAGGCATGTCCACCTCTTAGCAACCACATGGCTTGTACCCTGCCAGGCTCCTCTGTCCATGGGATTCTCCAGGCAAGAGTACTGGAGTGGGTTGCCAATCCCTTCTCCAAGGGATCTTCCTGACCCAGAGATTGAACCTAGGTCTCCTGAATTGCACACAGAAATTCTTTACCATCTGAGCCACCAAGGAAGTTCCATGGACAGAGGAGCCTGGCAGGCTACAGTCCATGAAGTCGCAAAAGAATCTGATACAACAGAGCAACTGAGCAAAGGGCATGTATGAGGCCAGCATCCGTATTTCTCTTCTTGTTGCCAGGGTTTCTGCTTGGCAAAACAGAATTTCAGGTTATCCATGGCCTGTCTCTTCACTTCTCGTCCTCCTTACCTCGGATTGGTTTCCCTCCCACTCTGCTTTCCCCAGCATTCTGGATGAATTGTCTTTATGTCACTATAAATCACAGCCGGCACCACGTATTTCTATGACTATGCGGAAATAAAAACCCTTTTCTCACCATCTGCCTGACTTGCCTCCATGTCTGAATCTCAGTGGGTTCTTCATGCCACGACTTTCAGGGCTCAGAACACATGCCAAAAGGAAGGCATCTATCCTGAGTTTGAGGGAGAAAGCCTCCTGTTAATATCTTATGAACTACGAGTTCAGATCGTCTATTTTTAGCCCCACGGAACAATTTATACTATACTAAGTCACTTCAGTCGTGTCCGACTCTGTGTGACCCCACAGATGGCAGCCCACCAGGCTCCCCCGTCCCTGGGATTCTCCAGGCAAGAACACTGGAGTGGGTTGCCATTTCCTTCTCCAATGCATGAAAGTGAAAAGTGAAAGTGAAGTCGCTCAGTCGTGTCCGACTCTTAGCGACCCCATGGATTGCAGCCTACCAGGCTCCTCCATCCATGGGATTTTCCAGGCAAGAGTCCTGGAGTGGGGTGCCATTGCCTTCTCCGATGGAACAATTTGGAACCCTATAAATCACATGACCATGTAAACTAAAGTAAAACCACCTCTTTCTCACACTTACAAAAAAGTTTATATATTTTTTTCTGTTTTCTAAAGTTGACAGACCAAAAAAAAAAAGTTTGCTATGGCTTTCTGACTTTACAAATGTGTCTTCCAGAGGCTTTCAACATTGTTCCGAGCGTTAACAGTTCACAGTGGAAACTGATTAACAGCATTAATAGTTTTCCAGTTCAACAGCCCTCTCCTGTCTGAATGACTTTTAATATTTGTTTCTTTCCATGCGCTCCCCACTCAGGTGCCTGACTTCCTCTCAGTTTCAAGTTTTTGTTGTGTCTTTTGAGGAATCAAATAAATTAAAAGACTTTTTATTTGTTTCCCAGTAGAGATGTCCTAGGCTAAGTAAAGTGACTGAAAATGCATTTTCTTTTCAAATTAGAGGGGGAGAAAAAAATACTCTATCAGTATTTTCAAAGCAAACTATTTATTCACTGATTCAATAAGCAATTATTGGATGTTTGCTGTGTTAAGAATGTTGTGCTGACTGCTAGGGAGGGCACCTACAGAGATGAAAATAACGAAAATAAAGTCTGTCTCGAAGGACCTGAAAATGTAGGAAGGGAAAGAAATCTACACATATGAGCACCTATAATATGAGCACAAAGTGAAAGATGTTTCTCAAAGCCTTCCGAAGTCCTCTGAGATTTCCCTTGTACACTGTTAACCGTTGTGTTTTTTGTTTTGTTTTTATGGGAGCCCTCCTACACTGGGGGTGGGAATGTGAGCTGGTGCAGCCACTATGGAAGACAGTATGGAAGTTCCTCAGAAAACTAAAAGTAGAACTACCGTATGATCCAGCAATCCCACTCCTGGGCATATACTTGGACAAAACTATAATTCAAAAAGATACATGCCTCTCTATATTAATAGGAGCACTGATCACAATGGCCAACGCTTGGAAACAAGCTAAATGTCCACCGGCAGGTGAATGGGAAACCATTGTGACTTAAGCACTTGCCTAACCTATGTCTCCTTGGCAGGGTTATAAGGACTCTGAGGTCACAAGTCTTATTTCACTACCTCTCTGGTTTAAGCAGATTCTAAGGTGCTGGGTGAAAGAATGGGGTGGGGGAGGAGAGAGCATGCGCTAATGGCAGAGCGGGGACCTTAAGGGTAAGAAGTTGTTCCTGGGCTCCAGACATTCAAAGCTTCTCTGAAGAGGGAGGTAAAATTTAAGTCAGATTTTCAAGTCTGGGAAGAATAAAATTGACTAAAAACGAGGGAAAAGACACTCAGGCTTAAGAAATGATATGAGGAGAAGAATGGAGGCAGGAAAGTCAGGGCTCAATCTGAGGAATAATTCCTAAGTTTGCTGCTCCTTTTAAACCCAAGATAGAGACATTAAGAAATGTTAAGAGGGTGATTAAGAAGCAGAAACCCTCAGTAGCGGAAATGCCAGTGACTGAGCTGGTAAAAAGCCTGGTGGCGATCCCTTGTTCATTCATTAAGCCAACATGTTTAATTGTACATATCGAGCCCTAATTATATGCATGTTGTAGTCCATGTTCTGAGGGCTCAGCGGTGATCGATTCAGGTTTGTGAGTTTCCTGCCTGCACGGGACTCATGCTCCACTGGAGTAGATAAACCAACAAAACCAGACACATATATCATGCGCTAATTTACTGTGAAAGAGAGAGTGTGCAGTGACAGAAAGTGACCAGGGAATGACACTTTAGCAATGATTCACCTGGACCCCACAGCTGTTGTAAATTATGATTTTGGGTGGATGAAGTAATTCTTTTAATAACTCCAAAAAAAACCAAAGTCATTGTTTTTGGTTGCTTTTCCCAGCTCTCTGCTATTCCAATAACAGAGCAAAAAATTATCTCTTCTGAGAGCTTGAAGAAAAAAATGTCCAAACAGTCGGCCCGTTCATTCTGTGGATCAACAAAATTCCTGCAGTGAAGAGGAATCCAGAAAATGGAATCTTGTTTAACCTTGTTTAATCCAATTCTTCAGTCTTCTGTCATGTATCTTATATGGCTCTTTTGCCCACCCAAATTGCAAATGTGGGAAGAAAGACACCTTCATTACTGAGAACTCAGACATGATGGATGATGATGTAATGATTGATTTGCCATTGCTGGAAAACTGAGCTGTACATGTTAAAACCTCATTGGAGAGAAGCAAGATTAAACAAGAATGTGGCTATTAATGTGGTTCGGAGAAACATGAAATAATGTGCCTTTGGAGGCTTTTAATGCATACACAAATGTATAGTTTTATAAACATACTCATAAATAGTTATCAGTCAATCACTCATGTATGCTACAAATACTGCTGAGCACCTACTAAGTTGAAAAAAAAATGTGTATGATGTTGGAATATAGAAAGAAAAACAAGACAGTGAGAACTTGGTTTCAAAGAATGCATGGCTTATAACTGAGGTATGGCATAGACCCAGCAGTCCCCAACCTTTTTGGTACCAGGGTTCGGCTTCATGGAAGACAATTTTTCCGTGGACCAGTGGGCAGTGTGGGTGTGGGTGTGCCTGTGTGTGTAGGCACACATTTTGGGGAAGTGGTTTCTGGATGGCTCAAGTGTATTGCATTTATTGTACACTTCATTTTTATTATTATTACATCAGTTCCACCTCAGATCATCAGGCATTACATCTTGGAGGCTGGGGACCCCTGACATAGACAACAGTGTATAATATAATCCAAAATTAAAGAAATGCTGGATGGAAGACAGGTATCTATAATTTCTGCCTGTCTAGCATATATTCTCTTTATTTTAGTAATAGCAAGTTGATTTTTCTTCAGGGAGCAACAGTCCCCACATCCTCCGTCCATGTGGACTGGATCAGTTTGACTCTCACTTACCCTCAGTTCAGTTCAGTTCAGTCACTCAGTCGTGTCCGACTCTTTGCGACCCCATGAATCGCAGCACGCCAGGCCTCCCTGTCCATCACCAACTCCCGGAGTTCATGCAGACTCACATCCATCGAGTCAGTGATGCCATCCAGCCATCTCATCCTCTGTCGTCCCCTTCTCCTCTTGCCCCCAATCCCTCCCAGCATCAGAGTCTTTTCCAATGAGTCAACTCTTCGCATGAGGTGGCCAAAGTATTGGAGTTTCAGCTTTAGCATCATTCCTTCCAAAGAACACCCACGACTGATCTTCTTTAGAATGGACTGGTTGGATCTCCTTGCAGTCCAGGGGACTCTCAAGAGTCTTCTCCAACACCACAGTTCAAAAGCATCAATTCTTTGGCGCTCAGCCTTCTTCACAGTCCAACTCTCACATCCATACATGACCACAGGAAAAACCAAGCCTTGAGTAGACGGACCTTTGTTGGCCAAGTAATGTCTCTGCTTTTCAATATGCTATCTAGGTTGGTCATAACTTTCCTTCCAAGGAGTAAGCGTCTTTTAATTTCATGGCTGCAGTCACTATCTGCAGTGATTTTGGAGCCCCCCAAAAATAAAGTCTGACACTGTTTCCACTGTTTCCCCATCTATTTCCCATGAACTGGTGGGACCGGATGCCATGATCTTCGTTTTCTGAATGTTGAGCTTTAAGCCAACTTTTTCACTCTCCACTTTCACTTTCATCAAGAGGCTTTTGAGTTCCTCTTCACTTTCTGCCATAAGGGCGGTGTCATCTGCATATCTGAGATTATTGATATTTCTCCCGGCAATCTTGATTCCATCCTGTGTTTTTTCCAGTCCAGCGTTTCTCATGATGTACTCTGCATATAAGTTAAATAAGCAGGGTGACAATATACAGCCTTGACATACTCCTTTTCCTATTTGGAACCAGTCTGTTGTTCCATGTCCAGTTGCCCCTTATTATTGCTGTCTCTCTTTCTGATAGCAGTAGGCACGTGACCTGGCTTAGCCAGTCAGCATATTCCATCTTTTGGCTGAAGGGTGGCTTGGTCCAAAATTCCAGGAAGACAATGGACTCAAGTTGGTCAAATGCTAGTCACTTCCATCAAAGGGAAGGCCAAGCTTAGAATAAATCCAGCCTAGAATAAGAGAGACAAAAGTTGGAGAGTTCAGTTCAGTTCAGTCACTCAGGCATGTCCGACTAATTTGCGACCCCATGAACCGCAGCACGCCAGGCCTCCCTGTCCATCACCAACTCCCGAAGTCCACCCAAACCCATGTCTGTTGAGTCAGTGAGCGACTTTCACTTTCTTTTCTTTGCTTGCATGGGAAATGAACACAAATGTATGGTAGTTTGAACATTCTTTGGCATTGCCCTTCTTTGGGACTGGAATGAAAACTACTCTTTTCAGTCCTCTGGCCACTGCTGAGTTTTCCAAATTTGCTGACATGTTGAGTGCAGCCTTTTAGGATTTTAAATAGCTCACCTGGAATTCCATCATCTCCACTAGCTTTTTCATAGTAATGCTTCCCAAGGCTCACTTGACTTCATATTCCAGGATGTCAGACTCTAGGTGAGTGACCACACCATCGTGGTTATCATGGTCATTACCACCTTTTTTGTATAATTCTTCTGTGTATTCTAACATCTCCTCTTAATATCTTCTGCTTCTGTTAGGTCCTTACCATTTCTGTTCTTTATTTGGCCCATCTCTGCATGAAATTTTCCCTTGATATCTCTAATTTTCTTGAAGAGTCCTCTAGTCTTTCCCATTCTGTTGTTTTCATCTACTTCTTTGCATCGTTCATTTAAGGCCTTCTTATCTCTCCTTGCTGTTCTCTGAAACTCTTCATTCAGTTGGGTATATCTTTCCCTTTCTCCCTTGTTTTCCCTTCTCTTCTTTTCTCACATATTTGTAAAGCCTCCTCGGACAACACTTTGCCTTCCTGCATTTCTTTTTCTTGCAGATGGTTTTGGTCACCACCTCCTATACAAGGTTACGAACCTCTGTCCATTGTTCTTCAGGCACTTTTCTGCCAGATCTAATCCTTTGAACCTGTTCATCACCTCCACTGTATAATCATAAGGAATTTGATTTAGATCATACCTGAATGGCCTAGTGGTTTTCCCAAGTTTCTTCAAGTCTGAACTTTGCAATTAGGAGCTAATGATCTGAGTAATAGTCATCTTCAGGTCCTGTTTTTGCTAACTGTATAGAGCTTCTCCATCTTCGGCTGCAAAGAATATAATCAATCTGATTTCGGTATTGATCATTTGGAATAGCAACCCACTCCAGTACCTTTGCCCGGAAAATCCCATGGACGGAGGAGCCTGGTAGGCTACAGTCCATGGGGTCGGAAAGAGTTGGACACGACTGAGAGATTTCACTTTTTCACTATGTGTAGAGTCATCTCTTGTATTATTGGAAGAGCGATTTGCTATGACCAGTGTGTTCTCTTGACAAAACTCTGTTAACTTTTGCCCTGCTTCATTTTGTACTCCAAGGCCAAATTTGTCTGTGGCTCCAGGTATCACTTGACTTTGTACTTTTGCATTCCAGTCCCTACCAGCAACAGATGAGAGTTTCATGTGCCAGGCATCCTACCCACTACTAGGTATTGTCAATCTTTTTTTAAGTCATTTTAATAGGTGTACAGTGATACCTTCAGTTCAGTTCAGTCATTCAGTCGTGTCCAACTCTTTGTGACCCCATGGATCAAAGCACGCCAGGCCTCCCTGTCCATCACCAACTCCCGGAGTTCACTCAGACTCACGTCCATCGAGTCGGTGATGCCATCTAGCCATCTCATCCTCTGTCTCCCCTTCTCCTCCTGCCCCCCATCCCTCCCAGCATCACAGTCTTCTCCAATGAGTCAATTCTTCGCATGTGGTGGCCAAAGTATTGGAGTTTCAGCTTTAGCATCATTCCTTCCAAAGAACACCCACGACTGATCTCCTTTAGAATGGACTGGTTGGATCTCCTTGCAGTCCAAGGGACTCTCAGGAGTCTTCTCCAACACCACAGTTCAAAAGCATCAATTCTTCAGCACTCAGCCTTCTTCACAGTCCAACTCTCACATCCATACATGACCACTGGAAAAACCATAGCCTTGACTAGACGGACCTTTGTTGGCAAAGTAATGTCTCTGCTTTTCAGTATGCTATCTAGGTTGGTCATAACTTTCCTTCCAAGGAGTAAGTGTCTTTTAATTTCATGGCTGCAGTCACCATCTGCAGTGATTTTGGAGCCCAGAAAAATAAAGTCTGACACTGTTTCCTCTGCTTCCCCATCTATTTCCCATGAAGTGATGGGACTAGATGCCATGATCTTAGTTTTCCAAATGTTGAGCTTTAAGCCAACTTTTTCACTCTCCTCTTTCACTTTTATCAAGAGGCTCTTTAGTTATTATAACTTAATTTTCATTTTCATAATGGATTATAATGTTGAACAACTTTTCACATGTTTACTTGTCATCTATATATCCTCTTTGGTGAAATGTCTGTTCATTTGTTTTGCACATTTCTGCTTGTTTCCTTGTTGAGTTTTGAGAATTCTTTAAAAATTCTAGATACAAGTGTTTTGTTGGATATGTAATTTGTAAATATTTTCTCAGAATCTTTAGCTTGACTTTTCATTCTCTTAACAGTATCTTTCTTATCTTGATGACAAGTTTTTTATTTTGATAAAGTCTTGGTAACCATTTTTTCCTTTTTATGGACTTTTGGTGTTTTGGTGTCTTATTGAAGAACTCTTTGTCTAACTCAAGATGGAAAAGATTCTGACCTCTGAATTTTTTATTATGTTTTACCTATAGATTTATACCCCATTTATTATTTTATTTTTTAATTCAAGTTTAGTTGATTTACAGTGTTGTGTTAATCACTTCTGTAATCAGCAAAGTGATTCAGTTACACATGGATACACCTTCTTTTCTTTTTTAATACGCTTTTCCATTACAGTTTTTCATAGAATATTAAATATAGTTCTCTGTGCTAGGCATAGGACCTTGTTGTTTATCTATCCTATATTAAAAGCATACATCTACTAACCCCAGTCTTCCACTCCAGCCCTCCCCTGATTTCCGCCCCCACGACAACCACCATTCTGTATTTATAAACCATTTTGAGTTAATTTTTGGTTAAGGTGTGGGGTTTAGACTGAGGACTTTTTTTTTTTTTTTGCATATGGTTGTCCAATAGTTTCATTCCATTTGTTGAAAAAATTGTCTTTACTACTGACATTATATTAAATAGTCTTTGCATTTCTGTGAAAATCAATTTGCCATGCTGATGTAAGTCTATTTCTGGGATCCCTGTTCTATATATTTTACTCTTCTATGTGTATATACCTCCACTGATATCATATTGCCTTGATTAGTGTAGTTTTATAGTGCATCTTACAATCAAGCAATGTGTGAACTTCCAACTTTATTCTTCCTTTTCATAGTTAGTTGCTTATTCTATTTCATTTTTTCCCCATACATTTAGAGCCACCTTGTCTGTATTTACAAAAAGTCCTGCTTGGATTTTGATTGGAGATGCATTAAATTAGTAGTTTGGGATTAAAATATACACACTACTATATATAAAACAGCTAACCAACAAGGACCTATTGTATAGCACAGGGAGCTATACTCAGTGTCTTGAAGTAACCCATAATGGAAGAGAATGTAAAAAAAAGAATACATGTATTTTTTACATATATGTATGACTGAATCACTTTGCTGTACACTTGAAACTATCACAGTATTATAAATCAACTATAATTCAATAAAATGTTTTTAAAAATAAAAAATATTAAAGAAATGCATTAAATTTATAGATTTGTTGAAAATTTACATCTTAACTGTAATGACTGTTCCAATCGATGAACGTGATATGTCTCTCATTTATTCAGCTCTACTTTGGTGTCTTCCATTGTCGATTAGTTTTCAGCATACTATCTTGCACATTTCATTAGATTTATACCGAGATATTTCATTTTCTTAGATGTATTGTAAATAAGTTTCTGAATATCAGTTTTCAGTTATTCACTGCTTATGTGAAAACATAAAAGTTAATTTTGTAGGTTGACCTTGTCCTTTATAAATTGATTTATTAGCACCAGAAACTTTTTTTGTAGATCCCTTGGGCTTCCCAGGTGGTGCTGGTGGTAAAGAACCCACTTGCCAATGCAGGAGACATAAAAGACTCAGGTTCAATCCCTGGGTTGGGAAGATGCCCTGGAGGAGGGTGTGGAAACCCACCCCAATACTCTTGCCTGGAGAATCCTGTGGATAGAAGAGCCTGGCAGGCTCAGTCCTTAGGTTCTCAAAAAGCCAGATACGACTGAAGCAAATTAGCATGCACAGGGGACCCCTATATAGACAAACATGTCATCATCAAAATAGGGGAAGTTTTATGTCTTGCTTTCTAATACGTATGCCTTTTTTGCACTGTCTAAGGTGTCTCGGATAATGGTGAATAAGAGTGATGAGAGTGGATATCCTTGCCTTGTTGTGTGCCTTGAGGGCAAAGAATTTAGTCTCTTACAATTTACTCATACAAAATATGACTTTAGTTGTTGATTTTTTGGTAGATGCTCTTTATCAGATTAAAGAGTTTTCCTTTTTTCCTAGTTTTCTAAGAGTTTTTTTTTTTTTTTAATCATGAACGGCTGTTGAATTTTGTCAAATCCTATTTCTGCTTTAATTAATATCACCATGTAGTCTTCTTTAGTCTGTTAATAAGATGAAATATAATGACTGATTTTTCAAATATTGAATCAGTCTTGTATTCCTGGGATAAATTATACTTAAAAATGGTGTATTATTCTTATTATACATTGCTGGACTCAATTTTTGAGTAAAGTCCCATTTTTTTGTTTAAGCCAATTTGAGTTGGGTTTCTGTAACTTGAGTCCTGACTAGTATTTATAGGTTCAAACAAGTACTATGACAATTCCTAAGAAAGTACAATAATTTCTGAATGTTGTGAATAGGAAAGCTTACACAAAAGAATAAAGTTCTCTCCTATTTCACAAGCAGTGAAGATAGAAATTATACAGTAAAATTAAATCACTGTGTAAGTTTCTATAGTTGTTTTAGTAAATATTCCTAGATTTACATCACAATAGTAAATTGTTACTAAAGTTTAGAAATAGCTTTATTTTTGAGATTGTACATGTAGTATACACAAGTTATAAGAAATTTAAACAACAAAATGTAAAAAATAGTATATATAAATTACCTGCAATATTATTCATTATATTATCACATAACCATACTAATAAAATTTTATATGTACTGTCTATAATGGTATTTGTCAAACATTGCTGCAAATTAGAATCACCTAGGAAGTTTTGAAAATATTGACATCTGTGATCTACCTGTACGAATCAGGGTTGTGACCTCTGACTCAAGATTTTTGAAAACTCTTTCAGTGACTCTAATATGCAGCCAAGTTTGGCAAACACTGCTTTAAAACTTAGATCTTATGTGTAGCCAGTAACATATGCATGTGCTTGTTACTGTCTAAAAATTGAATCAGATATTCTTTAATGTTTGCAACTTATTTTTTAAAAATTAAGCATTATTTTCAGATAAGTGTATACTGATACATAGTTATAACAAATAACAGAATTCCTCAAAGTATAAAACATAGTTTTACAGTATGACCCAACAATTCCATTCATTAATATATACCCAAGGGAATGAAAATATATGTCCACACAAAAATCTGTGTACAAATACTCATGATAGCATTATTCATAATAGCTGAAAAGTAGAAATGACCCAAATAGTCATCAACCGATGAATGGATAATCAACTGATGAATGGATAAAATATGGTAGATCAAGAGAATGAAATAATATTCGGCCATAAAGAGAAATGAAGTAGTGATATATGCTACAAGGCAGATGACCCTTAAAAACTTTATGCTAAGTGAGAGAGGCCACACACAAAAGTCACCTAGTGTGTGGTTCCATTTCTGTGAAATGACCACAGCAGACAAATCCACAAGACAGAAAGCCCGTTGGGGCTTGCAAGAAGCTAGAAGATAAGGTGATGGGGGATAGGGAATAAGTGCTTAATAGGTACAGGGTTTCTTCTGAGGTTGATGAAAATCTTCTGGAATTAAATAGGAGTGATGGTCGAACAAGCTCATGAGTACACTAAAAGCCACTGAAGGTGACTTGCTCATTTTTGAATTTAAAAATTTATGATATGTGAATTATATCTCAATAAAGCTGTTGTTAAAAAGTAAAACAGAAAAATAATAATGTGAGGTCTCAGATACCCTTTACCCAGTTCCTCCCAATGGTAACATCTACTGAAACTATAATAATATAATATTAGAACCAGGATACTGATGGTGATACAGTCAAGATACAGAAAAATTCCATTTGCTATCTATATATTCTCTTGGGTGAAATGTCTCTTCATTGCTTTTGTTCATTTTCTAATTGGTTTATTTGTTTTTACTCTGGAGTTTTGAAACGTCTTTAAATATTTTAGATACTAGAGCTCTGTTGGATATATGGTGTGTAAATATTTTCTCTCACTCTGTACCTTATCTTCTCAATCTCATCTTATGAGTTTTCAGAGAGTAAAAGTTTTAAATTTTTGATGAGGTCAAATTTAATCAATGTCTTTTTTTTTTTTTTTTGGATTTGGCTGTTGGTGTTGTTTCTAACAACTCTTTCCTTAGCCCTGAACTCTGAAGGTTTTCTCATTTTTCCTCTAAAATTTTATACTTTTATATTTCACAGTTAAATCTATGATCCATTTTAATTACTTTTTATGCAAATTGTAAAGTTTAAGCATAGGTTTATTCTTTTTATAGATATATATAATTTTTTAATGGAGGTATAGTTGATTTACAATGTTGTGAATCAACTGCAGTATAGCAAAGAGATTCAGTTATACAATAACTACATTCTTTTTCAATATAATTTTCCATTATGTTTATCACAGGATGTTGAATACAGTTCCCTGAACTGTACAGTAGGATGTTGCTGTTTACCCATTCTATATAGTTAGGTTTTATCTACTAACCCCAAACTCCCACTCCACCCCTCCCTACCTCCTCCTTGGTAAACACAAGTCCATTCTCTGTGTCTGTAAGTCTGTTTCTTTGTTACTAGGTAAGTTCATTTGCATCCTACTTTAGTTATATATATATAATTAAATTAAATTTATTGACTTTAAATTTTTAATATAATATATATATATATATATATGATTAAACTGTGGATACACAACTGCTCCAGCCTTTTGTTGAAAAGACTGTCCTTCTTCCATTGAATCACTTCTGCACATTTGTTAAATATATCCTGGTCCAATCCAGTAGAACTTTCTGCAAGGCTGGAAATGTTCTACATCTGTACTCTACAATACAGTACATTCTATACGTGTCTGCTAAGTCAATTTGAGTGAAAGAATGGTTCAAGTCTAATATTTCATTGTTGATTTTCTGTGCGGATGATCTGTGCATTGGTGACAGGGGCAAATTGAAGTTTCCTACTATTATTGTACTGTGTGTTTCTCCTTTGAAATCTGTTAATATTTGCTCAACATATTTAGGTATGCTGATATTGGATGTGTATATATTTATGATGGTTATCTCTCTTAATAAGTTGACCCCTTTGTAACTATATAATGCTCCTCTTTGTCTCTAATTACCATTTTTTGGCTTAAAGTCTATGTTGTCTCAGTATAGGTACCTCTGCTTTCTTTTGATTTCCACTTGCATAAAATATCTTTTTCCATTCACTTACTTTGAGCCTATGTGTTTCCTTAAAGCTGCAGTGAGTCTTTTGTAGGCAGTACATAGACAGGTCTGCTTTTTTTTTTGTTTTTAATACATTAATCCAGTCTTTAGATTGGAGAATTCAGTTCATTTACATTTACAGCAATTACTGATAAGTAAGGGTTTCCCTCATAGCTCAGCTGGTAAAGAATCTGCCTGAAATGCAGGAAACCCAGGTTCAATTCCTGGGTCAAGATTCCCTGGAGAAGGAAATGGCAACCCACTCCAGTATTCTTGCCTAGAGAACCCCATGGACAGAGGAGCCTGGCAGGCTACAGTCCATGGGGGCCCAAGAGTCGGACACGACTTAGTGACTAAACCACCATCACGAAGGAGTTACTGCTTCCTGGGATGATCAGCAGGTAAAGAATTGGCCTGCAACACAGGAGACACAGGAGATGTAGGATTGATCCCTGGGTTGGGAGGATCCTCTGGAGTAGGGCATGGCAACCCACTCCAGTATTCTTGCCTGGGAAATCCCTTGGACAGAGAAGCCTGGTGGGCTATGTTCATGGGGTCACAACGAGAAACGACTGAAGCAACTGAGCACAGCACCCAAGGACTTACTGGTGCCATATTATTGTTTTCTGGCTGTTTCGTAGTTTTTCCTTTCTACCTCTGTTGCCGCCTTTCTTGTGATTTGATGATTTGGGGGTATTAGTATCCTAAGCGTATCAGCCCTGGGATTTCTTTGGAAGGAATGATGCTAAAGCTGAAACTCCAGTACTTTGGCCACCTCATGCCAAGAGTTGTCTCATTGGAAAAGACCCTGATGCTGGGAGGGATTGGGGGCAAGAGGAGAAGGGGACGCCAGAGGATGAGATGGCTGGATGGCATCACCGACTCGATGGACGTGAGTCTCAGTGAACTCCAGGAGATGGTGATGGACAGGGAGGCCTGGCGTGCTGCGATTCATGGGGTCGCAAAGAGTCGGACACGACTGAGCGACTGATCTGATCTGATCTGATCTGAATCCTAGTATTAGGATTCTCTTCTCTTTACTGTTTGTGAATGTATTGTAGATTTTTGCTTTGTATAGTTACTGTGAAGCTTCCATGAAACATCCCATAGCTGTAATAGTCTATTACACACTGGTAAGTACTTAATTTCAAACACATACAAAGACTCTACCCTTTTATTCCCTTGCCCTTTATTGTTTTTATTTTTTTGGTTTGGGGGTTTAGTTTGTTTATTTCATTTTTTTATGTCAAAATTTATTTCTTTCTGTACTGTGTATACATTAACAAATTATTGTAGCTATGATTATATTTAATACTCTTTTCCTTTAACCTTTATACTAAAATTAATTGGTTAACACTTCAGCAGATTAAAATATGATAGTATTCTGAGTTTGACTGTATACTTACCTTTATCAGTATGTTGTATATTTTCATATAACTAATTATCATCTTTCCATTTCAGCTTAAAGAATTTCCTGCAGCATTTCTCTTAAGGCAGATCTAGTGGTGGTGAATTCTCTTAGCTTTAGTTTGTCTAAGAAAATCTTTCTGTCTTCTTTATCTCTGAAGGACAGCTTTGCCCAGGGAAGTACTCTTGGTTGGCAGTTTTTTTGTTTTTTTCTTTCAAAACTTTGAATATATCAACTCACTCTCTTTCGATGTATAAGATTTATGTTGAGAAATCTGCTGGTAACCTTATGGGGGATCACTTTAAATTACAAGATTTTTTTCTCTTACTGCTTTAAAGATTCTCTTTTTTTTTGATATTTTATTATAATTTGTCTTGGACAAGTTCTCTTCAAATTGATTTTGTTTGGTTTGTTTGGTGACTTTTGAAGTTTGTGAGGTTAGATATCCAAATCTCTGCCCAGATTTGGAAAACTCTCAGCCATTATTTCTTTAGCTAAGTTTTCTTTCCCCCTTTCCATCTGGAACTTCAATAATTTGCAGTTTGCTTCTTTTGCTAGTATCTCATATATCATATAGGCGTTCTTCATTCTTTTTCATTTTTTCCCCTTTGCTTCCCAATGATTGGATAATGTCAAAGTTCCTGTCTTCTGCCTCAGATTCTTTATTCTGACTTGATCTATTCTGATATTGACACACTCTGTCACAGTTTGAAGTTTTATTCATTGTATTATTCAGCCCTGGAATTTCTGTTTAATTCTTTTTTTTCTTTTATGATTCCTATCTCTTTCTTAAATTTCTCACTTTGTTATTGTTTTTCTGACTTCAGTGAATTATCTTTCTGTATTTTCTTATAGCTCATTGAGTTTCTTTAAAATATCTATTTGAATTCTTTATCCAGTACATTTCTGATCTCCATGTCTATGGCTTTGGTTATAAAAAGATTATTGTGATTCTTTGAAGATTTCATGTTTCCTTGATCTTTCCAAGTTCCTTAATGTTTTTGTTGCTGTCTTTGCATTTCTAGTGGAAATGGCAACCCACTCCAGTACTCTTGCCTGTAAATCCCATGGATGGAGGAGCCTGGTAGGCTACAGTCCATGGGGTCGCAAAGAGTCGGACATGACTGAGCGACTTCACTTTTGCATTTCTAGTAGGAGACACCTTCTCCAGTCTTTATTAATTACCCATTCCAGTGCGTCTACACTCATATATATATATATATATATATATAAATTTTTTTTTTTCCTCCAATGGTATGCTGTAACTTCTCCTCTGGAAACATGAACTCCCATATAGGCTCTGTCATTCATGGGAGATTTTCCAAGTGTTTTCCAGGAGTTCCCAAATGTCACTGAGAGGGGCTGGAGCATGTTCACAGGCTACTTCAGTCACAGTCAGGACTGAGGTCGGACTATGGTTTACCCAGTACATGGCACCTTCCAGGTGCCTTGGTGTATAGTGCTGTATCCCACAACCCTTTTGTGGATGAATGCCAAATTTTTGTTGTTCGGGGGACAAAAATGAGGGATATCTATGTTGCCATTACAAATGTTTCTGTTTTGAAAAAATAAGTTCCTCATAGATAAGTGCAAATGTGTTAGACATGTAAAGAAGAAAATAAAAATCAGTGGTAATTTTACCAACCTAAGATAAACATTTAAAAGGTTGCAGTGTATTTTCTCCCAATCATTTTATATATATAAAGTGTCTTCGTAAACATCATTTAAATGGCTATGCAGTAATCTTTGGTAGGTGTTTCAACATACTGTTATATACAACTTGGATTATAAATATTTTTGCAAAGAATATCTTTGTAAATATTTTTGAGGCATTTATGGTTATCTCTGATTGTGTGTATGTGTGTTTGAGTGTGTGCACTTTGTCATTCAGTCATGTCCTTGCAACCCCATGAACTGTAGCCTGCCAGGTTCCTCTGTACATGGTATTCTTCAGGCAAGAATACTGGAACCAGTTGCCATTTCTGACTCTAGGGGATCTTCCCGACCCAAGGGTCTAACCAGAATCTCTTGTGTCTCTTGCATTGGCCAGCGTGTTCTTTACCACTGAGCCACCTGGGAAACCCTGTCTCTGATTATCTCAGAGTGTACTAAGTTTAATTTGGGGTCAAATAATACAAATGTTTTTGAGGTTTTTGATACACACTGACCATTTGTCTTTCAGAACATCTACAATTTGTCTTCTACTGATATACAAGAGTACCTTTTTCACTGCATGTTACCAAAATTTAGTATTATTAAGCAATACCTTATTTAAGAGCTCCCCTGGTGACTCAGCAGTAAAGAATCTACCTTCAATGCAGGAGATGCAGATTTGATCCCTGGGTCAGAAAGATCTGCTGGAGGAGGGCATGGCAACCCACTCCGGTATTCTTGCCTGGAGAATCCCATGAAGAGAAGAGCCTGGCAGGCTACAGTCCATGGGGTTGCAAAGAGTCATATACGACTAGATAGACTGAACACGCACACGCACACCTTTTTTAAACAAATGTTTGCTTATTTATTTGGCTGCACCAGGCCTTAGTTGCAGCACGTGGGATCTTGTTGCAGTATGAGGGATCTAGTTCCCGATCGGAATTGAACCCAGGTCCCTTGCCTTGGGAACCAGGAGTCTTACATTACTGGACCCCTAGGCAAGTCCCAGGAATACTTTATATGTAAATTTTCTTCCTTGTTTGCTTTTTTAAGAGGTTGGGTTGCCAAGACATTTTATAGGTCTGAAAAATCAGCCATTTCAGGAAAAAAATAGGGATTCTGCTTCACTAATAGAAAAATATCAAACAGAAAAAACTAAACCCACGGCTTTCACATTATTTCATATTTTTTTCTGAAATTGTGGAAAAGATTTTTACAGCTGTATGAAAAATATTTTAGTGTTTAACACATTCAATGTCAAAGCATTATTGTGAATTAGTTAGTTCGTTAAGTCGCTCAGTTGTGTCCAACTCTTTGTGACCCCGTGGACTGTAGCCCACCAGGCTCCTCCATCCATGGGATTCTCCAGGGAAGAATACTGGAGTGGGTTGCTATTTTCTTCTCCAGGGGATCTTCCCGACCCAGGGATCAAACCCAGGTCTCCTGCATTGCAGGCAGATGCTTTAACCTCTGAGCCACCAGGGAAGTCTTATTGTGAATAACAGCATAATATTCCACTAAACAGGGAAATAATTATTTAATTGACGCCCCTCCACAGTTGAACATTAATTTTTTTCTACTCTTTACCTGGAAATACTGTGATGAGGCTTCTTGTTCATGAATTGTTATCACCATCTCTGATTACTCTGGAACTATGATGTTTTTGAGTCATGTTATTATGATTTTTGGCTCTGACTCCTTTAGCATTTAGGTCTGGTAAGTAGGTTTCAGGACTTATGTCTGAGCCTAAGTTACTCCAGTGACCGAACTGCTTTAATCCCCAGCTCCTTGTTAGCCTCACATCAAAGTACCTAACCTCTCCACCCTTTACTTTTCATCTATAATTATTCCCATTGTTCCCTTAAAATAGGGATAATAATCTTTCCAATCTGAAAAGACTGTTGTCAAGAAGTTTCTTTTCTTTGTTCTTCTAATGTGATGGAAATCAAAAGGGAGTCCTGCCTCCATCACCAGGCTGGTCAAGTCCAGTACTTTGGTCCAGGCAGTTATAGGACTCAAGAGAGGGATATCAAAATATATCCAGGGGAATCAATATGGACACTGGGGAAGATCCTTTTTTGAGAACAGGAGTCACAGGAGCCAGTCAAGGAAATCAAAGTAAGGGAAAGCAGAACCATGAGACCTTAAGCCGGTGCATGGAGGCGTCACTACATGAGTGCATGGAGCCCATACACTCAGTCTAACCCAGAGTCTTGACTTTGCAAGCAGTGTCAAATCGATAACTTCCTTTCTTGGCTCCAACTGACTTGTTTTAGGCTTCCTACTCATTAAAAAAAAGAGCCTCATCAGTCATGTTTGCTGTTAGTATTGAATCTGACTTCTGAAATAGTATATTAAACTAGCCCCACTACTTGTTTATTCTGTTTAGGCAGCTGGATATAGAGTTTTATGTAATAATGGATATCATTATTATTAGAGGACTTTGAGGTTTTTCTTTGTCAGTTTTTTCAGAATAAGCAGTTATGCTGTCTAAATTTCTTTTCTCCTAAAATAAAACATCGCCTCAAAATGCAAAGTCAGAATGACTAGAATAGGTTTTCTGTACAGTTTTGCAAACATTCATTTGTGAGGTGGAAAATACGGTCACAACTGTGATTTGTCTACACACGAAAACCATTTAAGGGCTCTGTTTAGAGTTGCTGTAACAAAGCACCACAAATTGGGTTGCTTAAAACAACACAAATGTATTGTCTCAAAGTTCAGGAGGCTTGGAGTCCAAAATCAAAGTGTCGGCAGGGCCATGCTCCCTCTGAAACATGGAGGGGAAATCTTTTTTACCTCTTCCTAGTTTCTGGTATTTGCCATCAATCCTTGGTGTTCCTCAGCTTGTAGATGCATCCCTCCAGTCACACGGCCAACTTCTTCCCATGTGTTTGCACATCATTTTCCCTCTGTGCCTATCTGTTGTTGGTCAGTCATGTGCGACTCTTTGTGACCCCATGGACTGTAGCCCACCAGGCTCCTCTGTCCATGGGATTTACCAGGCAAGAATACTGCAGTGGGTAGTCATTCCCTTCTCCAGGGGATCTTCCCGACTCAGGGATCAAACCCCCACCTCCTATGTCTCCTGCATTGACAGCCAGATTCTTGACCACTGTGCCACCTGGGAAGCCTACTCCCCTCAAGGACTAGGGCCTATTTCCACCTTCCCCTGCATCTGGGCTTTTAGACTTGCTTTAACCAACAAAATGCTCCGGAAGGGACTTCCCTGGTGGTCCAGCGGCTAAGACTCCGTGCTCCCAATGCGGGGCGCCTAGGTTCAATCCCTAGTCAGGGAATTAGATTCCATACACCGCAAGTAAGACCCAGCACAGCCAAATAAGTAAATATTTTTTAAAAATGCTGTGGAAGTGATGTAATGCCACTGCTAAGTCTAGATCTCAAGATGCCTTGCAGCTTCCACCTTCTGTCCTACTGGCCCGAGAGTTCTGTGTGAATAAGTCTGAGAGAGGTTACTGGAGAAGTCATTGGCTGAGATCTGAGAGGCCTCAGCCAACAGCCAACGCCAGTTGGCAGGCATGTGACTGAGGTTATCTTGTCCTGTGCAGACCTAGTTGAGCCTCTGGATGCTGGTGCCATAGCTGCATGTGTGACCTCAGACAAAACTAGCAGGGCTGCCTAGCTGAGCTCAGCCCAAATTACTGGCCTACAGAATCAGAAACAAACAGAATGGCTATTGTTTCAAGTGACTAAATTTTGGACTGATTTTTTTTACACAAGAAAGACATGATTGCTACTGTAGGTTGGGTGTCAGAAGCTCGAGTCTTCTGTTGTTTATTATCTTAATCACCTCAGGTAAATTACTTAATTCTAAGAGGTCATGCTTCTTTATTTATTAAAAAAATATAAAATGTGGATATTTCACTGATCTTTTCCCATAGGTCTCAGGTTTCAAGTTTTTAGTTCCAATTGAATAAAAACCCAAATTAAAGTGGTAAAAAGAAACAAAGGAATTTAGCAGCTTAAGAAACTGAAAAGTCCAGCATCTGACCTGGGTTTCAGTAAGATTAACCCAAAGACACAAGTGATGACATCAGAGGTTTGTTGGCTCCTAGTATTCCCACACCCCACCCCACTTTCCTCTGTGTGTCAGCTTCACCCAAGCAGGTTCTTCTCAAGCCTCCTTGCTTCTCGAGGCTGAAGTTCATCCAGGTTGGATAAACCCAGGAGGAAATTTGACTTTCATTGGACCAGGTAGAAACACGTAGCCATATCTAAGTCAGTCAAGCCAGAAGGTTGAGATGGTCCAAACAGTCAAGCTGGGACAGGTGAGGTGAGCCAGTGAGGCGGAGAGGCAGAGGGTAGAGATGGGGGGAAGAAGGGGTTAGGCTTCCCAAGACCATCTGGGAGATTAGCACAAAGGAAGCTGGAATGCATTTCTTAGAAGAAAAGAAATGGGAGCTGAGCAGGTAAAAAAATAACATGTTCACTCCTTATTTCTAAAGCTTGTTAAGAAGATAACAGTAATAGTTTATGTTTATTAATTGCTTATTAGGAACCTGGCACTGCTCAAATTACTTTGTTCTGTTTAACTCCTTCTAATCTTCTCGATTTAAGTGTGGGTGTAGTTATTATTCCCTGTTGACACATGAGGAAACTGAGGCACTCAATGATGAAAAGTTAAGTGGTTAAGTTGCCCATATTCAAGCAGATGTAAGTATCAGAACCCAAAGAGACTGGCTTGGGAGCTGTTGCCTTTCACTATCAGTCTGTACTCAAAACAGGGGCTTTCCAAGTGCTCCGGTGGTAAAGAATCCAGCTGCCAATGTAGAAGACATAAGAGATGAGCATTCGATCCCTGGGTCAGGAGGATACCTTGGAGGAGGAAATGGGAACCCACTCCAGTATGCTTGCCTGGAAAATCCCATGGACAGAGGAGCTTGAAAGGTTATAGTCTGTGGGGTCGCAAAGAGTTGGACATAACTTAGTGACTGAAGATGCAATACTCAAAGAGATCAACAGCACTATGATAGGAAGAATTCTAAGGTGATCCTCAAGATTCTTACCCCTGGTATATAATCCTCTTCTTATATGGGTGAGACCTGTGAATGTGAAAGGATAGTCAGCCCTTAATTAGGTTACATCATATGCCAAAGTGTTGGAATTGTCATCCCCAAAATTCCTTCACAGCAAACTGGAGGGAGATTCTCTTGTTGGTTTTATTTTTATTTATTTTTTAAATTAATTTTTACTGGACTATGGTTGCTTTGCAATGTTGTATTAGTTTTACCATACAGCAAAATGCATCAGCTATACATATACATATATCCCCTGTTTTCTGGATTTCCTTTCCATTTGAGTTACCACGAGCATACAGTAGGATTCCCTGAGCTATACAGTAGGTTCTCATCAGTTATCTATTTGATACATCGTATCAATAGTGTGGCTTCCCTGGTTATCAGTGGTAAAGAATCTGCCTGCCAATACAGAAGACTCAGGTTCATTCCCTGGGTTGGAAAGATCCCCTGGAGAAGGAAATGACAACCCTCTCCCGTATTCTTAGCTGGGAAATCCCACAGACAGAGAAGTCCGGCCAGCAAGAGTTCATGAGGTTTCAAGAGTTGGACTTAGCGACTAAACAACAACAAAATCAATAATGTATACATATCACATCTGGTCTCCCAATTCATTGCCTCCCCCCAAACCCTTGGTGTCCATACATTTGTTCTCTACATCTGTGTCTCTATTTCTGCTTTATAATAAGATCGTCTATACCATTTTTCTAAATTGCACATATATGTGTTAATATACAATATTTGTTTTCCTCTTTCTGACTTACTTCACTTTGTATAACAGCTTCTAGGTCCATTCATGTCTCTACAGATGACCCAGTTTCATTCCTTTTGATGTCTCAGTAACATTCCATTGTATATATGTACCATAACGTCTTTATCTATTCCTCTCTTGGTGGACATTTAGGTTGCTTCCATGTCCTGGCTGTTGTAAATAGTGCTACAGTGAACATTGGGTTCATGTGTCTTTTGGAATTATGGTTTTCTCTGGGTATATGCCCTGTGGTGGATTGCTGGGTCATATGGTAGTTCTTTAATACTTTGGCCACCGGATGGGAAGAGATGACTCATTGGAAAAGACCCTCATGCTGGGAAAGATTGAAGCCAAAAGGAGAAAGGGGCAGCAGAGGATGAGATGGCTAGATGGCATCACCTACTCAATGGACATGAATCTGAGCAAACTGGGAAACAGTGAAGGACAGAGGAGCCTGATGTGCTGTAGTCCAGGGGGTCGCAAAGAGTTTGACACGCCTGAACAACAACAGCAACAAATACTAATTCTATTTTTAATTTTTTTAAGGAACCTCCATACGGTTCTCAGTAGTGGCTGTATCAATTTACATTTTCACCAACAGTGCAAGAGGGTTCCTTTTTCTCCACACCCTTTCCAGCATTTATTGTTTGTAGATTTTTTAAGTAGTTCTGACAGGTGTGAGATGATACCTCATTGTAGTTTTGATTTCCATTTCTAATGCAAATTGATGAGTTGAGCATCTTTTGATGTATTTTGTTGATCATCTTTTCACGTGTTTGTTGGTCATCTGACATCTTTGAAGAAATGTCTATTTAGGTCTTTGACTCATTTTTTGATTGGGTTGTTTGCTTTTTTGATATTGAGCTGCATGAGCTGTTTGTACGTTTTGGAGATTAATCCTTTATCAGTTGCTTCATTTGCAAATATTTTCTCCCATTATGAGGGTTGTCTTCTCATTTTGTTTATGGTTTCCTTTACTGTACAAAAGCTTTAAAGTTTAATTAGGCCCCATTTGATTATTTTTGTTTTTAATTTCTCTAGGAGGTGGGTCAAAAAATATTTTGCTGCGATTTATGTCAAAGGGTATCCTGCCTATGTTTTCCTGTAGGAGGTTTATATATAGTGTTTTACATTCAGGTATTTGATCCATTTTGAGTTTATTTTTGTGTTTGGTGTTAGGGAGTGTTCTAATTTCATTCTTTTACATGCAGCTGTCTAGTTTTCCCAGCACCACTTATTAAAGACGCTGTCTTTTCTTTATTGTCCTGTTGGTTTTAAATAGGTAAGATGTTACATTGTTAGGGGGCCATGTGGCTGGGACTGGAATGCAGCTTCTAGCTGAGACATACTTCTAAACAACTCAAGTCATAAAATGAAAGCAAGAAACTGAAATCTGTCAATAATGTGAATGAGTTTCGAAGAGGATCCTGAGCTCCAGAAGAGAACCCCTAACATCTTGATTTCAGCCTAGGGAGACCTGGAACAGAGGCACCCAGTTACGCTGTGGCCCAGCTTCCGATCTACAGAGCTGTGAGATAATAAACGGATACTAGATTGTTTTAAGCCACCAAATTTGGGAATACTTCATTACCCAAACCAGCACCTTCTCTCTGCAGCCTCATTTTCACATGGGGTAGATAAGCACTCCCAGGGCTGTTCACACCTTTGTTGGCGCTCACAGGCTCCTTCACACCAATCGTCCTGGAGCACTGTGTGATGCAGCCCCTATCATCACCTGGGGGAGGGGGTTGTAATCAGCAGGGGAGAGTACTGTCAGGTCCACTGCCTGTCATTTTGTGCCGCTAACACTTGATAGAGTATCTGGTGTGTATGAACTGTTCTGTAGTCGGTTGTAGAATGAATGAAAAGGCTTCTCATGTGGTATGCCTGTAACATTCTATTTTATTATGGAAACTGATGGGGCCTGGGTTGTGGGCTGGTGCTTCCAAGAGCACTTTCTGGTATACTTCAGCCTAGGGCCACCACAGTCATCAGCCCTCACCTAATTAAATGTTAATTTGATTGTGGGCCTTCTATATTGTAAGGGTAGTGGTAATTCACTCTCCAAACCCATGGGAGGTTTTCCCTACTCCGAAGTCATTTCTCCTCATCCCACATTTCAGTGTCTTCTCAAACTATCATTTCTTTGCCTTTTCACATCTATGGAGGCAGACAGACCTGAATATCTTAGCTTTGCTTCTCACTAGCTGGGGATCCCAAGAAGTCAATGGTGACCCACTCCAGTACTCTTGCCTGGAAAAGCCCATGGACGGAGGGGCCTGTTTTTTAGGCCGAAGTCCCTGGGGTGGCTAACAGTCAGACACGACTGAGCGACTTCACTTTCACTTTTCACTGTCATGCACTGGAGAAGGAAATGGCAACTCACTCCAGTGTTCTTGCCTGGAGAATCCCAGGGACGGGGGAGCCTGGTGGGCTGCCCTCTATGGGGTCGCACAGAATCGGACACTTAGCCGCAGCAGCAGCAGCAGCTGGGGATCTGTTATTTTACTCCCCTGTCAAGGTTCCTTGTCTACAATGGGGAGAATAATTCTTACTGCGGTAAGAACTGTTGTAGGGTTGTGAGGGAGTGAATCCTTACTTTGGAAGGTCCACACAGGTCATAGGCCTCCTCTTGTTGTTCATGGCTGTGTCCCCAGTGGCCCCTTCCCTTCCTCAATAATTGCTCGATGAATTTATAGAATGAACAATTTAAAAAATTTAGCACAGTACTTGGTAGATGGTAAGCATTCCACAACGGGCAGTTTTTATTATGTTATTTTGCAGAGGAAAGTCACTTGGGTATGTCTATTCAGGTGTTCTGTCCTGATTCAAATTCCAGAGATTTCCCCATTTTATCATTCAGTTTTTAACGAGCTAGTCAGGCACGCAGGGGTCCTATGCACCTCTCTGAAAGCTCCTACTGACCAATGGACATCCCTTAAATACAACACTCCCAAGAAAACTGACCCCCTCCGAGCATTTATGGGGGAGTCGGATTCGAACAAAACCAGGAAGGACCAAATGCCAAAGCAAACAAACGACTCATTCTCCATCCTGGGGGAGAGTGTTCACCCCCGTTTTGCTAAAGATAGAGCGCGGGCCCTCCCCGGGAACTTCCTGGCTTTTATTAGTTCTTAATCCCAAATGCAACTTTTCAAACGTTTTTCTTCTGGAAGTGTGGGTGTGAAAGTGTTTCCCTAATAACATCTTGCGGGAGGCTCTCGAACATCTGTACATTTGAAAACCTAGCATCCGGTTGGGCTGTTTGGGTGGGTGGGGGACCTGCGGGGTGGGATGAAGCAGCAGGGGCAAGTTAAAAACAAGTCTAGATGGCGTTTAAACAGAGGCAGAAAAATTAGGCAAAAATTACAAATGGCTAATTACTTTGGCTCAGTTACACGTTTAATCAAAAGCCCGCCTCCCCCACTTTTAGCACCGGCGTTAAGAGGGGAAAATAGGGCGCTTAGACGTCTAAGCGATAAAGATCTTTCTCTCCACGAACTAAGGGACAAAACTCATTACAGATAAGCCCTGTCCTCCCATTTCCCTCGGACGCCTCTCCACGATTGCTAAAGAGGTTGCCGCTCCCCGCGTAGCTGCCGGGAAATCGGTCCAGCCCCGGGGCGCAGCTTTCACCCAGCCAGGGGTAAGAGGCGCACTTCCTGCGTCCTCCCCGCCACCAGGCTGGAGTGCGGGAACCTTCCCTCCTCCCGTGGAGCGGCGAGTTGGGAAATCTCGGCCACTGATCAGCCGTGCCGTGGGGAAAGGGGGCGTGGGACTCGAAAGGGCTGAATCTTGCAAGCCTAGGATCGGTATTCCTCCCCTCCCCCACCCCTCCCCAGCCGGGAACAAGGCCAATGGAAGCCCGAAAAGGAAAAAAAAAAAATTAAATCGCAAAGCGGAGCCGGAGTGCAAAGGCCGCTCGGCTTTGTTTCCTGGCGGGGGAATTCGTCGGTCTGGGGGCGCGAGCAGGGCGCGCCCCGCCGTGGCGCTGCCAGGGCGAAGAAACCCACCATGAAACCCTGCCGCCCTATAAACGCAGCCGGCCGCCCCTTCCTCTCCTCAAACCCGAGCCGGGGTGCCCCCGAGTCTCGCCATCCGCGAGCAACGCAGACGGGGGGCGGGGGGGAGACCGAGCCAAGCCCGCTCAAAGAGTGGCGTCTTTAAGAGCTCGAAAGACGGGAAACAGGCAAAGACTAGCCGGCCCGCGAAAGCAGTCGCCCTCCTCCCTCTTTCCGAGACCCGACCAGAGCGGGTCCCCAGTCCCGAAACTGCCCCGGCCGGCTCAGCAGCGCGCGGGAAGAACCTAGTTGTGGGACGCCCGAGGCGGGAGCCCCGCGCTGCAGCTTTAAGAGCTCGAGGCGCGCGCACCCGCGACCGGCAGCCCGGCTGCGCGTCCCCGCGGTCGCCGCGCGCCCACTGCTCGCGCGCCGCCACCGCCGCCGCGCGTCCCCTGCTCGCTCGCTCGCCGGCTTTAAAGTCTCTGCCAGGATCCATGCTCACATGTTACTTCCTGTATGGAGGCATGGCTAGTTTCCAGCCCCGCGCTCCCCGATCCTCCCCAGCTCGCGCCAGAGCCACAACTTTCAGGAGCATGGACTGAAGGCGCCCTCGTCCCTGCGCCCCTCTGAGATCCTTTGTGTTTTCCTCGGTTTCCTCCGGCTGTTCTATTTTGGGGGCTCTTCGCTCTCCCCCCGCCTCTACCCTCCCCTTCCCCGCTTGCAAACATGCCTCCTTCCTTCCCGGGGCCCTGGAAGGAGCTGCCTGCCTGAAGCCCGGAGACGCCGCGCCGCGCTCAGCCCCGCCGCCGCCCGCCGGCTCTCGGGCTCCGCTGCCGACTCAAGTTGGGGATCTTCGGCTACTCGCCGCCGCCGCCGCCGGCGGTCTCTGCCTGCCCGGGGCTCCGGGCATCGCCGCCGCCCGCCGACTCCTCGCCCTACCCGCTCGACTCGCTCCTTTTTGAACATAAAGCAGCCCTTCTCCGCCGAGGATCGTCCCCAGCGTGGCTCCGCGTTCTCGGCCACTTTTTGAGATTTTCCGGGGGGCGCTCGGCGGCTTCCCAGATTCCAGAGGGGGACTCGGGCCGCCGAGCGCGGGGGCCCCGTAAAGCAGGCGAGCAGGCGAAGAGCCGGGGCTTAGCGGAGGCTCACACCGAGGCAAGAACTTATTCAACAAGTTTACCCCCCCTGCCTTCCTCTTTTCGATGTGCGTTTTCGGACATGCGGAGGTTACTGGAACCGTGTTGGTGGATTTTGTTCCTGAAAATCACCAGTTCCGTGCTCCATTATGTCGTGTGCTTCCCCGGTGAGTGCTGACCGCCGAGGGGACGCGGCCCTGGCCAGCGCGAGGGGGAAGCGGAGTTGCCGCCGGGGCATGGAGCTCAGGCGCCCGTCCCGGGGACCCCGGAGAGGGTTAAGTGGGGGTCGAGCACCCGGGGAGGAGAGAAGGATCCGCTCCGCTGACTCTGGCGGCGTAATTTAGGGAGGCTTTTGGTTGGGGAGGGTGGAAGCAAAGAGCTGGCCGGGGAGAGGAACGGGAGGCGCAGGGGTCTATTTCTCGCTCTGCTTTGGGGGCCTGGGGGAGCCGGAGTCGGGAGAAGACTCGTTCCGCTGCTCCGCCGCTGTGCAGGAGAGCTAGAGCTCTGAGGCTGTTGGGGACAGTGGGGCCATGGGGAGGATGCCTCTGTGGGTTTGTGTGGGATGCCTCTGTGCCTTTGTGGGGGCCCTGGGTGCGTTCCCCGCTCAGGCGAGGATTGAAGGAGCTCAGAAGGGGGGATTGGATTTGTTGCTCCGCGACTCTTTCGAGGGGCTGATGTTCGTGGAGTGGAAGCTCGAGGCTGGCCGTGGAGGATTGGGGATGTCGGGAGCAACCTCCGTTTGGGTCTCGGGGGTCAGGGACGACCTCAGCTTGGGGCTGGGGCGCGGGCTGCGCTTCGGTGCCGGCGCGAGAGAACCTTCCTGGCTCGGGGACCTGGGCGCGGTGGGAGAGCAGGGAGCAGGAGGTTTAGGGAGATCCATGACTCCCCCATCCCGGGCCCGCGGCCCCCTTTGCTTGGCTGGGCTGCTCGGGTAGGGGAGTGGAGGGGGTGGGGGGGCGGGTCGGCGGCTGTGTTGCTGTTCACTCCCGGGCGGATTTTTTTCTGTCTCGAGCCCTGCCTACCTGCGTCTTTGCCTTTTTGCAGGCTGTTAGCAGCTGGCGGACCCACACCCGCACCCTTCTGGTCAGGTTAAGACAGTAACACTGTTGACCACTGACGAAGATAATAAATCACCACACGCAGGGTGTGCGGCTCGGCGATCCTCCACTTCCAGCCCTCCATCGGCCGACCCTCCTTCTTCTTTCTGCTAGGGGAGGGCAGAGGCCAGCTACCTCCTTCTTCCCTCTTGCAGCCCCCTTTATGCCGGGCTGCAGCCCCGAGCTCTGAATCTGTCCGACCCCCTCCCCTGGTGGAGGCCACGTCCCCTCTCCTAGTCGGGGAAAGGGTGGGAAGAAGGGTACCATTCATTTTAAATCTTTTGCTCTCCTAAGGACAGGGAATCCCCCGTTTTTCTGCCTTTTCATCCACCAGCTCCTGGATATTCGGAAGTGGGGGTTATCCAGAAAAAAGGAACGTGCTCTCCCTGGTCACAGCCGCCTGTCCCCTGGTGGCCCGAGCGCAGATTTTGGTGCAACGGGTCCCCCAGCTGCGTCGTGCGCCCTGGAGCAGGGTGCTGGCGCTCTTGCTTGCTCTTAGGGATTGGCAGCGAGGGTCCCCTTTGCAGGCAAGTGGGTGCCTCGAGGGACAGAGAGGCAAAGCATGGTCTTTTCTTCGGCACCCCGCTTTTCCCTCTGCGCATCCTCCTGTCCCTGGAACCGCACAGAACTCCTGCCACAGTCCTGAATCCCAGCTCGGATGCAGAGCCAGGACATGTATCCACACTCGACCCGAGGCCTGGGTTTGTCCACCAGGCTCCTGCCTCCACCGGGGGCTGGAGGCAGTTTTGACATTTACTCCTAAACACTCCCTCTACCACTCCTCATTATTTGTGTTAACCACCTGCCCCTTCTAGACTCTTCTTTGCCGTGGACTTGCCGGCAGAGTGAGCTCAGGCACACACACATTGGGGTTTAGCTTTGTAAGGGTCACGCTTAAATGGGGGCAGTGGGAAGCAGCCAGAGAGCAGTCTAGCAGCCTTGCGAAATACAAGGAATTTCTGATTCCACTTCTGGCGTTCACTTTACACTCGGGCGTACAGTCAGTGGGCCAGCCGGGATTTTTCTTTTTCTTGATGTCTGAGGAAGCCTAAAATCCAAAATGGGACCGCCAGTGATGCCGCCTGTTTCGAGCTGGGACAGTTTTCATCTTCCACATTTCCTATGCCTACCCTCTCTGCGAGGTAAACAAAGAGCCCATTCCGTAGTCCGGGAGCCAAAGGGTCTAAAAGGGAAAGGGCAGCGGTGCCCGGGGAAGGAGGGTTGTGGTTTGGAAGAGTGCCGCCGGAGAGGGTGCAGCGGCAGGCTTTGCAACCAAAGTTAAAATGTCAGAGCCGGAGACGTCGGCTTTGGGTTTTCCGAAAGTGCCGCGACGCCGCTGGACCTCAGGGGGCGCCCCCGAGCCACTTGTCAGGCTCCCGCCACCTCCGCCCGTCGGACTCGGCTGCCTCGGTGCGGTTGGGGCCGCGGTGGGAATGGGGCTGGGGCGCTCGGCTGGCAGCTGCAAATGCGCCTGGGAGCGGAGACGCTGTCTCAGCTCCATCCTGGTGCTCCTGGGGGGCTCTAAACCGCCCAGCAGCGGTGGGGACCTGAGTTCGCTTTGGGACGCCCCCCTCAAACCTGGAAAGTATTTGTCTGGTTGGTACCAGGGATAAAGATGCTTCTGGTTTGAGTTAGGGTCCTCCTTGTGACATCTTAACCAAAATCCCTTGTTATTTTGTGTTCCCTCTCAGAATCGCGCCAACTTCTCTGATAACATTTTGTTCTCAGCTCCTGTTCAGGATACAGGGTAGCTGTAATTTGAAAAGGTTTTGGAAGCATCGTCCTGGCGTGAATTTTTCTCCAGAAGATGGGAAACAGTGGCTTTTAGTCTCTCAACGGTGTGGCAGCTGTGGGATCCACATCACCATTAGTGTTTCAAGTGATGTTTTCCACTTTGCAGAGCATAAGCGTTATCTACATGATGTAGTGCATAGTATCTTGTTTTCTGACATCTTAAAAAAAATACTCATATAGAAAATTTTACGAAAATGGAGAAACTTAAGGGGCCCTTGAGAATCCTGTCCAGCTCTAACAATTACAACTCAATTTTTGCTCTTCCATTACCCACCTCCCCAATACCCCATTATTTCAAATCTTATCCATAGTTCATTTAGGCATTTGGTATATATCTCTAATCATTGGGAATTTGTTCATCTTACAGCATATATATTGTTACTTGAAAGGGTTAACATTTTGTGTATTTTATATTCTTCAGCTTTCAAAAGAAACTTACAAAAAATTTCCTTTAAGGTGATTTCTCTTTCCACCCTCTGAGAGAAATTCTTCTCTATGATTCTGGTATGTTTTGTAGGATAATTACATCTAGGAGGCTGATATTGGAAATGTTTTAGATGGATAAGCTCTGCTGTGTACCTTGGATGTGTCAAAATCGGAGGACCTGTGATTGATGTCTCTAGAGTCTCCCTCTGAGCTGGCTCTTGGTATATTTGCATCTACATGCTTTGGTCCTGGTGGCCATCCTTCATGGCCGTATTAGAAACTTGCATATGTAATATAAGTCAGCAGTCTTACTCTTGAGGGATGGAGTGAGAAGTCACACACCTCTAACTCCTTTTCCAAAGTGTCTTGTTTGAAAATGAAGGGTCTTTGTCCAGTCTTGAAACTGGATCCCTTTGATGCCGTGATGGAATAAACTCTTTTGTTTCCTTCTAAACAGTGTTCATGTCACAGAGTTGATGAAGTTAGAATATTAGTACAAATAGACATGACAGAAAGAAGTAGGGAAGTTGCTCTTGGTGGAGGCAGAAGGGTTATTGGGAAGGCTGGCTGAAATGAGAAAAAGGACTAACCAATTGTGAAGCTCTGGGCAACTCCCCTTAATTGTGGACCCATTTTCACAGAGTAAAAGATAATGTTGTTTACATGAGGCAGTACAGGGAATGCTGATGATTTAACACAGCAAAGTAAAACAAAAACCCTTTCTGATTTCATCTATTTCTATTCTGAAAAACTCCCAAGTTTATGTGGTATAATCAGTTACATATCAGTGCACTAATTGAAATGAAGCTTCTCGCCTCTCATGAAAGAGCATTTAAGATGCCCCAGAGCAATTGCTATTAGGGATCTCCTCCTACTTCCTTACCCTTCCTCCTCATTTTCCTAGAAACTTCTTGACCAAAAGGACAATCTGGACACATCAGCCAGACCTAGGGTGAAGAAAGAAATTAAGTGTTGCTGGTGCTTTGTTGCTTTTCCTATTTTCTTTTATGGTAAAATTAAAAAAGAAAACCTGAATACATAAGCAGTGTCATTTCTAAGCAGGATAAAGTGGTAATAGGGGTGTGCTTTCTGAGTTGCAAAACTGAAAAAAATTGTGATTAACACTTTAATCCTAGGGTATATCTTTCATAGAGTCACATTTCAAAAATCAGTGTATGGTAGAAATTCACAGCATCTGAAGTTATCTCAGAAGTGCTTGATCTCCCTCCCCTCCCCCCCCCCCCCCCAATAAGCTCTTGCTATGCTTTGGTTATAGATTGAACATTATTAGGTGATGGGTGGTAATGACTTGAAACTTCGTTTTTGATTGTGTAGAGAATAAAAGGCCTATGTATCCACCAATATAAAGAAAGCCAAGAAAATGTGCCCTGCCTCCACTTTCAGTTTGCCCTCTGAGAATGATTTAGGCAAAGCTGGTAACTACTCAGGGAGGGCCTCGGGAAAGTGAGACTGTTCTTCTGAGAAGAGCCTGCCCCCAACAGGCAGTGAGAGCTGCTTGTGGAATTCTGCGGCTGTTGCAGAACCAGAAGGAGGCATTGGAACCAGAATGAGGTTGCCTGGGCACACATTAGGCCCTCAGTAAGTAATCCCAGAGGATTAAATGATCTGATACCTTTGTTTGCCTGAGAAATGGGAGTGATTCTCTTGCTTGTGTAAGATCCAGGCCCAGAACTATGGCAGTGTTCTGTGCCCTCAGAAGATCAGATGCACATGTGAAAGAAAGTTATCTGTTACAGACTGTGCTTTGACTCTTGTATTTTTTAGTTTCCATTGAGGTGAGCACACATCCTTGTACTCCACCATCTTGAACCACTCTTAATTTATGTGCAGTTGTAACCTAAAAATCACTTGAAAAATGATGTATATTTTAAATACCCTGTTTATTTCTCCCTGCTTTTTTCCCTACAATTCCTTTTTGTTTAAAATTTTCAAGACCAAGGATTTGTTTATGTCTTAAAAAAAAAAAAGAAAAAAGGTCTGAAGGTAATGTAGGTGGATTTCATTTTCTAAAGTCTGTGATGACCGAAATATGTAACAGGTAAATTTGTGGTTTTTCTCCTTTGATGAGAAGGGCAGTGAGGTTTATCAATGATGGATGTGCAAGATTGCTTGAGGTAGCTAGAGGGCTCCGTGTGCAAGTTTCCTCCTGTAAGGACACCTCTAATCTGAAAGGCCATTTCCTTGGTATCATTCATAGCAAAATGTTTGGTGTTTTAACAGAAAAAAAAAAAAAATCTATGTTAGTTGGCTTGTCGGGCCTATGCAGGCTCAAAATTTCTTAGGACTTGATACGACTACTTTAAAAAACATTGTGAAAAGTGTTTTGAGGGCTGGTTAGGGGAGTGCCAGTCAGTTCACCAGGTTCTAGATGTGCCTGATTTCTCTTTTCGAAGCCCTCTTAACGGAATTGGGTAGTGTTCCTGTTGTACTGCCCACTCCAATATTCTTGGGCTTCGCTTGTGGCTCAGCTGGTAAAGAATCCGCCTGCAATGTGGGAGACCTGGGTTCTATCCCTGGGTTGGGAAGATCCCCTGGCGAAGGGAAAGGCTACCCACTCCAGTATTCTGGCCTGGAGAATTCCATACACAGACTATGCAGTCCAAGGGATTGCAAAGAGTTAGACCCAACTGAGCGACTTTCACTTTACCTTTCATTTGCCTGCTGTACTTGGGGTGGACAATGGGAGACAACTTCCACACTGAAGGAGAATCACTGTGCTGTTCTATCTGCTCATGGAAAGGAGAAATCCCAGTTCATTTGCTTAGTTATGTCTGACTCTTTGCGAACCCATGGACTGCAGCACGCCAGGCTTCCCTGTCCATCACCCAACTCCCGAATCTTGCTCAAACTCATGTCCATCGAGTCGGTGATGCCATCCAACCATCTCATTCTCTGTCATCCCCTTCTCCTCCTGCCTTCAATTTTTCCCAGCATCAGGATCTTTTCCAATGAGTTGGCTTGTCATATCAGGTGCTTAGAGTATTGGAGCTTCAACTTCAGCATCAGTCTGTCCAATGACTATTCAGGACTGATTTCCTTTAGGATGGACTGGTTGGATCTCCTTGCAGTCCAAGGGACTCTCAAGAGTCTTCTCCAACACCACAGGTCAAAAGCATCAATTGTTTGATGCTCAGCTTTCTTTATGGTTCGATTCTCACCTTTCTTTATGGTTCGATTCTCACATCCATACATGACTCCTGGAAAAACCATAGCTTTGACTAGATGGACCCTTGTCGGCAAAGTAATGTCTCTGCTTTTTAATATGCTGTCTAGGTTGGTCATAACTTTTCTTCCAAGGAGCAAGCGTCTTTTAATTTCATGGCTGGAGTCACTATCTGCAGTGATTTTGGAGCCCCCCAAAATAAAGTCTGTCACTGTTTCCATGGTTTCCCCATCTATTGGCCATGAAGTGATGGGACCAGATGCCATGATCTTAGCTTTTTGAATGTTGTTAATACTGTTTCTTTTGTTTCTAAACCAGGTAGCTATGGAAAATTGTTTAAAATACATCAGAATATCATCTCAAGCCAGTTGGTCTCTGCTATTACTGGCTGTACTGCTTTACATGAGTCACTTAACCTCTCTGTACCTTGCTTTTTTCTTCTCTGCAAAATGGCATCGTGTGAGGACCCTGAATTCCAAGGTGTTCATGAGGCTTGGAATGAGCATGCTTGCCAAAGGACTTAGCTCTGTGCATGAACAGTAAGTGCTCAATAAAGTAACCATGTTTATTTTTTGTGTATCGAAGCCAGTTGAGTAGGAGTATAGATAAAGGAGAAAACTGAACCAAAAAAACACAACTGTATGTAAAAACAAAAACATTTTCAAAAAATTTATATAAACTTGCATGATAGGTTTTGTGCCTGGATTTGCTCTTGAGGGCAAGCTAGGCTGGCACAGGGACATTTCATGTATAATTAGTAAAATGGTTACGTTTTGAGGTTTAAAGAAATGAGACAGCCTCTGTGAAGTCTGAGATACCTCCTTACTCCCACCTCAAAGGTGGTCTGTTCTTTCCCTGCTTAAAGATGAGAAATGGTATCTGCAGGCTAAAAATGTACCATGTGAATCTTCCAGGTCCTTGTGGGGTGTTATGCATTGTAGAAAGTGTTGCTTGGTCTTGCACCCTGGAATGCCCATCCCCCCTTTTAAGGCCTCTGTGCTGTGTGGTATTTAAGGAGAATGGATCTACCTGTGACTGTCATTTCTGGATTTTAGTTGTGTGCCACTGCTGGAAAGCAAGCAGTATTTGGGTGTTGCTTTTACTTTGTACTTGAGTGACACTTGAACACATTCATGCCCTTGTCTCCATATCTTCATGGATTCAGACCTGCAGCGTATACAAGAGAGAAGCACGCACCGTGTGTGCAAAACTCCTGCCCTCCAATCAGGTTTTTTCAGACAAATCCACAGGATGGTTTTCTGACCAAACAACAGAATACAATTTAAAGTACTCAACTTAGCTATTTCGGGGTTGCAGCAAAGTGACACAGTTGGCTGCTGAAATTTAGCAACTAAGAAAGAAGCAATGAAAGCATAGTTCATGGAATATGTAACACTTCCATGTAAGAAAATAGAACAACTGGTCTTATTTTTGGGTCTGTGATACTGTTTTCTTAACGAGGAGGAGGAAACAGGTTGCCAACTGATACTGCAGTGGGTATACTTTTGAGGAATCCATATGAGTTATTAGATGAATCCGAGAGGTATTTGATTTCTGACACCATTGCAGCCACATGAATTTCACAGCGTACTTAAATCAGATAAACTCATCAGTGTAGAATAATTTGGATAGGAGACATAGCTGTTAGCCATTTACCAAAAATAAAAGCATAATCCAGATTAATGAGGAAATGTCATTGACTTTCCAAGAGTCAAGTTAGTCACGAGTCATCAAAAGGATTTATTTTCAAAGCCATAGTTATTTATAACAAATGAGTTCTGTTCTTTTTCTTTTTTTAAATATCACTTTTCCTGAAGTGTTTTGATTCAGTGTGGAGGTTAAGAGCTGGCCATGGCCTTGGCTATGTCGCTGGTTAGCTAGCATGTCACTATGCCACTGGGCAAATTCCTCAACATCCTGTTGAAGTGGGGTTGGGTGGTAGTGGGGATCTGTGAGTCCCAGTTATACACACCTCTTATTCAGGAGCTACGCTAGGACCTCAGAGGTCCAGGTTGAAATTCTATGTTAATTCTATGTTATGTTGCTATGTTGAGAAAATGGCCTCATTTTTTTAATCTCTAAAGTGGGGACATTGGTTATAACAGCCCACACTCACCAAGCACTTGCCATAATCTTGCTGGGGTATGTGAGTTTTTTATATTCCTTTAATCTCCTCTGGAAGAAACCATGAATGTCCTCACTTAAGGATGAGGAAACTGAAACCAAAAGGAGGTTGTCTCTTGTTCAGGGTCACCTTTGTTCTTAGTGAGAGTAGCTAAAATATGTCTCTCTAATTGTCTCTCAGAATTATTTTGAATCAGAATGGTTTCTGTTTATTTGGAAGATGCTTTTCCTAATTCCACAGGAAGGCAGATTAAAAGACCCAGCCTTTCGTATTTCATGCTACTGCTTTTCCCATAGAAGCCAAGTACCATAAAGGCTGGGTGAAATAAAGGTGTCTTCCTGTATTTGCTACAATTAAATAAGGAAGTAATGCAATTAGTATAGGATTTTATTTGGTTACATTGAAGAGATGACCTTTCTGCAAATTACTTTAGCTTCTGAATAAGCTGATAATAACTGTGGATAGAGTGAGTTTGTTGGTGTTTTTTCTGACTCCTCTTCAAAAGAATCTAAATTGATCTAGTTTATAATTCGAGAACTTTTGTTTGGGGCGTTAAAGATGGTTATGTCATAATAATGGGGTATTATTATCATCCTATCATTTAAATGTGGGCTGCAGGCTCGAGTTATGGCTTCAGGAAAATGTCTAAGGGAAGTTGTACTTGGCTGGAGAAAGTTTGGGTTCTGGATTTTACCTCTGGAGTTTAGAACTCGCCATGGAAGCCCGCCAAGCCAGCTGTGGAATCTGGGCAAGACCCTAGGTGTTTGGGAGGTTGTCTTTCTCACTCTTAAAGAACCATTCTTCTGGAATTTTAGGGATTGTTGATTCCATACTGGATGGTTTCAGAGGTTGTGACTTCTGAGCTACGCTCGAGTCCAATGCCCGGTCCATATTATGATGTGATTTGTCAGGGGTCCTTCTGGTTAGTTTTATTCTGACAGTTGGCTTTTTAAGGCACTAAGAATCCTTTCATTATTTCTCAGACCCTGCTGCAGAATATCCTGAGGGAATTAGCAAATGGGATAGTGAGTGGATCTTGGTTAATGAAATTCCTGTAAGCTGTTTTTTTTTTTTTTTTTAAACAGGAAACCTCATTTCTCCTGGAGTCCTTGTTTAAAAAAAAGATTGGAAGTTTGCTCATGCCGATGAAGTTATGCCTGGCTTTTAAAACTTACTGAATGTGATTGAGGATTGGGAGAGTGGTGGCAGGGTTCTTTATCTAAAATGAACCACCCAACCTAGTTCCAGAGCGTGCTCTGGAAAAGAGAAACGGAGAAGGGACAGTCATTCGGGTTATCTGGAGCTCTGCAGGGGGCATCTGGTATTTTTGGCTGTATTGTGTTGAAAAAAAGGTTGAGTTAAATATTGGAGCATTTCTCATTCATGTCATCAACAAGTCTGTCCTGAATACCTGCAGCACACCAGGCACTGGGGAGATAGCGGTGACCAAAACAGGGGGAGAGTCCTGCCTTCATGGGGGCTTCTTGTAAAAATCTAGGTAACTCCTGGAAAATCGGCAGGTACAGCAGCCAAGGGCACGTGTCTTCCTTCTAGACAATAGTAAGCTGGAATTAAATAGTGGCTGCCCCTTGAGAGAGGGGCACTCATCTGGCCCGCAGTGGTTATTTACAACACTCAGCTGATCCCTGGAGGTGTTTGCCACCAGCATGCCTGATTTCTAGATTTCTACCCGAGGGACACTCTTTTTTAAAAAAAATCTTTTTGCTGTTGCTTGTTTGGGGTTTTATATTGCCCAGATTGGCTGTATGTAAATACGTATGTGTGCGCATGTGCTAGCGCGACGGAGCCCATCATTGGCTGAAGCCGTGGCGTCATTCCTGTCTGCCTGAAGTTCAGCCGTCCCGGGTCTGTCCTTTTTTGGCTTTGCAAGTAGGCTGCTGCTTGGATGCTTCATTGTAATGTGGCAGATTTCCTGCTGATCTAAATCGCAGTTGGCTTGTTCAATTTTGAGGTTACATTTCTTTCTTTTTTTTTTTTTTTTTTTTTTACAAAAGTTTCACTTTGAAGAACTAGGGCCCTTGGTCACTTTGTTGTTACCAAACTACCCAAGACGGGGATGATAGGGGAAGGCCAGGGACCACACAGTGGAATGTGAGTAAAGTAATATTGGAGATATCCCCTTCCCAAGGAGCTTCATTTTTTCACATAAAATCCCTGACCCAGTAATTTTTTCCCATGTGACACCTATGTATGGATTTCTGATACATGACAGAAGTATCAGGAATCTTAATTTTTCCAACAGCAACATAGGAAAACCTGGACTTTGGATGGAGTAGTGTGTGTGGCTTTTGATGTGAGCAGTTGGAAGGTTGAGGAGGTGATTTCTTCACCCTAATTCCAGCTCCTTTTGTCATTATAATATGCCATCGATGTGAATTGTTCTCTTATGATTTAGAGCCTGATTAGAGTCTGCTGTTTGCCCCCTGAGGGCAGGACTCACATCCTTCCTCTACCTACTGAATCCTCAGTGTCTAGGTGGTGGTAGTCATATTTGACTACTGATAAAAAAAGTGAAAGTATTAGTCACTCAGTCATGTTCAACTCTTTGTGATCCCATGGACTGTATGGTCGTCTGACCATGGAATTTTCAAGGCAAGAATCCAGGAGTGGGTAGCACTCCAGGGCATCTTCCCAACCCAGGGACTGAACCTGGGTCTCGCATGTTGTGGGTGGATTCTTTACCATTTGAGCCATCAAGGAAACTGAGCAAAATTACAAAAATTAGAAAAATTGCAAAATTACAGGACATTGTTTAAGACAGTGATACCCTTGTATGTGCTTTCTAGAAATGTCACATTGTATCCTCTTAAGAGACACATTACTCAAAGTCAGCATCTTTATTAAGAATTCGAAATGTATATAATAATGTTGTCATGGTGTTTGAAGTCCATCTTTGAAAACAGAAGCTAAATGTGTGCTTTCTGTTACTCATCACCAAGGTATTTATTGCTGAAAATGACATATTCTAATTAAAGGTCACATGTCTTATGTGGCAGCAGGACTAGGTTTTGATGGTCACAGATCTTCTGTTTTCTTCTCTTATGGAATAATTGAGGCTAAATTCTGTGAATCTGGTGTTTGTTTGCATCAGAAATGCCCTTGGCTGTAGGGTTGACCCAGAAGTATTAGGCAGCCTCATTTCTGCATGGGCTGTCCTGGTGACAGTGACAGTAGATATGTGGAATATAGCAGAGCTTCTGAGAGCTGAGTGTAGGTCTGTTGCTTGGTAATGGCTTTGGGCAGATGGATCTAGGAGAAGGACCAGAAGTGACCACTTGGGCCTGCTTGACAGGTACTGGTTGACTACCCTGTCAGCTTAATTAATCAGATACTGACTGTGCATCACGTCATTCCAAATATGCTTAGGCAGAAGTTAAGTTTTCTAGAACACATTGCTAGTCGATGCCTGCCTTCTTTCATTCCTCTCCCAACTAGTTGTTTTCTCTTCTAAAACTAGTCATTTTCTCAGCTTACATGTGTGCAAGGGCCATATGTGGAGGGTGCGGAAAATCACTTGACAGTTTTAGGCATCAGCCCCTCATTTTCTCAATTGGTCAATTTGCGCAGAAGCTGCTGAAATTGTTTTATGTGATGGAGGGTGGCTGACTCTGGCATGAGAGTTCTTCCTGAACACTTTTTAGGATGTGCTCTTTAAAAGAAAAACACCTTAGTTACTGCAGTGAATTAACCGACTTGAGGGAGCTGCTGGTTCCTGAGGTTTCTGCCTTCACTCGAGATGCTGAGTGGAGGGAAAATTGATTTTTGGAGAATCTGGGGGAACTGTAAGCACTCTGACCAGATAAACAAAGCAGTTTGTGGAAATAACTCTCAGATGCCTGGGGGACCTTTAATAGGATTTTGAGAAAATGAGACTTGAGATGGGTGGATTCAGATGAAAGAAGCCAGTGGCAAATGCATGTTCTTAGAATTGCACAGATCTGTCAGTCAGGTTAACTGGCTCAAGTTAGTGAATCTTAGTTTTGGCCTGTACTAACTTGGCCCTGAACGTACTTGATTGGTTTTCTCATCTGTAGAATGGGGATAATGAGACTTTCCGTCTCCCAGAGTCCTTGTGAAGATGGAATGAAATTCTGTATGCAAAGCACCAGGAAAGCATTAATCACATAGGACAGTGTAAGTGGTACCTTCCTTTAGTAGCTGTTGGTTAAGATTTGTGAAAGAAGCACTTGCCTAACTATACTGTCAGTTAACCCCACGCAACCCTGAGCAAAGCTAGGAGGGCTGGAGCTCGGGGAGAATAGAGATCCCCAGTTAATGAAGTAGTGCAACAGAATTGAACTTGGCTTTCTGGATGATATCATGTTCCTTCTCTGCTAGCAGAGTAGGCAGTGGATGAATGAAGGTACACGTGGCCACTCAGGAGCATTGTCTGTTGACAGTCTCTGTTAGCTAGCATCTCTGTTAGCGTGAGGCTGTTCTCATCCGTGGGTAGGATGTACATGCCTTGTGTATCTCTGTTAGTATGAGGCTATTCACATCCCTGTGTGCGTACAGATGGAAACATTCAGGGACAGTCTGTACTGTGCCACGTGTGTTTTTCTCTTTCCTGCCCTTGTGTTATTTTATAGTTTTTTCTACACAGGGATTGCAAATTGACATGTGAGGCCCTTCATCTTTACTGTAGCCATGGCAGATATTGCTCATTGATCACAGAACTCTTTCCTGCCTTTGCAACGATTGAACTGGGAGAGGACTTTAGTGCCGTCCCTGTGCTGTACCGAGACATGTTAGCCAACCTGTGAAAGTAGTATAAGGAGAGGCAGATCTAGGGAGCATTTACATCCTTGCAAATATGTTTGCTGATATATAAGCAATTTTAAAGCTATATAGCTATTTTGCGGAGAAGGCAGTGGCACCCCACTCCAGTACTCTTGCCTGGAAAATCCCATGGGTGGAGGAGCCTGGAAGGCTGCAGTCCATGGGGTCGCTGAGGGTCGGACACGACTGAGCGACTTCCCTTTCACTTTTCACCGTCATGCGTTAGAGAAGGAAATGGCAACCGACTCCAGTGTTCTTGCCTGGAGAATCCCAGGGACGGGGGAGCCTGGTGGGCTGCCGTCTATGGGGTCGCACAGAGTCGGACACAACTGAAGTGACTTGGCAGCAATAGCAGTATAGCTATTTTGAAATTGGCCCAAAAGAGCAGGTATTGATAGCAAGTATCTTGTGCAAAGGTTTCCTGATCCATGAAATTGATTAGGGCTTGTATTTGACTCACATTCATTTATTCAGGGGGAAGGAAGTCCAGTCTCTTGGCAGTGGTTACATCATATTCTAATGGGCAAGCCTTACTAATGGAGATTTGGGGATCTAAAATTAGTTGCTTATTTTTCCTTTCATCAAAGCCCAGAGGTTTTGCATCATATTATGGCTTTTGTAGGACTGTTTATATTCCAAAGCAACACCTTTCTGAATTCTTAGCTATTTAAGTAAGTGTTAAGTATGGCGTGGTGACAGCAGTTTTTAAAACTGTGACTGAATAAATGGATCCTTTACCTCTGTTGTTTATACCTGGTAAAGTGTCCTTTGTTAACTGTGAATACATTCATTGTTTCCTTTAGGGTAGCATGTTTCTCAAAATTTGAGTGGTCCTCTGATCAGTATTGTTTCTGATAAGGAAATTGGAGAGTTAGGATAAAAGGCAAAAGGAATTCTTTTGTGAAGCTGACATCAGATAAATTTGTGGTGCTCTTAATGCACCAGGTATTAATACTTGGGTGACACCAGGTGAGCCCATATTTGTTTCCTGGGTGTGGATTTCCTCTCCAGAGATCCTTCCAATGCTGTTGTTTAGTTGCACAGTCGTGTCCAAGTCTTTTGCCACCCCCTTGGACTGTAGCCCTCCAGGCTCATCTGTCCATGGGATTATCATTTCCTTCTCCAGGAGATTTTTCAGACGCAGGGATCAAACCCGCATCTCCTGCATTGGCAGATGGATTCTTTACCACTAAACCACTTGGAAAGCCTTCTACTGTTGTACAGTTCAGTTAAGTCTTATCTGACTCTTTGTGAGTCCATGCACAGCAGCACGCCAGGCCTCCCTGTCCATCACCAACTCCCGGAGCTCACTCAAACTCATGTCCATCGAGTAGGTGATGCCATCCAACCATCTCAACTTCTGTCGTCCCCTTTTCCTCCTGCCTTCAGTCTTTCCCAGCATCAGGGTCTTTTCCAGTGAGTCAGTTCTGTGCATCAGGTAGCCAAAGTATTGGAGCTTCAGCTTCAGCATTAGTCCTTCAAATGAACATTCAGGACTGATTTCCTTTAGGATGGACTGGTTGGATCTCCTTGCAGTCCAAGGGACTCTCAAGAGTCTTCTCCAACACCCTAGTTCAGAAGCATCAGTTCTTTGGCGCTCAGCTTTCTTTATAGTCCAACTCTCACATCCATATGAGACTACTGGAAAAACCATAGCCTTGACTAGATGGACCTTTGTTGGCAGAGTAAAGTCTCTGCTTTTTAATATGCTGTCTAGGTTGGTCATAGCTTTTCTTCCAAGGAGCAAGCATCTTTTAATTTCATGGCTTCAGTCAGCATCTGCAGTGATTTGGGAGCCCAGGAAAATAAAGTCATTGTATCCATTGTTTCCTCATCTATTTGCCATGAAGTGATGGGACCGGATGCCATGATCTTAGTTTTCTGAATGTTAAGTTTTAAGCCAACTTTTTCACTCTCCTCTTTCGCTTTCATGAAGAGGCTCTTTAGTTCTTCTTCACTTTCTGCCATAAGGGTGGTGTCTTCTGCGTATCTGAGGTTATTGATATACCTCCCGGCAATCTTGATTCCAGCTTGCACTTCATCCAGCCCGGCATTTCTCATGATGTATTCTGCATATAAGTTAAATAAGCAGGGTGACAATATACAGCCTTGACGTACTCCTTTTCCTATTTGGAACCAGTCTGTTGTTCCATGTCCGGTTCTAACTATTGATTCTTGACCTGCATACAAATTTCTCAGGAGGCAGGTCAGGTGGTCTGGTATGTCCATCGCTTGAAGAATTTTCCAGTTTGTTGTGATCCACACAATCAAAAGCTTTGGTGTAGTCAATAAAGCAAAAGTAGATGTTTTTCTGAAACTCTCTTGCTTTTTCGGTGATCCAGTGGATGTTGGCAATTTGATCTCTGGTTTCTCTGCCTTTTCTAAATCCAACTTGAACATCTGGAAGTTCATGGTTCACATACTGTTGAAGCCTGACTTGGAGGATTTTGAGCATTACTTTGCTAGCATGTGAGATGAGTGCAATTGTGCGTTGTACTGTTGATCCTTAGCTAATTTAACAGTATGTACTGTTGAGCCTTCGCTAATTTACTGTGAAATGTTTGTGAAGCTGTGCCGTCCGGTATGGGGACCTCCCCTGGCCACATGTGGCCATTGAGCACTTGAAATGTGACTTGTCCGAATTGAGATGTGCTTTAAGTACAAAATACACCTTGCATTTCAAAGATACATGAAACAAGTAGGTGTGTGCTTAGTTGCTCAGTCTTTGTAGGTCAGGAGGATCCCCTGGAGAAGGGAACAACAACCCACTCCGATATTCTTGCCTGGAGAGTCCCCGTGGATGGAGGAGTCTGGCAAGCTGTAGTTTATGTGACCCCATGGACTGTAGCCTGGTAGGCTTGTCTGTCCACGGGATTCTCCAGGCAAGATACTGGAGTGGGTTGTGTTTCCCTTCTCCAGGGGATCTTCCCAACCTAGGAATTGAACCTGGGTCTCCAGCATTGCAGATGGATTTTTTACCATCTGAACCACCAGGGAATCCCTGAAACAAGTATGGATAATACTAAAATTTTACATTGTCTGTTGAATGTTTTAGATATATTTTAGATATATAGGGTTAAATGTACAACATTAAGATGAATATCACTGCCTTTTTATTGTTTCACATGACTATCATAAAATTTAAAATAATACATGTGGCTCCCATTCGTGGCTTGCACTGTGTCTTCGTCGGATGGTGCTGGTCTAGGAAGACCAGCTCCTTCAGACTTTTCCTGACCTTTCTCAAGAGCATTTCATAGCCATAGTCCCTGTGTGACAGCAGCCACATCTTCCGTTCCTGCCCCTTGAAGCCATAGGACCAAGAGAGACCTTTGCATTGATAGAGCATTTCCTTCTGAGAAGCACTGTCACTAGGCAGCCCTGGAGTCTGGGTGGTATCAGGATAGAGGGCTGGGGCTTTGTGTGCCTGACTGTGAAAGGGGGTAATAGTCCCTGCTCCGTGAGGTTGTTGAAGGAGTAATTGAGGTAAGTCACGGAATGCATTTTACACAGGCCTGGCAAACACGAGGCACTTGAAAATAATAGCCATTATCGTTTTAGCTCCTGAGTGGGCATTTAGCAGAGCTCCAGACTTCTGTGTCTCCCCTTTCTGGTTTCTAGCTGGTGATGCCTTGAGGGACCTGTGGAGGGTTACAAACAGGCCTGAGTCCTTTTAAGATGCCAGCCTCTGCTGTGGAGGAAATCTAGTACTGTATAGAGTTGAGCGTTCTGATTGCATGCTTGCTCAGCAGTTCAAAAAGCAGAGGGGACCTTAGACATCTCTGGAGATTGCAGGGGTCCGCAGAGGTCTGCAGAAACTCCCTGACAAGACTGCTAATGGGTCACAGTGCCCATTCTCTCTTGCTGGTCGGAGAAGCCATAGTATCCTTCCTAACACAGGCTCCCAGGCTCTTGCATTTACTCTCCTGGGTGTTTGGATTTACTGTGGCCCAAGTTCCCATTTTTAGCCAATCTTGTACCAGATCCAAACACTGAACTCTGCATATTACCAGGGAGTGATCCAAGCTTTAACACAGCTGTGGAATTGTTGAGGTGGATTGGGTGGTGTCTTTGCATTAGTACAGTGTAGAAACTTCCTAAATGTCTCTAGAGGATGTTTGATTCCTTCTTCCAACAGACTGTTAAAATGAGAGGCTCATATATGGATATGAGAGATGGACCATAAAGAAGGCTGAGCACCAAAAAATTGATGCTTTCGAGCTGTGGTGCTGGAGATGACTCCTGAGAGTCCCTTGGACTGCAAGGACATCAAACAAGTCAATCCTAAAGGAAAACAACCCTTAATATTCATTGGAAGGACTGATGGCCAAAGCTGAAGTTCCAGTATTTTGGCCACCTGATGCCAAGAGCTGACTCATTGGAAAAGACCCTGATGCTGGGAAAGACTGAGGGCAGGAAGAAAAGGGGATGACAAAGGATGTGATGGTTGGATGGCATAATTGACTCAATGGACATGAATTTTTTCAAACTTTGGGAGATAGTGAAGGACAGAAGCCTGGTGTGCTGCAGTCCATGGGGTCATAAAGAGTAGGACACGACTGAGCTACTGAAGAACAACAGATTTGCCAACCTACAGCTTAATTTGGATGTGGAAAATAGGGTGAATGGAAACTAACATACTTGTATCAGAAAGCTCAGGTCTGCCTACAAGGGTTTCTAGCCAGGGTCCTGCATGTCCCTGCACATCTACAGGCCAAGGATTTGGGCAGGAGATTCTGCTGCTGGGGAGCAGAGTAAGTAGGGAGCTGACTGGGAAAATCCATCTCCGTTTAATTGTTCTTTCGGGTTGTGGATGGGGCCACTTCCTTCCCAGGGGATGATGGGCACGGTGGACACGTACCCTTTGGTGCAGCTGATAAGAACCTGGGCTTCAGTTATAAGTTTGTTTACGAGGGATATCCAAGGATGTTGAAGCCTTAAAGCTAGGGTGTTGAAGGGGTGTCAATGGCTCCTCAGTCCCCACCCCTGCCCCCGGCTCTGAGCTTGCCTTGGAAACCCAGGGGAGAGATGATGAGAGCAGCTGTATGTACCCACATGGGAAGCGGAAGACAAGGAGCTCCCTATGGACCTTTTCAGTCTCTTCAGCAGAGCCAGATTTCAGGGTGACTCTTAAAGGCAAGTAGCCCTCCAGGCCTTTTTGTCCACAGGGAGCTTTAGTGTTTCCCTTGCTGAATTAAGGCAGGTCCGTCCCTTTTCAGGGATGGTGTGATCGCCGGTGTGTGCTGCTGCTGACAGCTGCCCACTTCCTTGTCCTTTCTCTGGGTCTGGGAGTTTTATTCCTGGGTAGTATTTCCTGCTTCAAGCCCTGATTTCTTTTCTCTCTTTCTTTATTTTTTGGCTGTGCTGGGTCTTTGTTGCTGTGCAGGCTTTTCTCTAGTTGGGGAGAGTGGGGGCCACTTTCTGTTGCAGTGCTTGGGCTTCTCCTTGCAGTGGCTTCTCTTGTTGCAGAGCATGGCTCTAGGGCACGTAGGCTTCATTAGTTGTGGCTCCCCGGCTCTAGAGCACAGGCTTAATAGTTGTGGTGCACGGGCCTACTTGGCTCTACAGCATGTGTGATCTTCCTGGATCAGGGGTTGAACCCATGTCTCTTGCATTGGCAGGTGGATTCTTTACCACTGATCCCCCAGGGAAGCCCCAAGCCCTGATTTCTAGCATGAACACCCTTGTGTCCAGCCAGTTTTCCAGGGAAGAGGGAGGGTATCTTGAAATTGTGCTATTACTCCTGCAGATGTGTTTACAGTGTTGTTGTTGAGTCGCTAAGTAATGTCCGACTCTTTGCAACCCCGTGGGCTGGAGCACACCAGCCTTCCCTGTCCTTCGCCATCTCCCGGAGCTTGCTCAGACTCATGTCCATTGAGTCAGTGATGCTGAGTATGGTACGGCCATTTATTGAGCAGCTGCTACCAGCATGGTGAGCATCATGCTAGGGGCTGGACTCATCTAAATTGAAATTCATCCTTGTGCTTCCCAGATGAACACATGGAAGTTTTGCTGTATTAAGAATCTTACTCAGCATCAGATACCTTTGAAAGTGGTGGAACCAGACTTCTGCCTCCAAAGCCAGTGATGTTTTTCCTAACAACCTGTTATTGATACTCAGATGGTAAAGAATCTGCCTGCAGTGTAGGAGATCCAGGTTCGATCTGTGGGTCAGGAAGATCCCTTGAGAAGGGAAGAGCAACCCACTCCAGTATTCTTGCCTGGAGAATTCCATAGACAGAGCAGCCTGGTGGGCTACAGACCATGGAGTTGCAAAGAGTCGGATATGATTGAGGGACTAACACTTTCATTTTCACTGTTATTGATACTTATTCATACATAGATGAGTACCTCCACACGTACGAACTGCACTTACTGGATTGAACTCTGTGTAGTTTGAGACTGATATCTGAGTTCTGAAAAGGGGAAAGGCCAGGTGAGTGAGGACTGAAGGTCAAGTTGGACAGATGTCTTCATTCTGTCGTTCTTGGCCACTGTACGGGATCCACTCTGTGTATATTCTGATGGAAGGTGGATGAAATGCTAGATTGGATTTTAAAGTCAATAAATGATAATGTGTGTTAATAGAAGTAAGGAAAAAAAGCCTTACTGGGTAAGTGTATTTTATTCCTATGGCTAAGAATAAAAAAGTAAAAGGATTTAAAGACTATTATTTTCTTTTGGCCGCAGAAACCTTTCAGGAGTTCTTGGTAAGGTACCTTGGGTAACAGGATATAATTATACTTTTCATCTGCGGAGGGCGTGTTTGCAAGTTAGTGTGTGATTTGTACTTAGTTTCTGGAGGTTTCTGAGTAGTTGGAAAAGTATTGTCTTTGATGGAGGTAAATTATTTGTGCTTCCTTCATTGTTGTCTTACCCCAGAGCCTGGCAAACACATGTTCTCGTCTTCTGATTGCTCCTGGGCTTCAGACTTCTGCTCAAATGTTTTTGTCCATGATGTTTGGGGCACCATCTGTAGTCAAGGGAACCATCATTTAGTTGGGGATGAAGTCTTAACTTTTGCTTCTTGGTGGTGGGTCCTTTGAAAGTCTGAATAGGTGGACTCTGTGAATAATGAACTCAGCTCACTGAGTTCTCTGCCAGTTCTGTCCTAAAGGAGCTATTGTAAATCTAGACTCATCAATTCCCTGAGAGAAAGTTGCCAAGGTTTGTTTTTTTCCTGCTTTCTTTCTTGCCACACCTGTTAATTAGTTCCAGACACTAGCTAATCAGCAGGCAGGCGTGAAAGCTCAGGGGTGAGAAGGAAGGTCAGATCAGCTTTGTCTCCTTACCACCAAAGCCCTTGTTTTAATAGAAAGGTTTTTCAGTCTCCTTTTTCCTCTGCTCCTGCCTCGGTGTTTGAGTCATTTCTGAGTGCAGGGCTACAGACAGCTGTGGGGCTTTTTCCACTGTGATGTAAGATTTGTGCTTAGCAGTTTGGGAGCATGTGGCCACAAGAATGTGAGCGGGAGAGAGCAGTGGCAAAGAATGCAAAGGGTAAATGAGAGCACCCAGAATTGTGTCTTATATCTTGGCGGTTGCTGTGTGCCTATCTTTTTAACTGGGAATGCTGAATATATAAAATATTCAGGTATATTACAATATATGTATGTATGTGTGCGTGCTCAGTCATGTCCCGACTCTTTCCGATCCCATGGACCGCAGCCCGCCAAGCTTCACTGTCTGTGGAATTCTCTAGGCAAAAATCCTGGAGCAGGTTGCCATTTCCTCCTCCAAGGGATCTTCCTGACCCAGGGATGAAACTTGCATTTCCTGCATCTCCTGCATTGTAGGCAGATACTTTCACATTGAGCCACCAGGGAAGCCCATATTATAGTATATCAGTGTTAAAAATCAGAAGGGTATCAGTAGATTTGGGCAGAGTGATAAATTTTTTTTCAGTACATTATCTCTCATTGCATTAGAATGACTCTGAGATGGATACTCCTTGTCTTGGAGGGCAGAGAGACAATAAGAGATGGGTCCATCTGGCCACGAAGGCAAAATGCAGCTAGGGAGTAGCATAATTTGAACCTAGCAAACCTTTTCCTATGTTTGACAAGAATGAGATCAGTGTCGAATTAAACCATGGACTCCTGTGTCACTGAGATGCTGGGAAATGGAGGATGACCAGGCTCACTCTTAGGTGAAATCAGTGACTTCTGGACTTTACTGTTTTGAGTCCATAGATAAAAAAACGAAGGCCTGAGCCGTTCAGTGGGGCAGTATATTCTTTAACTTCTAAAGGGGCATCCTCTTGCAGGGTATTGCAAGGAAAGTTACAGGTTCAAGTCAAATGTAAGTTAAGGTTCAAGTCAAATGTAAATGGAAACTTCACATGTATAGATTTGCTTGGTGTTACGGGGGTTCTAAAAATGTGTGCAAATTGGGAAAATAAAGCGAAAGCCGCTAAATCCATATAATAGAGCTCTGGAATACTGATTCAGTTGCTTAGTGTTCAGGAGCAATAGAGTAATGAGAACGGTACCTTCCTGGGAGTAGGGACTTGAAAGCCTGGATACTATTTTATATATATACCCAGGGAACTGGTGAGCAGAGGCGGTAATGAGCTGGTGAAGGTGGTTGACGAGTGGGCAAAGTAATGCAGTTCTGGCACTCGGACTGGGTCTACCTTGTATCTTAGCTGCTTCCTTATGGCATAAAACCATTAGTGACTGTCATCTTCAGTGTGGACACTGTTGCGATTTGAGAGGCTCTCACTGTTGGATGCATTGACTGGACTTTGAATGCCAGGCTTAGGCATTTGGGCTTGAATTTGGTGGCGCTAGTGGTAAAGCATCCACATGCTAATGCAGGAGACCCAAGAGATGTGGGTTTGTTCCTTGAGTTGGGAAGATCTCCTGGATTAGGAAATGGCCACCTGCTCCAGTATTCTTGCTGGGAAGATTCCATGGACAGAGGAGCCTGGTGGGCTATAGTCCTTGGGGCCACGAAGAGTTGGACACAACTGAGTGACTGAACACACACCCATTGTTGTCTAGAGACCGTAAGTTAGCACGTGGAACAGCTGAATGACCTTCTCACGGTGGTCCTGTGTACTGAGACGGCAATGTCATCTTGCTTTGTCATGGACTGTCTTTGTGTCCTGTAGCCCCTATTTCTTCATCTACAAGGTAGAATAATAATTGCTGTCTCACAGAGTTGATGTGAAAATTAAATGAGAATATAAGGCTCTGATCCTAGCAAGCACATAACTGTCATTAATTGTTATTTACCTATTTGTTTTTGTAGCGAAACAAGTATTTATTAGGAAGAAAGAGTACATGTGGGTAGACACACGGGCTGGCTCAGAGAGAGAGAGTCACCATATTATGATTGTGCCCTTGTTTTTGCCTGCCCAGCATCCCTTTACCATTTCTTTCCTTCCTCTTTGGGTATTGATTGCTCCTCCATGGTCTTGAGGGGACCTTCTGCACACCAGGGAAATCCTGGATTTGCCTGGTGGCTCAGACGGTAAAGTGTCTGCCTACAATGTGGGAGACCCGGCTTCGATCCCTGGGTCGGGAAGATCCTCTGGAGAAAGAAAGGGCAACCCACTCCAGTACTCTTGGCTGGAAAATCCCATGGACGGAGGAGCCTGGTAGGCTACAGTCCATGGTGTCGCAGAGTCGGATACGACTGAGCAACTTCACTTCTGCACTTCAAGGGGCTCTTTTGAGGTCCAAAAGCCAGGCTAGGCCAGTCATACCTTCTCTCCCTGGAACTGGACACTTGAGGCAAGTGTCATGAAGATCTCTCTCTCAGTTCCTCCTGCCTGAATCCCCTGAGCTACTCTGTTCTTGCCTTTCAGAAGCTGAAATATTTGATGGTTGATTGGATTCTTTGAGATGTCCACTTCAGTTCAGTTTAGTTGCTTAGACGTGTCCTACTCTTTGCAACCCCATGGACTGCAGCACACCAGGCTTCCCTGTCCGTCACCAACTCCCAGAGCTTACTCAAATTCTTGTCCATTGAGTCGGTGATGCCATCCAACCATCTCATCCTCTGTCGTCCCCTTCTCCTCCTGCCTTCAATCCCTCCCAGCATCAGGGTCTTTTCAAATGAGTCAGTTCTTCAAATCAGGTGGCAAAGTATTGGAGTTTCAGCCTTAGCGTCAGTCCTTCCAATGAATATTCAGGACTGATTTCCTTTAGGACTGACTGATTTGATCTCCTTGCAGTCCAAGGGACTATGAAGAGTCTTTTCCAACATCACAGTTCAAAAGCATCAATTCTTTGGCGCTCAGCTTTCTTATAGTCCAACTCTCACATCCATACAGGACCACTGGAAAAACCATAGCCTTGACTAAATGGACCTTTGTTGGCAAAGTAATGTCTCTGCTTTCTAATATGCTGTCTAGGTTGGTCATAGCTTTTCTTCCACGGAGCAAGCATCTTTTCATTTCATGGCTTCAGTCACCATCTGCAGTGATTTGGGGGCCCAGGAAAATAAAGTCTGTCACTGTATTCATTGTTTCCCATCTATTTGCCATGAAGTCATGGGACTGGATGCCATGATCTTAGTTTTCTGAATATTAAGTTTTAAGCCAACTTTTTTACTCTCCTCTCTCACTTTCATCAAGAGGCTCTTTAGTTCTTCTTCGCTTTCTGCCATAAGGGTGGTGTCATCTATATATCTGAGGTTATTGATATTTCTCCCAGCAATCTTGAATCCAGTTTGTGCTTCATCCAGCCCAGCATTTTTCATAATGTACTCTGCATATAAGTTAAATAGGCAGGGTGACAATATACAGCCTTGACATACTCCTTTCCCGATTTGGAACCAGTCTGTTGTTCCATGTCCAGTTCTAACTGTTGCTTCTTGACCTGCTTACAGATTTCTCAGGAGGCAGGTCAGGTGGTCTGGTATTCCCATGTCTTGAAAAATTTTCCACAGTTGTGATCCGCACAATCAAAGGCTTTGGCATAGTCAATAAAGCAGAAGTAGATGTTTTTCTGAAACTCTCTTGCTTTTTGATGATCCAGTGGATATTGGCCAGTTGATCTCTGGTTTCTCTGCCTTTTCTGAATCCAGCTTGAACATCTGGAAGTTCACGGTTCACATATTGCTGAAGCCTGGCTTGGAGAATTTTGAGCATTATTTTACTAGCGTGTGAGATTGTGCGGTAGTTTGAGCATTCTTTGGCATTGCCTTTCTTTGGGATTGGAATGAAAACTGCCCTTTTCTAGTCCTGTGGCCACTGCTGAGTTTTCCAAATTCGCTGGCATACTGAGTGCAGCACTTTCATAGCATCATCTTTTAGGATTTGAAATAGCTCAACTGGAATGCCATCACCTCCACTAGCTTTGTTCATAGTGATGCTTCCTAAGGCCCACTAGACATTCCAGGATGTCTGGCTCTAGGTGAGTGATCACACCATCGTGGTTATCTGGGTCATGAAGATCTTTTTTGTACAGTTCTTCTGTGTATTCTTGCCATCTCTTCTTAATATCTTCTGCTTCTGTTAGGTCCATACCATTTCTGTCCTTTATCGAGCCCATCTTTGCATAAAATGTTCCCTGGTATCTCTAATTTTCTTGAAGAGAGCTCTAGTCTTGCCCATTCTATTGTTTTCCTCTATTTCTTTGCATTGATCACTGAGGAAGGCTTTCTTATCTCTCCTTGCTATTCTTTGGAACTCTGCATTCAGACAGGTGTATCTTTCCTTTTCTCCTTTGCCTTTTCCATCTTTTCTTTTTTCAGCTACTTGTAAGGAGATGTCCAAGAATCTTTCAGTACATTGTGTTTCTGCTTATGTTAACCAAAGATTGATTTGGGTCATTTTCAATCAAAGGACACCAGGATCAGCTAGAAAGTACATCAAAGGGAAGGTAACAAGCTGCATTGAGAAGGACAGGAACCATCTCCCTTGCCTGCCAAAAATAGTCCTTTCATAATGGCTTCATTTCTCCCTTTGATTTTTCGAGTTCATTCATTTTGAGCTTTTTATCTCCAGGAATAGGAGGACTTTTATTTTGGTGCAGAGGACAGCCTCTCTTAAGGAGACATGCTGATAACACTTAGCCTTAACTGCGTCTCTTGATTTTATTTGTAAATGAGAATCCTAAGGATCTGTAAGGAAATGAGTAAAACTTAATTGAACAACATTTAGAGCTGGAATTTAAAAAAATAATAAAAAGAGTCCATAATGGTAAGAGGCCCTGGAGGATGAGATGAATGGGAAACGGTGCATCTGGGTGTCTGTTCTGCCCGTACCTAATCCTGTCTATCACGTTTTAACTACAGATGAGACCGGAGGTCGGCTGAGTATCTGATGGCCTCTAGAGTTTGTCTCTTTTATCATATCTTGTCCTCACTCAGTTTCCTTTGCTGGCGTTATTGGACAGCAAGTGTTCCGGCCTAAATTAAAATCAATAGGAAGCAATTTCATTTGTTTTTAACTATGGAGACAAGCGCTTCCAGCAGAGTACTGTACTTCCAAGTAAAGTTCAGTTGTGTTTTGGTTTGGTTTTTTTTGCTTCTTTCTGGCTGGAGCCCAAAAGGCATTCCTTTTTCAGCGTGGGCTTTGCTAGCGTTGCCCTGCTTTGATTTAAGGCCTTGTTACCATCATCGTCTCTTTAAAACTGGGATTGTTGGCATCTGAATTACTTTTGTGTTTTATAGAGTCTTGGCAATCAAAGCGCTGTTGGGTTTGTCCAGCTATTGCGTGGGAGCTTGTTAGAAATGTCAGTCTTCACCCGCACCCTAGGCTAATGGAACTGGAATTTGTCTTTCAGCGAGACCTGCAGGTGACTTGGGAGCACCTTGGAGTTGAAAGACTGCTTTCTGTTTGAATGAGAATGTTATTTTCATCTACTGGGTTTTCATTTCTTTTCTTTAATACAAATGTAATAAATGTTCACTGTAGAAAATAGCGGAATTCATAAAGTCATGTAGAGAAAAAAGAAAATCATCTGTAACTTCCACACATTTATTTAGTTGTTGGTCTACAGCCTTTTGGTGGGTTGTTGGTATCATTTTGTGAAAGATATTAAAACATCATAAATTCAGCATAAAGCTTAATTCTTAGGAAATGAAAGATGAAGGTCCAGGTTCTCCTTTGGTCAAGGACAGGAGATTGTTAGTGAGAAAGCTTCTATCCTCCCTAACCTGTATCATTTGTTAGGGACCTGCTGTGTGCCGAGTACTGCTACCTGCCTGTGGGACCCATATGTGGGTAGTCAGAGGGTAAGATGACAATTAAGACACTGACTGACTGGGCTTTTGAACCATATCATGCATTTTCTGGACAGTTGAGACCAAGGGAATTATTAATAAGGCTTGCTTTTTGCTTCACTTTCCTCCTTTTTATTTATTTTTTTTGTCTTGTTTTGCTGCTGTGGATTTTGAATTATTTGCCAGTTTAATTGCTTTCGTTAGGTGATAGATTCCTCTGATTGAGCAGACCTTTCCATCTGAAAATATCTAGGATTTGAAACTTAAGGTCAGGAAGGACAACTTCTCCAACAGGGGAGGGGGAAAACGGTGGTTGTCTTGGCAGCGGAAGCTTGCTAATTACGCGGCCAGTTGTAGTATCTATTTATGACGGAGGCACTGGAGACCCAATTAGCAGGTCATTCTCATGTGAGGGTTTTGGAATTGAACTCTGGTGTGTGAAGATGGTATGGCAACCAGCAAGCAACTTCTCAGTGCAGGGGAATTGGGGATGGTTTCAGATCCCGTCGCCTGGGATTGCCACAGGTCACTGATAGGAAAGAGAAGCTCAGCTGTTCCTTCTGTCCCTCTGAACCCACAGATTCTAAAATTGTGTTGTCTGCAGGGCTGCCAGTGCGAAAAAGTTACTACTCTTGAGAGAGGCCACCTTCCTGGAAAGGAACTGGCCATGTGATGAGAGGAGGCCAGTCGAGTCATGAGAATCAACAGACTGGAATTAAAGGAACGGGATCTGCTGGGGGACAGTCCTTTGGGACTGGGTTCCCATTTGTCTTGGGTACGGGGCGGGTAGTAAGGGAAGGAGACTCCCTTCTCTGGAAGGAATCTACCTGGATTCTTTGACTAGTGTTACTATGCAAATGGCAGGATATCAAGAGACAAGACTGGGTAACCTTTTTCTCTCCTTGTTTATTCCTTTATCATTTATGGGGCCAGGTATCCCCCAGGTAGGTCTGCTTGCTTCCACCCCTCCACCAACAGGAGGGGTGTAGAAGGAATGTGACTGACCTGGTGGGTGCCCTGGGCAGAACGGTTGTCTGTGATGGCCTCACTGTTAGGGCTTGAGGGTATTTTGACTTGTTTTTAGTCTTGTGAAGGGCTTCCCTGATAGCTTTGTTGGTAAAGAATCCGCCTGCAATGCAGGAGATCCTGATTCAATTCCTGGGTTGGGAAGATGGGCTGGTAAAGGGTAGGCTACCCACTCCAGTATTCTTGGGCTTCCCTGGTGGTTCAGCTGGTAAAGAATCCACCTGCAATGTGGGAGACCTGGGTTGGGACCATCTGCTGGAGAAGGGAAAAGTTACCCACTCCAGTCTTATGGCCTGGAGAATTCCATGGACTGTATAGTCCATGGGGTTGCAAAGAGTCGGACATGACTGAGCAACTTTCACTTCACTTCAGTCTTGTGAAGACATGAGACACCGTCTTGATTTTAGGTGATTTATAGTTGTTAGCTGATTTATAGGAGTTGGTGATGGACAGGGACGCCTGGCATACCACAGTCCATGGGGTTGCAAAGATTCAGACACGACTGAGTGACTGAACTGAACTGATAGCCGTTTTTTGTAGTTGTTTAGTCACTAAGTTATGTCCAACTCTGTGACCCCATGGACTGCAGCATGCCACGCTTCCCTGTCCTTCACTGTCTCCCGGAGTTTGCTCAAATTCATGTCCATTGAGTTGGTGATGCTATCTAACCATCTCATTCTTTGCCATCTTTTTCTCCTTTTGCCTTCAGTCTTTCCCAGCATCAGAGTCTTTTCCAATGAGTCAGCTTTTTGCATCAAATGGCCAAAGTATTTTTTACAGTATTTAATAAATTAAAAATATTTACAGTATTAATGGCAAATGTCACCTTCCATAGGCAAATTTTTGCCTTCCATTTTGTGAAATAGAAACAACAGAAAGCAAGTAACCATGCTCTTTATATAAGGTCTTTAGACAGAGAACTTGTTGGAATCATTTATTCTTAGTCCTTAGATTTTTAAATTTTGAAATGATTTCTAATTTCCCAAGAAGGTACAAAAATAGTACAAGGAATTTCTGTATCCCCTCTGCCCAGAATATCCAAATATTAAGTTTAACACATTTACTTTCTCTTTATTTTCTTTTGGATAATTTGAGAGGAAATGGCAGATACATATTTATTTATATATATGTGTATATACACATACATGTATATACATACATATGTGTCTATGAATGCTTAGTTCTGTTTTTTTTCCTTCAAGTAGCCCAGTGCTGGAGGCTCCTGCAACAACTAGCAGTTAACAGTTCTTGTTTAGTTGCAAAGTTGTGTCCGACTCTTTTTTAACCTCACTGACCGTAGCTAGTCAGGCTCCTCTGTCCACAGAATTCTCCAGGCAAGAATATTGGAGTGGGTTGCCATTTCCTTCTCTGGGGGATCTTGCTGACCAAGGGATCCAACCCGAGTCTCCTGCATCATCAGGCCAGTTCTTTACTGCTGAGCTGCCAGGGAAGTTATAGCTCTACAGACAGGAAAAACTTGTTACATATAGGAGTCTCTCTAGTTCCTAGGATTTCTTCTAATACAGGAGTCAGCAAACTAGACTGGGCCCAAATCAGACCTGCTCTTTGTTTTTGCCCAAGCCAGTGCATTAAGAATGTTGTTCTACGTTTTTGAACTGTTGAAAAAATTAAAAAAATAATTTGAGACATGAAAATACGGCATTCACATTAAAGGTCGGTAAATCATGTTTTATTGCAGCATAACCACACTTGTGTGCTTACAAGCAGGAGCGTACTGTCTGACCTGCGGGCTTAAACTATTTCATGTGTATAATATATAAACTATGACCCATTAAAGCAAAAGTTGGCCAGCTCCTCCCATAACACCATGTTATTAATGAAACTACCACTTGCTGAATGATATATTTCAGGTCTTGAACTTAGAGCTATGCAGGTATTAATTTAACCCTCACCACAACCCCATGAGGGAGAGGTCACCTAAGATACCTCCTTCCAGGATATTATGTCCATCTGAAAATGAGAACCTTGGAGCTTTGAAGAGAGCAAAATTTCCCCCAGTTACATAGTGAGGTGAAGGGGCTGGGGTTTTGAAAGCAGCTGCTCTGCACCTTAGCTCCTGGTGGCTCAGGCTCACTCTGGGCTTGGAGGATTCTGGTGATTACTGGGATGGGTTGGGTGTGGATGCAGGTAGCCTGGGCCACTAGACTGGTCTGTGTGGTCGGGATAGTCTTCCCCATTGCTGTGTCTTTGGCATGCTGGGCATGGGGCAACTGCTCGGTGTGAAAGGATGGATGGATGGATGGAGAGATGATGCCCAAACCCAGTCTGGAAAACGGAAGTGGAATACCGGGCTATGGTCAGGGTCAGTCATTAGATTTGCCAAGAACAGCCACTTCAAGGTGGGCTAGATGAGCGTCTCATAGCCTTAGGACATCTGAGGCAGGAAGTTGAGGAGGTAGTGCGAGATGAGGCTGGAAGGACCCAGGGTGTCAGACCTAAGGTTTCCTGCATATTCGAGTGAGTGGTGACCGAGGACAGCACAGTCCTTTGCTAATGCCTGGGTGTAGTCTCTGTTTCAAGGACTGGTACCTTCTCAGGATGCTGACATCTTATGTTCCTGATAGAAATAATGGGCCAGGAACACGGAGCATCTACTGTTGGCTGTTGACACCCCTGTCCTTTATTTTTTTCTTAAAAAAAAAAAAAAATTCCATGTAATATGTTAACATGTTCTTTCTTAGAACATTTCAGCCAAATCTTTAATCTGTTGACTACTTCTTATCTTGCCTTCCCAGCTATTTTAATAGATTTACATATAGTTATAAAAATATATGGGCTTCCCAGGTGGCGTGAGTGGTAAAGAGGCCGCCTACCAATGCAGGAGACATGAGAGACTTGGGTTAGATCCCTGGGTTGGGAAGATCCTCTGCGGGAGGGCATGGCAACCACTCCAGTATTCTTGCCTGGAGAATCCTATGGACAGAGGAGCCTGGCGGGCTGCAGTCCATAGGGTCACACAGAGTTGGACACGACTGAAATGACTTAGCATGCAGTCACACATGCAAGAATCTGCCTGTGAACCAGGAGAACCAAGTTCAGTCCCTGGGTTGGGAAGATCCCCTGGAGAAGGGAATGGCAACCCACTCCAGTTCTCTTACCTGGAGCATTCCATGGACAAAGGAGCCTGGCAGGCCTACAGTCCATGGGGTCACAAAGAGTCACACACGACTGAGCAACTAACCCTTTCACACACACTTACAAATATATAGATTATTTTTACATAAATAATATATTGTATATATCATGCTGCTGCTTTTTGGAGGGATTCAGCAATAAGTTAAAAAAAAATTTCATGGATGATACCTGATAATTTTAACACAGTCCTGTTACTTGTAGTGTGGGATTCCATTGTTAAGAATGGGCTGCAGAGGTAGTGAGGTACTTTCTTGCTGGTGGTCCCTGAAGTCACCTGACACAGAACAGTCTTTATGGATATCTCTTTGTGCACATGTGTCAGTACTGGCTTATGGTCAACACAGAGAATTGGAAGTGCTGGGTCATAGGTTCGTAGAAATGCGAGTCTTGATAAGTTTGTCCCTCCCCCTGGTCTTGGACACCCTGGGGTATGATTCTGTTTCTTTTTCTTTTTGGAGGTTGAGAGGGCAGGAAGATAGCTTGCTGTGGTATTTGCAGAGCAAGTGTGCAGGAGTCCAGGGCTGTCCCCTGTACCACGTCATTGGCCTCATGATGGGTTTTCCTCCCTCAGTTTGTTGTGTTACAGAGGTGTGTCACATTTGCCTGGGCATCCTTGCCTTCATGCTGACCTGTCTTAGTAAGAGGGGCCCAGAGGTGTCCACCTCCAGGTCAGTGGTGTGAAAACTAGTTGAAGAGGCAGTAGAAAGAGGGGGAGGGCAATGAGGGGTGTGGAGGAACTAGAAAGAAGGTGCAGGTGACAGGTTTTGAACTTGGCAGTGAACGCATGATCTGTTCCTCTCTAGAAATGCTGTGCTTACTAAAGCACTATTATACAGTTGTTGGGTGGGAGTGGTATATAGGCTTTGGAACTGGGTATCAGATTTTGTTTTCCTTGAGAATTGTTCCTCAAGGGTGAGACTCCAGAAGATAATGGATGTGAAGGGCCACGCACAGTTGCCTAACATTTACTAAGTGCTAACTGTTAATTCTATGTTCAGTCCCAGTTACTGAGCTTGGTGCTGAGGTTAGAAAGGGTGACTATGACGTGTAACTAAGTGAGCATATGCGAAGTTTTGAAAAAGTAGTGAAAGTGTTAGTCCCTCAGTCCTGTCTGACTGTTTGCGACCCCGTGGACTATAGCCTGCCAGACTCCTCTGTCCATGGGATTCTCCAGGCAAGAATACTGGAGTGGGTAGCCAGTCCCTTCTCTAGGGAATCTTCCTGACCCGGATTGAACCCGGGTCTCCTTCACTGCAGGTGGATTCTTTACTATCTGAGCCACCACTCAAAAGAGGCAGAGAAACTGCTTGGAGTCCTCTGTTTGAGGCACTGGAGAGAAAAACAAAACAAAACATGACTGAATCTTCTCTCTCTCTGCAGCTTAAACTGTGGTAAAGCCAGTGTGTTCTGAGGCATACCAGTTTTTTTTTATGTGAAACTTATACCTAACCAAAATGATTTTAAATTATTTTCTTAGTCATTGTAAGAAACACCCCTCTTGGGGGAAAGGAGATGGATCTGTCCCGTCTTGTGAACTTGATACACAGTTTGTCTTTGAAAATCACCTTCTCTTTGTCGGTACACCCCAATAAAGCTGCAGGGGGTGGTGGAGGAAAAGAAACCACCCTCTTACACCTCCCTAAAGTCTGACTGGTTCACTGTAGCCCCACAGTAGATGCTGGGCAGGCAAAACCAATATAGGCTAGTTATTCTAGACAGTTCCAAATCCTAAGAGCCAAAGTGTCGTCGTTTGACCACATCACCCAGGAACTTGTTAGAAATGTGGATTCTTAACCGTCTCAGCCTCCACTCTGGATCTGTTCTTAGTAAAACTGCCCAAGTGATTCCTTAGCACATGGAAAGTTTTGAGAAGACAGGGCCCTTGGCCCCCATCTATATGTTCCTTTTCTGTAGTGTTTCCCCACATAACCATAGGCACCTCTGTCCCCCATCAGGACAGACACCTTTGAAATCCTAAAACTCTGTGTGTCAGGAAAGGCCCAGCTGGGCTGAATTGCTTTTGGGAAGCCCTGTACTTTCTTTCCTTCACTTTCCCAGGTGGCCCAGTGGTAAAGAACTCATCTACCAATACAGGAGACGTAGGTTCAACCCTGGGTCGAGAATGTTCCCTAGAGGAGGAAATGGCAGCCCACACCAGTAATCTTGCCTGGGGAATTTCATGGACAGGGAAGCCTGACAGTCTGTGGCTACAGTCCGTGGGGTCACAAATGAGTTAGACACAACTTAGCGACCAAACAACAGCAATACTTTCCTTCAGCCCAGGAATCAGCATGTCCTTTGTCGACTATATAAAAATAATGAAATTACAAAAAAAGGACAAAAGGTGGTCCTGACTGTTAAAAAAGAGCTGTAGTGGCATACGTTGCAATGACTGCTTCAGACTTATAGGTCTACTCCTTAAAGGTAAGCTGTGTATATATACAGTTGCCCTTTTCTTGGCTAAACAAAATGAAATGGGATTTTGAGAATTGGGGATAGATGAATGAGGTCTTTATAATAATCACTTGCATTTACTCCTCAGTTCTTGTTCTTGCTCTCTTCATTTCCTTTCAGATGGAAGCATTTTTAATGAGATAAATTGGAAAAAGGGGGTCAGGGAAATGAAAAGACAGAAAAATTCTGCTGAGCTTGGTAGCTATTCTCAGTTCTTACAGTGCTTGAAAAGTAATATTTTGTTGCTACTAAATCTAATTAATAGCTAGCTGGTACTCATCAAGACCTCATTTCTTTCGACCTGGAAGGCAGTTGGAAAGATACACAGATCTGTGTTTTATCACAGCAAACGAAGTCTCTCTTTTTCCTTTAATGACTTAGAATTTTGTCGGCAATGTCGGCAGCAGATAGACAGCTGGGTTTAAAAAATAGAATGCATCTCAGGGTGTTCACTGTGTCATGTAATAAAATGGGTATTGATAGAATTACTTAAAAAAGTAAAACAGTTTTGAAATTGGACTCTAAACTGTGTACCAGGCAGCCCTGATTCTCGACTGAGTCTCCAACCTTTTCCTGAATATTTGGATCAACAAGTCTTTGGGAGCCTATTCTCTGCCCAGCGCCGACTAATCAGAATGCTGTGGACCAAAATGGATTTAAACACAAAGAGAGGGTGAAAATGCTCATCCGGGAGGCGGAGGGGGCGGGCGGGGGATTACAGTGCCCAGCCCTGCATCTCTGCCGGTGTGGGGTGCAGCTGCGGGCTGTTAGTGGCGAGAGCATCTCCTCCATTCTGAGCAGACCAAGTATGAATTGACTGGGTTAGTTGATGTGCTGCTGGCTCACGTAAAGCAGCTCAGGCCTTAATTGTAGCGATCAGACATGGGGAGTCCAGGCAGAAGGGGAGAGGCAGCGATTGCAAATGCTGCTTGTTTCAAGGGCCAGAGCTACTTCCGAGGGCTGCCTGAGCACCCCCTCTTCATTCACCACCTCCCTCATCCAAATCAATTATTTCTGTTGAAGCACACCCAGGACTGGATGATGTTTCGTGTTTCAGGTAGAGTGTTACTCAGTTTTGCAAATATTTGTTAAGTATCTACTTTGTGCCAGGTCCTTGGTGTAGCAGTTTAAGCCTCAGATCCACCATTTGGTTTGTCATGAGAGCACAGCCAACATCCATCAGCGCTTTGCATGTCCGTAATTTATTCTATGGTAATAATCTGGCAGCCCTTTTTCAAGCCCGACTCTTATCAATAAAGCATGACAGAGAAATCTGCACAGTGTGTTTGGGGAAATGGCTTACAGGAAGAAACACGATGTAACAACAAAATTGGCCTGATCCAAGCATAGCTAAGGTCTGACATGGACAGGGGATGGTTACAGTTAATTAATTTTTTTTTTGTTGTTGTTGTTAAATCATTTTTAATCTGTTGTGGGAAAATGGAAGTTTTCCTTAATCCAGATGAAAAGTGAGAAAGTCTGTCTGTTTGCAGATGTTTGTCATTTAGTTCAAACACACAGATGATAGTCTGCATATTTTGGTTTCCATCTGGACATGCTCCGTGTGCCTGAGTACAGAGCACAGTGATAATTTCCCACCTCCCTGGACAGAACTGAGCAAGGCGTGGGGTATTTCCTTTGTAGCCTGAATGTAGCTTTGCCATCTGTGTTACGGTGGACGTTGGGATCAGCACAGTCATTAACATGTGAAGAATTTTATTCATTGTTTTCTTACTTTTTGCCTATAGGGAGAACAGTCTGATTATATAGTGTTACTGCTCAAATAAATTAACTGAGTAAAACCATGGAAACTATCATGTCTTTCCTTACAATTGGGAGTGTGGCCTTAGTCTGGGTGTTCTCCATGCTGTGTCAACAATGTTGCAAGTCCAGGAAGGGGAACAGAACCTTTGGTAAATATGTATTTCTTATTGCTACTTGAGGGAACCTGTGTAAGAATTTCATTTATAACTTGGTAGTTTGGCCCTAGGCCTTGACCCTTCTACTAAATGAAGTAATATCCTATTCATAAGCTATTCAATAGAAGGCAGAGTACCATTTATATACACATACTCATTGGAAAAGACTCTGATGCTGGGAGGGGTTGGGGGCAGGAGGAGAAGGGGATGACAGAGGACGAGATGGCTGGATGGCATCACCGACTTGACGGACGTGAGTTTGAGTGAACTCCGGGAGTTGGTGATGGACAGGGAGGCCTGGCGTGCTGCGATTCATGGGGTCGCAAAGAGTCGGACACGACTGAGCGACTGAACGGAACTGAACCAGCTGTGTAGCTCTTGGTGGAACTGTGTTTAAAGATTTCCATAAAAATTAGATTTGAGTTTTAGTCTTGTATCAGTTTTACAGGTTTGGGTATCTGGTTTATATAATGAATAACAAGTCTAGTTAATATTCGCCTCAAGGTAAAGGTTAGAAAATTTATTTAGTACCATTATATTCTTTAGCACAATCTGAAAATTAAAATATTTTTAAAAAGAAAGCATCTTTTCTTTCAATTTATACACCTTCAAGGCAAAACCTATTTAGGCAGGTGGACAATTCGTTTTGAAAACAAATTTGAACATTCTTCATCCGAATTGAGTGTCAGCAGGTATGGCAAAAGGTATGATTTTTAGAACAATTTTCAGTAACTCTCGCCAAGAAATATCTCAAAACAAAGTTTTCTTCAAAAGTTGCTTAGTGTGAAATGCTTGGGTTAAGGCAAAAATTCATCTCTGGTCTCCTCTTTCTTGAATTCCCCTAAAATTAATTTCAGCTTTGTTTTATCTCTGTATGTGAAGACACTGGATACCACATTTAACTTAAAAATAAGTGGAATCTTGAAGTTCACATTACTTGTGTGATTGTGAAACAATATACACATCCATTTCTACAAGTTACGGGATTACTTTTGAAAAAAGCAAAAGACCAAACTTACCAGTGGGTTTCAAACTTTTTTTTTAAAGCATAGAATGCTTCCTTCAAATCTCATTGTTCTTGTTGAAGCACAGAATATGAAACACATAAAATGCCTTATTTATTTGGCAAATAATCGGGAGGCTGCTCATGAGACCCTTGCCATCTTAGAGTTTACAATAGGTACTGTTTTTTTTTTTAAGAATTTTTATTTCTTTCTTTTTGACTGCATGGGCTTTCCTTTCTCTAGTTGTGGTGAGCGGGGGCTGCTCTTTTGTTGTGATACGCAGGCTTAGTTCCTCCATGGCATATGAAATCTTCCCAGACCAGGGATCGAACCTGTGTCCCCTGCATTGGCGGTGGATTCTCATCTACCACCAGGCAAGTCCCAGTATTTGTTTTTGATACAGGCCAGCCCTTCCCTTTTTTTTTTTTTTTTTTTGATGAGGATACTGAGGTCTGAGGTGTCCGAGGCTCATTCAGATTAGTGAGTGAGTGGTAGAGGTGGGTTTGAACCTCACAACTCTTGGTTGCTATTCCTGATTATTTCCTCTTTGACAGATAGAAAGGATGATGAACAAAAATGATAATTGGACACACACAATTTCAGAGTCTCAGCTGTTTTTCAGAATTGAATAGTTTTCTCAAGGGTTTTATGCCATTTAACTCAACTTTTAGTAACTAAGTGATTGATGTAAATGGTATAGAACATTTAATGTCAGTTTTCACTTTTTCCCTGGTCTTTTAGTGGTAGGTTATTGCCAAGTGCCCACCTTGTCTAAAGCAGCCAAGTTCATTTGTTAAAAGGTTTGATTTAATCTTTTTACCATGTCAAATCTGGTATTAGGTCATTGTCTTGAATTTAGAAAACTTGTTTTAACAGCCTATGTGTTGTTTGCTTATAGCATGTTTATTTAAATCTATTAAAATGGACACATCTGCAAGGGCATGGAAGATCCTGTATGTCTTTGATAAATTTGTGAGCCATTTAGTTGTTTTATTTTAGCCTTATAGTGATATTTATGTCAAAATGCATAGACAGAGTGCATTGTGTTAGTAATTAGAGTCATTTTCCTAATATGAAACTTATCCCCTTAAAGCCTTTGGAACCATTATCTTGGAATATAAAACATAAAACATTATTCTAGCATGGGAAATCCACTTAACGGGCACAGTTATTGCCATCGTTTGTTTTTCTTTACCAACTAAGATAGGCCTTTGGAACCAAGGGACATTGGCTATGGGAAGGACCACTGGCAGGCAGTGAATAGAAATTTTGCACATGCTTGTTTTGAAACTAGGCTACTTCTGTTCAAGGTTGACTGGTCTCAGTGGTAACAAGCTTAAAATGAAATAATGCCTTTTTACCAACACCATCTTGATTCTTCTTGTATGGACTGCTTGAGCCAATGTAACACATAATGTAGAGCAAAACAAGGAATCGATAAAGCCATTAAGCGGCTCACTGTCTGGCCAGGAATGTTGATGAATGGGTTTTCATTTCCCCTTGGGTGTTTTTATTCACCACGGGAAGAAAAGGAGCGGGCCAACAAAGCAGAGAAATTGAGAAGAACGGCTTTCCTTGCTTGAGGCGGGCAGTGCAGCTCGCATCTCTGTCTTGTTCCCTCGGAGACTCCTTTCTCTTACCTGTGAGCCAGGACATGGGGTTGCTCATCGTGTGCTGCCCCCTTCCTGACTTTAAGGTTTATCAGTGGATGATAGACTGGAGTTGTCAGACACGGTAACTCATGAATCAGTTAAATTGGTAACTCCGCTCAGAGTCATAAGACCAGTGCCCAAGAGCTTGGGTGCGATGGCCTGTTGTGGGACCACAGGAGAAAATGACAATTTGGTTGTCGTATTCGTTTGCTTGGTTGTCGTATTCATTTGCTTGGGCTGTAGTAAAAGGGTACCGCAGTATGGATGGCTTACACGGTAGAAATGTATTGTCTCGTTGAATGAGCTCGAAGTTCAAGATCAAAGGGTGGACGGCATTGGTTCATTTTGAAGGCTGTGAGAAGAATCTGTTCTCTGCCTCTCTGCTAGCTTCTGGTGGTTTGCTGGCAGTCTGGCATTCCTTGGCTTGTAGAAGCATCGCCCTGATCTCTACCTTCGTGTTCTCATAGTGGTCTCCCTGTGTGCACATTTCCCCTTTTTTATAAGGGTGTTAGTTGTATTGGACTAGGGTCCACCTAATGACTTCATCTTTAAAAAAAATTACTTTCTTTATTTTTGGTTGTACTGGGACTTTGTGTCATGGACTTGGTTGCTCCATGGCATGTGGGGTCTTCCCGGACCAGGGATTGACCTGGTGTCCCCTGCATTGCAAGGTGAGTTTCTTAATAACTGGATCACCAGGGTAGCGCAACGACTTCATCTTTAATTACTTCTGTGATGACTCTGTTTCTAGCTGAGCCCAAATTCTGAGGTACTGGGGAATTCGGTCCTGGGGTTGGAATGTATGAATTTGGGGAACGCAGTTCAAGTGGTAACATGGCTGGTTTTATGTCCTTAAAATTTCAAGTCAGAGTGGTTTCAGTCAAGCCATCTACAGATTGAAAATGAGCAAGCATACACTGTATTTCACGTTTTTTTTCTAGGAAAGAAAGAAAACCACAGGTTTCACATAACCTGTGTTCCGTACTATAGCAAACAAATATATTCATGCGTATGAAGCTAGTACAGACTTCATAATGGGATAGAATTCAGTAAACCCTGTAGATGAGCAGGAACACTCTAGAATCTTCTCATCTTTTTTTTTTTCTGGGTATCAAAAAGCATAATAGTTCCAATCTGTAGTTGCTTGCATGAAGACTTTGATTTACTTTATTCATGCTCAGTAGAGGGGACAAATGTTGGTGTTATGCAATATGTGTACAATATTATAACATGAAAACATGCCCTGCACTTTTTGGGTGATTTCAAGGGAATTGACAAGGATAATTCTGACTCTTGTTGAAACCTTGTACACTGACTTTTGAATGTAACCTCATTACCCTAGCTGGTAATCCATGCTAATTAAGTGAAAGTTTGATCATGATGGGTGTTTTTTTGATTGAGGGGGCAAAAAATAGTCTTAAGGTCGAGTGTTTTCAAGTCTGCCATTAGCAGTGCAACTCATTTTGCAAATAGGACAGGCAGCTCACTTACCTGCATAATCCTGTTTGTATCCCGCAGTAGCCCCGTGAGAGCAGATACTGTAATGATTAAGATGAGGCTCAAGCTGTCCAGGAGTTTCCCTGGTGGCTCAGTGGTATAGAATCTGCCTGCAATGCAGGAGACTCAGGTTCGATCCCTGGGTCAGGAAGATTCCCTTGGAAAAGGAAATGGCAACCCACTGCAGTATTCTCCATGGAGAATCCCATGGACAGAGGAGCTTGGCAGGCTACTGTCTGTGGGGTCAAAGAAAGTTGGATACGACTGAGCGCCTAAGCATGCCTGCAAGCTGTCCAAGATCAAGGGCCTTGGCAACAATGGTGGGATTCCAGCCAGGGGTGCAGGATGCACCAGGCTCACTGAACCTGTGTCCCTCTGTGACTGTGTTAATGGGATGTTCTTAGGCCTCTGTTTCAGACCCCCGTCGCCTTTCGCCAGCCTGTGTGTGCCAGAGGGGCTGAAGCTGTCGCCATCTTGCTCACTCATCAGAGTGCGCAGCTCGTAGCTGCCGTAGTGATGGATCACAGTGTTCAGAGCAGGGGAAGACCGGCTTCCTCATGGTGGCTTCGGTCAGGCATGCAGCTGTGTGGTAGAATCCTGGAGCTGGGCTGGGGCTCGCAGCGGCTGCCTCACGTACACGGGCTTCTGATTTTCTCTGTGGGTCACACTAAATAGTCCATTGTTCATCAAGGAGAGGGGAAATTGATTTCAAATTACTCCTGTATTGGTTAAAACCCAAACTGCCACGAATGCTTTATAGGATCAGGGAGAAGATAGGCCCTGGGTTTTAGCTGTACTAAAACCTGCTTAATTAACCGAACATTGTGTATTACCATCTGACAGCAAGTGTGCCCACTCTTCTGCAGAAGGGCTTGAGTTAGAAGACCGAACTCCCGAGGGCCAGGAGTGGCTGAGACCTGTGCGGGCAGAGGATTTATGCTCTGTGTGCTTCCCTTCTGCTGTGCGCCTCCTTGGCCTGGTGTCAGGAAGCTGCTTCTGCAACCTGGGGAGAACTGGTGGTGAAGGTCTCGGGAACTTTGTGAGCCTCGTTATTAAACACAGTCTTATAAACCACAATATTCTGTAAAATTTACAACCAAATTGTATCTACAAAGTAAAAAATACTCAATTCATTATTTCAGTTTAAAATTTTATTTATTTTTATTTTTTATTTTTGGCTACATTGGGTTGCTGTAGGGGTTTTTGCTCTAGTTGTGGAGGGCACGGGCTCCTCTCTCCTTGTGGTGCGTGGGCTTCTCCTTGCCGTGTCTTTTGCTGTGAAGCGCAGGCTCTAGGACACTAGGGCTTCAGTCGTTGAGGCTGCTGGGCTCTAGAGCACAGGCTCAGTAGTTGTGGGGCACGGGCTTAGTTTTCCTGTGGCACGCGGGATCTGCCTGGATCAGGAATCGAACCTCTGCCTCCTGCATTGGCAGGCGAATTCTTCACCACTGAACTGCGAACGAAGCCCCCTAAGCGAATGCATTTTATTGTTGTCTGTGCTCTTGAGCTTCTGCCTGGTGTATCTGTACGGTAGAGATGCTATCTGATGATGTGCTGCTGTAGATCTCTTTCCTGTTCACATTTAGAGCTGTCCCGTGAGCAGGGTGAAATGAGCTGGGTGGGAATATTCACACGATGGTCATCAGCACATGCTACAGGGGAACACTCTATTGAAGTTTCAGCTGGAAAGGAAAGAAATCGACACAAAGCAGCCCAAGTGGATGGAAGAACTATTGATGCCGTACTGTAAGGGTATACCAGGTTCAGGCCTGGCTGGGTTCAGGTCCTCCACCCGTTTATCTGGTCTCTCTGTTCCTTTCTGGACAGTTCTTGTGATGTTGATAAATGGCCACCTTCAATCCCCCAACATCCACAGACTTTGTTGACATAGTGCTGCGTATTTCTTTCTTTTTTCCTCAACAACAACAAAACTTTGTCCATGCTGCATGTCACATGAGATCCCAGTTCCGCAGCCACTGCCCCCTGCGTTGGAAGCATGGAGTCTTAACCACTGGACCACCAGGGAGATGATCTCTCTCTCTCTCTGTTTTTTAAATTAATTAATTTTTTTATTGAAGGATAATTGCTTTATAGAATTTTGTTTTCTGTCAAACTCAACATGAATCAGCCATAGGTAGACATACATCCCCTCCCTTTTGAACCTCCCTCCCATCTCCCTCCCCATCCCACCCCTCTAGGTTGATACAGAGCCCCTGTCTGAGTTTCCTGAGCCATACAGCGAATTCCCTTGGGCTATCTATTTTACATATGGTAATGTAAGTTTCCATGTTACTACTCCCATGCATCTCACCCTCTCCTCCCTTCTCCCCATGTCCATCAGTCTATTCTCTATGTCTGTTTCTCCACTGCTGCCCTGTAAGGAAATTCTTCAGTACCATTTTTCTAGATTCTGTATATGTTAGAATACGATATTTATCTTTCTTTTTCTGACTTACTTCACTCTGTATAATAGGTTCTAGGTTCATCTACCTCATTAGAACTGACTCAAAGGCGTTCCTTTTTATGGCTGAGTAATAATCCATTGTGTATATATACTATAACTTCTTTATCCATTCGTCTGTCGATGACCATCCAGGTTGCTTCCATGTTCTAGCTATTGTAAATAGTGCTGCAGTGAACAATGGATACACATGTCTTTTTGAATCTTCTCCTCCATATTTTTACAGAGGAGAAATCTTCCTGAGCCTAGATATCATGTCTTACTCTTAATTATTGAGACTTGGGTCACATTGGGCTGGACTAATAACTGGACAGGCTCAGATAATGTCCTCACCACTGTGGCTGAGGTAAAAGGTAACTCCCCCACCTTAGCCTGTTGGAATGGGTTTCTCTTAGAAAAGACTGGTTTTTACCAAAGGAAGAGAGAAGGAGCATTGAAAGTTCTTCTTTGGACCCTGGGGTGACAGACATATCCTGAGTGAATGACCCTGATAAAATTTCAGGGGTCTGGACGTGGAATTCCTTATCCCTCCTTCCTTCGCACCATTGCCAGTGAAACAGAAATGGTTTGGACAGCTGCCTGTGAAATACAAGCTTTGAGTAACAGGCAGTCCCTGGTAGGTTTTTATTTTTGTGTAAATCCTCCATCTACTTGACATGGGCCTCCTTTAAAGACTTACAAACACTGTCCTGAGAAAATGCCACATGAATTCAGAAGTCGGATCAAGCTATGTTCTTTGGGATTCGTTAAAGCTGAAATGCCTGGGGCCAAATCCTGGCCAGATGGATCAAACGTTGCACCAAATCTGAGGCTGCACAGAGTGGAGCGCACTGACATGCTCATTGTATAGGACTTTTCTTTGCCATGAAAGGGCAGCTCCACAAACTCTTTAAATCTTACATGACTTTGTTTACAGGGGGTCTGAGAATGTAGCTGGACATTTTTGATTAGGAACCTCTCTCTCATGCTTTTCCTTAGAATTAACTTCCCCATGAGTCAGCCTGTCAGTTCAGTCGCTCAGTTGTGTCCAACTCTTTGCAGCCCCATGGACTGCAGCACACCAGGCTTCCCTGTCCATTACCAACTCCCGGAGCTTGCTCAAACTCATGTCCATCGAGTCGGTGATGCCATCCAACCATCTCATCCTCTGTCGTCCCCTTCTTCTCCTACCTTCAGTCTTTGACAGCATTAGGGTCTTTTCCAGTGAGTCAGTTCTTTGCATCAGATGGCCAAAGTATTGGAGTGTTAGTTTCAGTATCAGTCCTTCCAATGAACATTTAGGACTGATTTCCTTTAAGATGGACTGGTTGGATCTCCTTGCAGTCCAAGGGACTCTCAAGAGTCTTCTCTAACACCACAGTTCAAAGCATCAATTCTTCGGAGCTCAGCTTTCTTTATGGTCCAGCTCTCAGTCAGTCAGTCAGTTCAGTCGCTTAGTCATGTCTGACTCTTTGCGACCCCATGAACCACAGGATGTCCAGCTCTCATATCCATATATATCAGCCTAGAGGCGGACATTACTCCCCTTGATGAAGTCACATTTGAGGAGGGCCAACCTGGAAAGGAAGGGAAGAAGCTGGATTCTTGTTGATGTCTTTGAGTTGCTGAATCTACCTGAGGCCTGCCCTTCCAGTGGACTTTATTTTATGTGACATAATAAATTCTTGATTGTTAAATCAGTGCTGGTCAGGCTGAGCAGTTGACCAGGGAGAGGGCCTTAGTCCATTTCTAGACCCAGTGAACTGATGGTGGTAAAGGTAGGGCTCTAAGCACCCCCACCATCTTCCATGATGCTGGGCTGCGCTGTCACTGATGTAGGGTTAGGTGCTAAAAGAATGTCTTATACCTTTACTGCGATCCCTTGTTATTGGTTGCCTGGCTCTGTCTAGTGTTATCGAAATAATACTGCATCCTTTTGTTGAGAAGGATGAACTCTATGGGGAAGGGGGGCTTTGTCAATTACATCCACCAAAGGGGAAGGAGGTTCAGAATGAGAAGTGGGGAGCAACACTGTATGTTTGCCATGTGGTCAGATTCAGCCTGAACACGTTACTGAGGTCTTTGGCCTCTGTAGAGGGTTTGATATAGATTAATATAATGAAACTATGACCTTTTCCATTTATGAAAATTATTGTTGAGGTTTATAAGCCTTCGTTATGGAAAGAGCCTCACCCTTTACGAACCCATGGACTATAGTCCTCCGGGCTCCTCTGTCCATGGAATTCTTCAGGCAAGAATACTGGAGTGGGTTGCCATTTCCTTCTCCAGGGGATCTTCCTGACCCAGGGATCAAACCCGGGTCTCCTGAATTGCAGGCAGATTGTTTATTGTCTGAGCCACGGCTGCCTCTATACCCAAGGAATGATTGAGTTGTGTTTAACGTAATCCAGAAAGTTTCAGGCTCTTGGAATAGTGCAAACAGAAAGAGGTCCCTATCTGACCTTTACTGTGAAGGTAAATTGGCTGGAAGCATCCCTACCATCTCTTAAACAGCTCAGATGTTTCTTGTTCCTTTTTCAAATAAGAAATACATTGTATTATATTTATTTATTTTTAAAAATACTTATTTATTTATTTGGCTGAATCAGGTCTTTGTTGCAGCATGCAAAACCCGGGCTCCCTGCATTGGGGATTCGGAGTCTTAGCCACTGGATTACCAGGAAAGACCTTAACACTGCGTTTTAGAGAAAATGTTTTCTTATTTTTATCAGTTTATGTAGGTTATTCTTCACAGTCTATTTCTAATTAGTTAAAAACTAAAGATAGTCCTTCTACTTGTAATAATATAGGTAAGCCTGGTTATGCGCAGTGGATTTTCACATTTAAATGTTTTGTTTTGACCTGATGTGGAAACGCAGTGAGGTGTCAACTCCCATCTGTACTCCCTGGTTTTGAATCCCGGTTCTGCCACCTGCTGGCTGTGGGAGCTTCGCAAATTGCTTAATTTCTTTTTGCCTCAGTTTCCTGATCCGTAAAATAAAAGCAATTATAGTGCTGACCTTGTGGGGGTATGCAGATTAACAGTTTAATACACGAGCCCATTTAAAGTGCTTGGACCGGTGCCTGGGATGCTGTCGGTGCTCCATGTATTTGGTACTAGCCGTCATCACGATAATGATAATAAAATCTGCAAGACTGCTGCTACTGGCTGTATCATCAGGTTTCGTTAAGAGATTTTGAAAGACCTGAATCACTGGGTAGATGTAGTGTCGCTCTTTCTTAGATTACGAGTGATTTATCACTGGATATAAAACATTGCCCTGGGAAACAAGCATGGGAGAAGGAGTCCCCATAGGGCAGGGATGCTGGTCCACAGCCAGCAGTCCTCATAGCAGATGGATAAAGAGATTATGTAGTGTGTTTGCCTAGATGGATTTGGCTGTACTCAGGGTGATGGTAAGTACAGGAACTGATTGTTACTTAAGAGCTCAACACTGAAGCATGTAGCATTTAATAAAACAAACATTTGTCTGTTAAATGGCTGTTCCTTTCAAAGGTAGGTCATTCTCTCATTTTATTGACTTAAATGTTACTTATTCTCTTACCTTCTCATTCTTTTTCTCTGGATGGCAAAAGCAGTATGAGTTTTTGAACAAAAATCCTAGTCACCTTGTAATAGTTGAAACGTATGGGGTTGAGAGCTGACAAAACCTGGGTTCCAGGTCTGAAGACGCGTATTCTGCCATGATCTTGTGAGGACATTAGACAACCTCTCCTGGTCTCAGTCTCTTCATCTATAAAATGGGGATAACCTGTCCTCAGAACCTTGATGAGCTCCTCAACTGGAATCCTGTATGTAAAGAGACGAGCACAGTGCCTTCCTAGTCCATTTTTTTTTGAGCAAATAATTTTTAATTTTTTTCCCCCAGTACACTGAAGAATCATTCAATGCTGCCGGCATTTGATGCAATCCTGGACTACAAGTCTGCCCATTCCTTTTCAACTGGTCCTGTGATGGCAGAACCTGTCATCTCACCTTTATTGTTTACTATGACCGCTGTGTTATCTTCAGAGTAAAGGACCACACCATCTTTTCTCTAGTGTGACCTCTGCTGTCACATTACCACTGCTGGATATACCTTCTTTCTGAGCTCTGGTTAGCCTTTCTGGAACGTGACCATCACCATGTCACCCACACCAGCAGCAGGAAGTCTATTCAGTGTCCCTTGATCCCCTTCACAGAGATGATATACAGATTTTGGCTCCTGTGTTGTCAGCACAATTGATCATGGCCCCAGCCTGAAGACAGAAAAGTGTTAGTTGCTCAGCTGTGTCTGACTCTTTGTGACACCATGGATGATAGCCCTCCAGGCTCCTCTGTCCGTGAGATTTTCCAGGTAAGAATTCTGGAGTGGGTAGCCATTTCCTTCTCCAGGAGATCTTCCTGACCCAGAGATCTAACCCGGGTCTCCTACATTGCTGAAAATTCTTTACCTGCAATGACAAACACTGGTCCACTATCTCCTTTCTCACAGTCTTCGGGCTAAGAATTGTTCTTATATTTTTTTAATGGTTAGGAAAAAGTCAAAAGAATAATATCTTGTAACACAGGAAAGGTTTACGAAAATTTCAGTGTCTGGAAATAACATCTCGTTGGAACCCTGTCATGCCTGATCACTGACGTATCTTCCCTGGTTACTTCCAAGCTGCAAAGGAATGAGTAGGTACAGTTGTGATGCGCAGCCTAGAAAGTAAAAAATCTCTACGTGGCTCGAGTTTGCAGATGCCTGCCATCTGAGCCACCAGGAAAGCCCCAAGGAAATCTGGCATTTTGCACCAGAGGACTCACCACGTACTTGCTTTGACATCTTGAATGCCAGAAAGTCTCCTTATCATTTTAAAATTTTATCTTTTTTGCCACTTTATTTCACACCACTGTCTTGCTACCAAATCAGCAAACTTAGAAGCTTTTCTGGGAGTTTTATGTGCATTATGCCATTTTTTGCTGAGTTTTCTGAGAAGGGAGCCTAGATAGCAGGGAGAGAGCAGTTTTTCTTTCATACTTTTCTAGTTTGAAGCTGTTCTCCTCAAATCTGTGGGTGAATTACAGCAAGCATCCATAAACTCTGTCAAGAGCCACTGTAGAGATTTTTGACTTTCTAGGTAGCTCAACGCAACTGTAGCTACTCATTCCTTTGTAGCTTGGAAGTAACCAGGGAAGATATCTCAGTGATCAGGTATGACAGGGTTCCAATGAGATGTTATTTACAGACACTGAAGTTTGAATTCCGTAAACTTTTCCTGTGTTACAAGATATTATTCTTTTGACTTTTTCTTAACCATTAAAAAAATATAAAAACCATCCTTAGCTTGAAGACTATGAGACAAGAGACAGTGGATCAGTGTTTGTTGACTCTAGCATTAAAGTTTGGATAAATCATTTTATAATGTATGCAGTGATGAGGGCTCTAGAGCTTGTCTGGCCAGCATCTTGGAATCAAAAGCATCTTTCAGAAATATTCCTGGCGATTCTTTAGTTTGATCACTATTTTCTCTGATGGCCTCGGTCCAGAGTGAGGTGCCCGCCTGCCTCTGGTTCAGGGTTCAGTACAGTTCAGTTGCTCAGTCGTGTCCGACTCTTTGCGACCCCATGAATTGCAGCACACCAGGCCTCCCTGTCTATCACCAACTCCCGGAGTTCACTCAAACTCACGTCCATCGCGTCAGTGATGCCATCCAGCCATCTCATCCTCTGTCGTCCTCTTCTCCTCCTGCCCCCAATCCCTCCCAGCATGAGTCTTTTCCAAAGAGTCAACTCTTCTCATCAGGTGGCCAAAGTACTGGAGTTTCAGCTTTAGCATCATTCATTCCAAAGAACACTCAGGACCGATCTCCATTAGAATGGACTGGTTGGATCTCCTTGCAGTCCAAGGGACTCTCAAGAGTCTTCTCCAACACCACAGTTCAAAAGCATAAATTCTTTGGCGCTCAGCTTTCTTCTTCACAGTCCAACTCTCACATCCATACATGACCACAGGAAAAACCATAGCCATGACTAGATGGACCTTTGTTGGCAAAGTAATGTCTCTGGTTTTGAATATGCTATCTAGGTTGGTCATAACCTTCCTTCCAAGGAGTAAGCGTTTTTTAATTTCATGGCTGCAGTCACCATCTGCAGTGATCTTGGAGCCCAAAAAAATAAAGTCTGATGCTGTTTCCACTGTTTCCCCATCTATTTGCCATGAAGTGATGGGACCAAATGCCATGATCTTCAATTTCTGAATGTTGAGCTTTAAGCCAACTTTTTCACTCTCTTCTTTCACTTTCATCAAGAGGCCTTTTAGTTCCTCTTCACTTTCTGCCATAAGGGTGGTGTCATCTGCATATCTGAGGTTATTGATATTTCTCGTGGCAATCTTGATTCCAGCCTGGGCTGCTTCCAGCCCAGTGTTTCTCATGATGTATTCTGCATATAAGTTAAATAAGCACGGGGACAATATACAGCCTTGATGTACTCCTCTTCCTATTTGGAACCAATCTGTTGTTCCATGTCCAGTTCTAACTGTTGCTTCCTGACCTGCACATAGGTTTCTCAAGAGGCAGGTCAGGTGATCTGGTATTCCCATCTCTTTCAGAATTTTCCACAGTTTATTGTGATCCATAGTCAATAAAGCAGAAACAGATGTTTTTCTGTAACTCTCTTGCTTTTTTGATGATCCAGTGGATGTTGGCAATTTGATCTCTGGTTCTTCTGCCTTTTCTAAAACCAGCTTGAACATCTGGAATTTCACGGTTCAACAGAATGGGAAAGACTAGAGATCTCTTCAAGAAAATTAGAGATACCAAGGGAACATTTCATGCAAAGATGGGCTCGATAAAGGACAGAAATGGCATGGACCTAACAGAAACAGAAGATATTAAGAAGAGGTGGCAAGAATACACAGAAGAACTGTAGAAAAGAGAGCACGACCAAGATAATCATGATGGTGTGATCACTCACCTAGAGCCAGACATCCTGGAATGTGAAGTCAAGTGGGCCTTAGAAAGCATCACTATGAACAAAGCTAGTGGAGGTGATGGAATTCCAGTTGAGCTCTTGCAAATCCTGGAAGATGATGCTGTGAAAGTGCTGCACTCAATATGCCAGCAAATTTGGAAAACTCAGCAGTGGCCACAGGACTGGAAAAGGTCAGTTTTCATTCCAATCCCAAAGAAAGGCAATGCCAAAGAATGCTCAAACTACCGCACAATGCACTCATCTGGTTCAGGGTACATGTGGCCTGTTTCTGGTTAGGAAAGTTAGTGCTGTGAGTTGGGGTAGCTGCTGGGGATGAATCGCCTGATTGCCTCCCTGAAAAGTTGTTAACTTCTCCACTGCTTTTGAAAGGAACTTCAGCTTTATGCATTCTCCAACCTGTTTTGTGCCTTGTTTTTTTTTTCTCCCTCCTTTCTTCTCCACTTTAAAGGTGCGATAGTGTATTCTCATTGCAACACTTTAGAGTTTGTGGAATGGGCAGTGAGCAGTTATATCCCATAACAGCAGGATAATCAGTGGAAAGAGATAGATTGCCAGGCTGTAAATCATGTGAGAGAATTGATGATATCAGCTTTGGGGGGAATGGGATCTTACTACTTGTTCTGAATTCTCTGGTTCCTGGAATTAATTTTTTTCTTTTTCTTTTGTATTTGTAATTGTTTGATGGAACAGCCTTTGCTGTGAACCAGAGGATGACAAAGAACAGGTCAGCCGACCTGCACATGCTCTCCTTTCCTCTCTATCTGCGCTTACCCTGGTATAATTTCAGATCTAGAATGTGAAATGCTATTACTGTAGCCATGGTCAGCACTGCAGAGTGGAATAGACTTAGGCTGTCAGAGTTGAAAGAACATTTATTCCTCCATATTCAAAAGTGAAGAAAATCACACCCTTCATACTAGGACACTCAAAAAATCTAGCAGCGTTCTAGCAAATGCAGTTAACCAGCAATAGAAAGCAAAGGACTTTTTTTTTTCTTTCCCCATTTTTAAGAGAAGTAGACTGTGCCTTTTACTTTCTGACTTAATGCAGAGAGATAAAAAAATGCTAAAGGTATATATTTTTTAAGGCCTAAACCAGAGACATTTTGGAGTCTTTTCATCTAGCAAATCCAACCTCCCTCTTTAAAGCAGAGCATCAGGATTGCTTCAATATTTAGGTATTAATATTCCCTTGTGGCTCAGTCAGCTCTTTGAAAATGAATTTCTCGGCAGTGCTGTCACAATTAAGGAAGACATGCTGAGGTGAAAGGGAATTTGTGTGTTTCTTAGATTGGAAGGATATGTTGAGTCAAATGAACATTCTTTCAAGGTTAAATTATCTATTTAAAACCCTCCCAATTACAGTGCCAGGTATAATCTTTGATGAGATTCAGGCAGAACAGATGACTTAATCTGTGGGAGAGAGTCTCTTTGTAAAGAAGAAAGCTGTGAAATCATAATGAAGTGGACATTGTTTATGATCAGGGGAAAATAGTTACATAGATTGAGCATGGTGTAGTCTCAGTAAACCATGAGCCGTTATTGGGTCACTGAAGGCCTCATAATACAAAAGGATGGGTGGGTTCTTTGTCCTGTTTTTTCTTTTAAGAATCAGGAGATGATCATCATCAGAAAATCACCAACAGTATACTGTGACCTGTATGCACTCTGACCCAAGGAACCAGGATGGTATATACAGTTTTGTTTAGAAGGTGGACTCATAACCTGGCTTTCTAGAACAATTATCCAAGTCCTACTGGCTTTACCTCAAAAATAAATCTGGCCAGAGCTCTCTATCTCGCTGTGATACTGACTTGGTCTCGGCCACCATCCTGCCTAGGAGACAGCCTTCTAAGTGGTTGCCCTACTTCAGAAGCATCTTCTGTGACACATGATAAGCCCAGATTCTCACCTGTGTTCCTGCTTTCCCTTACATCATCTTGTACTCATCCCCATTCACTCCCTCCCTCCCATCTTCCAGTTTTGTGGCTAGGATGGTCCTAAAGTTCTGGCTCCATCCTGTCTGCATCCTGACAGTTGTTGCCTGGGGTTGCCTTCATGGTGTAATACTTAAGTATAGACCCTGGAGCCACACTGGTAGGTTCAGATCCTGGTTGTATTACTAACTGGATGAGTTACTGAAACCTTTGTCTCAGCTTCCTCATCTTTAAGCTGGGTGTAACGCTAATTCTACTTGAAATACTTAATAAAAATTCTCCATAAGGTTGTTGTGAGGAATACATGAGTTAAAATATGGAAAGCACTTGGACCATTGCTTTGCACTCAGTAAGACTGCATAAGAGTTAGATGATGATACCATTTTGTTGTACAGTCCGTGTCCAAATTGTCTTCTCTACCCCTAGGGTTTTTGTGTGTTTGGTCCTTCTCATGTATTTCTCAGCACAAGTGTCCTTTCTGAGTGACCTTCCCTATTCACTTTCTGAAAGTGCTCATGCCTTCCATAGCCACCTTCCACTCTACCCATTACTGTTAAAAAAACATTTTTTTTTCAACCATAGAAGAAAAGACAACCTATAGGATAGGAGAAAATATTTGCAAACAATGCAACTGACAAGGGGTTAATTTGCAAAATATACAAACAGCTTTAACTCAATATGAAAAGCAAACAGGGACTTGCCTGTGGTGCAGTGAGTAAGAATCCGCCTGCCAATGCAGGGGACATGGGTTCGCTCCTTGGTTCTGAATGATTCCATGGGCCACAGAGCAACTAAGCCAATGTGTCATGATTTCTGAGTCCACACTCTGGAGCTCCCGAGCCACAACTACTGAAGCCCACATGCTCTAGAGTCTTCTCTGCAACAGGACAAACCACTGCAATGAGAAGCTTGCATACCACAATAAAGAGTAGCCCTCCAGTCCTTGCTCCACGTAACCAGAGGACGCAGGAGCAGCAATGAAGACCCAGCATAGCCAAAAATAAATAGATAAACAATTAAATAAACAAAAAACAGAATTCTAGTTAAAAAATGGACAGAAGACCTGAATAGACATTTCTCCAAAGAAGGATTACAGGTCGTCAAGAGGCAGATGAGAAGATGCTCAACATCACTCATTACTAGAGAAATGCTTAGCAATGGTCAGAATGTCTACAAACATTTGTCTGTAAGATTTACTGTCTACAGACAATGAATGCTGGAGAGAGTGTGGACAAAAGGGAACTCTCCTACACTGTTGGTGGGAAAGTAAATTGGTGCAAGCACTATGGAAAACAATGTAAAGGGTCTTTTAAAAACTAAAAAGAGAGCTACCATGTGATCGAGCAATCCCATTCCTGGACATGTATCTGTAAACGACAAAAACTCTCATCCGAAAAGACGCATACACCCCAGTGTTCATAGCCACACGGATGACTAAGACTTGGAAGCAACCTAAATGTCCATCAACAGAAGAATGGATACAGAAGATGTGGTACATCTAAACAGTGGGATATTACTCAGCCATTAAAAGAATCAAATTTTGCCATTTGTAGCAGCTTGGATGCACCTAGAGAATATCACACTGAGTGAAATAAGTCAGACAAAGACACATACTGTATGATAGCACTTAAATGTGGAATCGTAAAATAATACAAATGAATTTACTTACAGAATGAATAGCCTCATAGACATAGAAAACAAACTTAAGGTTACCAAAGGGAAAAGGGGGTCATGGGGGACGTATGGGATTAACAGATACACACTGTGTATAAAGTAGATAAACAATGAGGATTTACTGTATAGCACTGGGAACTATATTCAATATGTTATAATAACTTCAGTTGGAAAATAATCTGAAAAAGTATATAAATAAGTTGGCTGTACACTTGAAACTAACACAATATTGTAAATTAATTATACTGTAATTTAAAAAAACAACAGGGCTTCCCTGGTGGTTCAGTGGTGAAGAGACATGGGTTCAATCTGTGATCCAGGAAGATCCCACATGCTGTGCAGCAACTAAGCCTGTGAGTTACAGCTACTGAGCCTGTGCTCCACAGAGCCCAGAAGCTGCAGCTACTGAAGCCTGAGTGCCGAGAGCCTTAGCTCTGGAACAAGAGAAGCCACCGCAGTGAGAAGCCCGCACACCATAGCTAGAGAGTAGCCCCTGTTCTCCACAGCTAGAGAGTAGCCCCACTCGCTACAACTAGAGCAAAGGCCTCCCAGCAATGAAGCCCCAGCATAGCCAAAAATAAATACAACTTTTTTTAAAAAAAGAAATTGCAACAAATAAAACTTAGCCCCCTGCAAACCAGTTTGAATTTATTGCCAACCTCGTGCTCTGTCATCTCTGAACACTTGTATGTATTTCCTAGATACAAGGATGCTCTCCTGTAGTGCCTTACTATGTCCATTACAACTGAGAAATTAACTTTGATACAACATTGTTATTTAAATATCGGGCCTCATTCAAATGTGCCCAGATTCTCCCAATTAATAAAGGAGCCATTTGAGATCATGTGCCAGCATCCTTTATTTCTGGAAGATTGCTCAGGCTTTCTTGGACTTTTGTGATCAGTATTTTGACATGAACAAACCAATGGTTTTGTAGACTGTCCATCAATTTGGGTTTATCTGAGGACTCTTCACCAGTAAATTTGGTTTATGTATCAGGGCAGAAATATCACTGAAATAATGCTGTGTTCCTTTCATTGAATCTTAATCAGGTGGCATGTGATTTCCTTATGTCCCTTTGCTGGTGATGTTGATAAAGACAACATCTTCCAGGCTTCTCTGTTGTATACTCCCCCCCGCCTTTAAAGTCTTTATTAAATTTATTACAGTATTGCTTCTGTTTTACATTTTGGTTCTTTTACTTCGAGGCATGTGGGATCTGAGTTTCCTGACCAGAGAGTGAACCCATACCTCCTGCATTGGAAGGGAAAGCCCCAACCACTAGACCACCAGGGAAGTCTCTTTCCCCCACTTGAAGGCCATTCTGTTTAAACTTTCATACTGTTTGTTTATACATCAGTTGGAAATCATGAATTTCTGTTTCACTCAATGGGTTATAATCTGTTGCTATCCTTACTCTGATGCTCACAGTCCCCCCCACATTTAGGTAGCGGGTGTTCCTTCCAGCCAGTTCCTGTGTCCTTTTGACGTGTGTTGCTATCATTATGTCAGTGCTTCCTTACTTTCTGGAACAAGAAGTTCTAGGTTTATTTTGTTTGGCCAAGGTGTTGAGGCGCCGTGGAGCTCTGATTCCTTTTAGAGGAGAATGAAATTGAGAAACCAAAAACTGGGCATTATATGGAAGTTCATTGCTCCTGAGATGTTACAGTTCCCATACCCTCTTAGAAGACACAAATAGGGATTGTGTATGTCCATGTGTGTGGGGCTTCCCACTTGGCACTGATGGCAAAGAACCTGCCTGCCAGTGCATCAGGCATAAGAGATATGGGTTTGATCCTTGGGTCAGGAAGATCCCCTGGAGAAGGGCATGGCAACCCATTCCAGTATTCTTGCCTGGAGAATCCCATGGACAGAGGAGCCTTGTGGGCTACAGTCTGTAGGGTCACAAAGAGTCAGACACGACTGAAGCAATTTATCGTGCATGTACCGCAAATTCACTACCTCCAATTCCATTTTGACACCACTTGGCTCAATTTAGTTTTCTCTTTTCTGTAACTCCCCTTCTGTGGCAGTGAGAAACTCTTGAATATAGTTAGTTATTCAATAACTTGCTGCCTATGTTGGGGCACTCTTCCATACAGACATCCTTTTTAACTCTCAGATACCAATAGCCCATCCAATCCTTCACCCTACCCCTTTTGCTCACTCCGCTCTATCCCACAGACCCAGAAGCCACCTTCACTATACTTGGGTGCCCCTTGTGAACAGATTGTGCTTTTATGGAAAGAAAATGGTAGCTCTGTCTCCTGGCAGAGAGCAACCCTATGCTGAGGTACTCAGCTTGGCACATGGAGGATGTGGGCTGCATTTCACTACTCTAGATTGACCTTCGTCTTGTACATCGAGTATCCAAGTTGATGTGGCTCTTGATGAGTCTCCTCCTGGGCTACGCTGGATTGATCCATGGTGGGCTCCTAACCCACTGCTGCTGTTCTCAGAGATTCGCTGCTGTGTTGAACCAAGGAGATTTGAATATTGGAGGATGTTGGCGATTTGAGAAAGGATTTTACTGGTAGATGACTTCTTGCCTTTGGCCCTGGAAGACAAGAAATTGGTTGGACAGACAAGAAAGAAAGTGGATGCAAAGAGAGAACATGGAGATGGAGGACTTTTGGAGGCTTCCTAGAGGAACTGAGTGCCTGATCTAGTTTGTGTCTGAGGCTAGCTGCATCCCTGTTTTGCTATTGAGCGACAGCCCCATGTTCTTACACTAAATTGACCCTTGAAGTTAAATTATCTCAATGCAAGTCTTATGTCCAAGCCCCAAGTCAAGGGACAGAGAAGCTCTCTGTGGAACTGCACAGACTGGCAAAGAACCTGGATGCAGGGGTGAACCATCCAGCCCACCATGAAGAGGTCAAATTGTTCGCCAAAGGCTAACCCATTAATAAGCGGCAGAGCTAGGAATCAAATGAGGTCTGTCCAATTAGGGTGTCGGCATTTAATCACTTTAGTATTGCTTCTGGGTATAATAGTCAGGGACTTGATTTGCATGTGGGTTTATCAGTGTGTGCAGGCAGTTTAAAAGGGGATTCCTCTCCTTGCTCTCTCCTGCTCTCTTGTTTGCAGGAAGTTTGCTTTCAAGAAGATAGCGTTAGTCAGATACAGAACTTCTTCCAAGAACCAGATGGCCTTCGTTTCTTTCTTCCTGATTAGCTATATAAAGCTAATTGTCCAACTGAGAGAGGCTTAATTTTACAGGCTTCCATGGGAGGCGTGCTTATCCTTTACAGCTTTTTACCCCCCTCTTGCCTTCCTTGCCAGAGGCTCTGCTCCAGCAGGGAAACCTGAACCCAGTGTTAACAAATTTTGGAAGTTGGATTTTTAGAAAGAATCATCACATACTGGATAGGTGTGAGAGCACTTCTCTTTAATTCTGTGGGTTAAAAGCTGGCACGTGTGCTGCTGAGGTTGTCCATTCTGTGTCTTCTTTGGTTTGTCTCATTTTAAGTGGCTTCGACCGACGGCTGGAGTTTGTGAGGTGGTTTTCAGCTAGTGTCTGCATTAACGTTCTGTAGAGAGAGGGTTGATTGTACTGCAGACCATATTAAGGAGTTGTAATATAAAAATTACATCAAATTATAAACATGCAGGGGCACATTATTATAACTAATTGCTAAGCTTACAAAGAGGCCAAGTGGTACTTGGTAACTCTTATTATTTAGCGCGGTGGAAAAACTGTTTTCCATCAGTGGAAATACTATACTGAAACATCATGCCTTTTATGCAGAGTAAAGATAGTAGTGGCTGGAATGCAGGATCAGCCATGTGCTGTATGAAAGATGGCAGGCTTAGAAAAACTATTTGTATTTCTGGCAAATTGTCTTAACATAATCCTTATGCCTTTCTAATTTAAAATATGAAAGTTAAAGTTAATACTGAAGTTACATCCATTAAGAAACTGGTAAAACAGTTAAGTCCCCTAAGCCTAGAATCTAGTGTGGGGCGTGTGTGTGTGTGTGTGTCTTGCTCACATAGGTATTGTGAATTCACATTGCATTCCCTTGTAAGGATTTGCCATTTTTAATTAAGACTAAAACATGATGGGGTATTCTAAATGAGGCTTGATTATAATTGTAGATGGCAATTGAGCTTTTGGAAGCTGGTTTCTTTAACAGTTAAATAAAAATTGTCTTTTTTAGTATTGGTTTGTAGAAGTTCAGCAGTGGTTGTTTGGGGAGAAAAAAAGCAACACTTTTACAAAACTCTTCCTTTCCATTAAGCTGAATCTCACAGTATATCCATCTTCTGTTAAGTGGGTTTGACTCTGAAAAAATTTTTCTGAGGGCTTTTCTTGACAATTGATGAAATAAAAATTTTTGGCCCATAAAACTCTACTTTCTGGGGATTTTCTGTTGTTGAATATGAAAAACTGTGACATATTTTCCAAGTGTTCTTCTCTGGATAGTTATTGATCCAGTGCAATAATAAAGTGGCAGATTTTTTTTTTTTTGAAGATAAAGAGTATCTTTCACTATTCATTGACCTTTACTGATAAAAATTAGCCTAACCTTCTATTTGGTAGATAAACTTGATATTGTTCAGTGTCCCAGAAAGGTTTATAGTTGTGATAGACATTGCTTGAGTATGTAGTGGATTTTCATTTCTTGTTCCCAGTGTAACCAGGCGTTCACAATTTTGTGCCTCCTACCTCCACCTTTTTCAAGGGGACATTTGGTAATGCCTGGAAACCTTTTCAGGTGTCAGAACTGGGAGGTAGTGATATTGTCCTTTGCTTGGTTGAGGCTAAGGAGCTGCTAAAGGTCCTGCAGTGTACAAGCCAGCCTCCCACAGGGAAGAATTATCTGGTATAAAATGTCAGTAGTGAGGCTGTAGAGAAGCCCAGCACTTGGTCTTGCCTTTGTTCCCCACTGTCAAAATGGGTATGGATTTTCCACGGACCAGCTTTCCCGGTGGCTCAGATGGTAAAGAAGCTGGCTTCAGTCATTGCCCGTGACCTGGGTTCAGTCCCTGGGTTGGCAGGATCCCCTGGAGAAGGGAATGGCAACCCACTCCAGTATTCTTGTCTGGAGAATCCCATGGCCAGAGGAGCCCGGGGGCTACCGTCCATGGGGTCGCAGAGATTTGGATACGACTAAGACTCTAACACATGCTCTGTCTTAACCTCCCATTGCGGTACCAGTGGGTAGTGCATTAAAATAAACATGAATTGTTAAGAAATAGTATTTTCTGGACGAATTCAGCAAGGAAGTTGATGGGAGTGATGAACCAGGTATGTGTGGCTTGGAGACAGCCAGAGTTTGTGTAACCAGCCTTGGGGGCAGTGGGTTGCTTTGTCTGCTCTTGGAAGTCTCCCTTTATTCAAGTACACGTCACCCTTAAATATTGACTTATACGTGGTAGATTCATCAAAAGTTGATGATGAAAACATATTAATAGACGACTTTACACAACTGTGTTCCTCCTTCACAATGAATTCTGCCTAATGAAGATTGGCTGTGTACAGCCACCACTGCTTAATTTTGTTGCATTTTGTGTACACAGCTCAGAAAATTAAGAGACCCGAGAACTAGTCTTGAGCAGAATAATAACAGGACTTTCTTGAGTGGCAGCAGTTTTGATGTGTGTGTGTGTGTGTTTCCTACCCCTGAGATACGTGACTGGAGGAATAAGAGAGGAAGATGTCATGGGACTTATAAACAGCTGATAACAACAGGCTTCATTTACATTTTGTAGCTTGCCTAGCCCCCCCTGCTCCTTCAAGCACATGTGTAGGGAATTGAAATTGCAGTTTGCCTATTATGTGTTGGCAGTAATCTTTCCAAAAAAATTTTATGTTTCAAAATTAGGCAGCCAACAGCAGTAGCCAGTGATATATGGAGCTATTGATGTGAATTGAATTTGCAGAGGGAAAATGGGATTTGGTTGCAGTATGAACTCGTAATGAGGTGGCCCCACAGATTTGTAATGGTCAGCCATTGTTTGTGCCCAGAATCAGCTAGGAATCAAATACCTTTCAAAGGAAGACTGAAATAAGACTTGAGTTCTCTCTCTTTTTTTTAACTAGCTAATGGAGTGGTTCCAAAGTGATGTCACTTAGTTTGGCTCTTGAGGGCACAGGAAGTTAAGAAATTACCCTTTTAATAAGCATGTGGACCAGTGGTCTTCACTGATCTCATTCATTGTCTGGTAAGAAAAAAATTGGAGCCTTGCCCTCATTATATGTATATTTATTTTTCTCATTTATGTATATGTGTTGTTACACTAAAACATTATACAAATTATAAAATGTGAAAGACTATAACACATGAAGTAAAAACATTTATGGGGAAAAGGTTGAATTTTTCTTCTCCCCAAGGAATCATCTTACGTACCCCTGGGTGACTGGCGCTGGAAACGACAAGCACTGGTCTCGCCTTAGGTGGATTGTCAGGTGCTGGAGAAGATTGGGCTGCCTGCCTTCCATATTGCAGGCGTCTCATTAAAATAAGTGACTTAATCTTGAAACTTTACTGTGATTGTGTGGTGTGAACTGCAGATGGAATTGGATTAATATTAAAGATTCAGAAGTGGTTCTCCTCCCCAGTTGCAAAGTGTGGAACAGAAATAGAGTAAGTCAGCTAAAGCTGACCTCATGTTTCATCTGAATTCTATGCCTTGGAAGTTTACCTCATGATTTATCTCCGTTATTTTCCTTTTTTTTCCCCTTTTGGTCCCTACCTCCCTAACTTCTTTCCTTTCTTTTTTTTGGTGCCAGGGGAAACTGGGACACAGTAATTCCAAATATATTTCTTCTCCGAGAATCAATTAGATTTTGTAGGTTCAGAGTAGAGGGTTTGGGACTTCACTGATGATCCAGTGGTTAAGACTGTACACTTCCACTGCACAGGACATGGGTTCAACCCCTGGTCAGGGAACTAAGATCCTGCATGCTGTGGGTGTGGATGAAAAAAAAAAAAAAAAAAAATAGGAGGTTTTGAGTTAAAGTAATTACAGCCAATGAATAAGTGGATGTAAGAATTAATAGATTTACCCCTTAATGAAAACTGTGTTGCTTAGATGATTTTGGTGGGCAAGCTGGTAAATTCCTCTGATTTTCTGTTTCTTTATCTGTGAAGTGGGGATCATGGCTAACCCCTGCAGTTTTCTGTAGTGTTAAGTGAGGTGTATGTGAAATAGCCAGCACGGGGCCTGGCATTAAGTAAATGCCCATTTATTTATGGTGTAATTGTCCTCAGCAGTTCCTGTTCTTTTTGGAATTCTTGGAAATATTTCTCGAATGTCTTCGCTCACTCTGACTGACACTGATTTCCCCGACCTCTGTCTGAGCTGTTAGATTCCACAATGACTACTGCTGCAGTGTAGCCGGGCACAGTTATCACATCATTTACGTAGTGTCCTTCTCCTTTCCTTCTCCCCAGGTGAATTCAGTTTCTGGAGGGTGGAAACCAAGTCTTCACTTCACCTCTTCTTGCCTCCCTCCCCAGCACTGGGCTGAGTGAGTGATCTAGGAACTAGGAACTGTTAATTGTGAGGTGAAAAGGCATGTGTAGAGTCAGAAGACCTAGCTTTTGTTTTTATCAGAAGACCTACTTTGGAATTAGAGAAGGTGAATGAGTTGCGGGGAGCTGAAAGAAGGATTTCAGAAAGGAGATTTTGCTAATTGCAATTAGTGCTGAGCAGAAGTTGGTACACTTCTGTAGTTTCCTGTTGTCAATCACTTTGGATGATAATTTTTTTTTTGCTATTATTTTTAAGTGACAGATTGCAGTACATATTTTAGGACCTGCCACCCATTTTGATATGAAAGATTATGTTGTTACAATTTTAGACAGTGCAGGTAAAGACCTCAGATCAGATCAGATCAGTCGCTCAGTCGTGTCCAACCCTTTGCGACCCTATGCATAAATAACAGGGACTTGAGAATCTTGTAAATTGCTTTCCTCTTGCCAGGGAAAGTGTTTTTCTCTGATTTATTATGCAAATTATGGCAAACCCTAGAACTGAGCAAAGTAAAAACTTTTCATGTCTTTAGACTCTTGTTTTCTGGTTTTGCTCGTTCTGTGATAGTCTTACCTTCATAGGCAAGAAGTATAAACCGTGTGGACTACAGAACAAAGATAAAGGACAGTATATTTTGGTTACTTCCGGTTGGCAACCAGCCTCTTAATGAATCAGATTAAGTGCCTCAGTCACTTCCTCTTTTACCAGTTGTCTTTAGGAAGGCACATTTGTATCCTACGTGCAATAAAACCAAATTAGTATTTTGCTACTTTTACGAAAAATGGTAATATTGTTTCCCTGTTAAAGAATTTCAGGCATCACCCCCCTGAAGCCGAAGGAGAGGCTAATTTTCCAGAGTGTATCTTAATATCAGGGAAATATCTCATATACATATCAAACTGATAAAAGGAGGTTTTCCTGATTGCTAGTAATGGGATGGATTCTGAAGGACTTAGTCAAAATTTGGCTTTGGAAGGGCACTTACAGGTTTATTCTCAGGATGAAGGGAAAATGCGATCACTGACTTGGAAATGGCTGGAACCAGGACAGGGAGCTGATGACCAATGGGTCTTGGAGAGAATCGGCCCGTCCTGTGTCTTGTTTTTAGGGAAGACGCTCTGCTCAAGATTAAGATCCATTTCTAGGAGAGATTCTGGTTTGCTTGGGTGGGCAGGACAGCCAAGGATATCCATGTAATATCCTGCATGGATATTGTAGAGGCAAATTGGGGGATCATGGCAAATAGAAGGGGAGAAAGTAGAAACAATGATGGATTTTATTTTCTTGGGCTCCAAAATCACTGCGGATGGTGCCTGCAGCTATGAAATTATTAGGAAAATTAATAGAAGATAGTTGCTGTTTGGAAGGAAAGCTATGACAAACCTAGACAAGTATATTAAAAAGCAGAGACACTACTTTGCTGGCAAAGGTCCATATAGTCCAGGCTATAGTTTATCCAGTGATTATGTATGGGTGTGAGAGTTGGATCATAAACAAGGCTGAGTGTTGAAGAATTGATGCTTTTGAATTGTGGTGCTGGAGAAGACTCTTGAAAAGTCCCTTGGACTGTAAGGAGATCCAACCAGTCCATCCTAAAGGAAATCAGTCCTGAATATTCATCGGAAGGACTGATGCTGAAGCTGAAACTCCAGTATTTTGGTCATCTGATGCAAAGAGCTGACTCACTGGGAAAGACCCTGATGTTGGGAAAGCTTGAGGGCAGGAGGAGAAGGGGGCAACAGAGGATGAGAAAGTTAGATAGCATCAGTGACTCAATGGACTCAATCTGAGCAAACTCCAGGAGATAGTGAAGGACAGGGGAGCCTGGTGTACTGAATTCCATGAGGTTGCAAAGAGTCAGACACGTTGAACGACTGAACAACAACCTGGGCAAGTGAGTGGAAAGGACCATGAGGTTAACTACAGCCTGAGATGTCTTTCTCTTAAGGTTCTCCTCACCGTGGCTCCAGTCATAGAGTGGATTGTCAAATGCTGGAACAGGAAGGGCTCCAAGCCCCTCAGGGGAATGAGTGGGTGACTTGTTCAGGGGGCGCTGCAGCTGTGAGTGATGCTCATTTTAGTTTTTGTTACCTTTGCATCTAGCGTCTGGCTAAAGAATGTAGTTCCTGAGTAATGTTATCTAACACTGGGGAAGAAAACCTCTTTGAGTTAGCACAGATTGACAAGGAAAGTGGATGGGATGCCTATAAATGCAAGCCTTCTATATGATTGGAAAGATGCAGTTAAAGAAGATGTGAAGAAAACTTCCAGTTGCTGTTTGTAGAAGCCAAGAAGCCAAGTAAAGGAGGACTACCTGTGAAAAGCTTCACCTGTTTGAGGATTATAAATATTACTTGACTGAACAAACATTCAAGGGATTAGTAGCCAGCAGGGTAGGTGTATTCCTAGATTTTACTGCCAAACACTGAATGAAGCCTCTAGTATCGGGTAGGCCAAAAAGTTAACTTGGGTTTTTCCGTAATGCGCAAGCAAACTTTTTTGCCAACCCGGTGTTTATGCAGAAAACACTGATGTTTGAGGGTACATCTGAAGGACTCTTGGCCCTATGGCTTTCTTGGATACTCAGGAGTTCTCACTTTACCCAGAAACTCAAAAGGAGAGGCCGCTGAGCTCAGGAGCCACTTCTGGGATTCTCAACTGACTCTTAACTCTTTTTCAGTTAGGACTACCCTTTCATAAGCTTTTGGGTTTTTGGAGAGTTGCAGTATAGCACGGTGGTTCCAGGTATGGTACCACTTAATGCTTGTGAACTTGGGCAAATTTCTAACCTCCTAGGGCCTCTGATAGATTTGCTTAATCAAGATTCATTCTCTCCTTCCTTCTGATGGAATCTTTGTACCATTGGGGATTGCAGTAAACCTAATAAGAACCCTTCATTTCTTATCTTTCCCTGCCAATAAAGATGGTTGATGAGTTACAAGTGGAAGTTATTGTTTGGGGTTTCCAGGAAAGTTGTTCTGAAGGGATTCATTCATTTGGCAAGTGTGTGCTTTTTGATATTTCGTAGTTTGCATTCCTAATGTGAAATACAGATGTGATAGCTTGGAGCTGCAGCATCCATTTTAAGACCATGAGGGAAAGGCCAAGGGAATTGCAGAGACTGAGATATCTTTCCCTGCAGGCCCCTACCTCCAGACTTGTTACATGAAATAACCCTTATGTCTTTTAAGTCTCTAGTGGGTCTCTGATAGTAGCATCAGAATATAGTTCCTACCTACTACACTGTTTGTGAGAATGTAAATTGGTGTAGATGCTATTTAAAACTGTATGGAGGTTCCTCCAAAACTAAAAAATAAGAGTAGCTGTATGATCCTGCAATCCTTTCTGGGCATATATCCAGCGAAAGCTGTATTTTGAAAAGGTACATGCACCCCAGTGTTCATTGCAGCACTGTTTACATAGCCGAGACATGTAAACAACCCAAATGTCCACTGACATAACAACGTGGTACATGTATACAAAGGAATACTATTCAGCCATAAAAAGAATGAAATGATGCCATTTGCAGCAATATCTATGCACCTAGAGATTACCATACTAAGTTAGAAAGAGAAAGACAGATCGCATATGATATCACTTATATGTAGCATCTAAAATATGACACAAATGAGCTTATCTATGAAATAGAAACAGAGTCACAGTTCTTTCTCCTTGACTAGGAGATGGCTGTCTTCTCTCTGTATGCATGTCTGTGTACAGATACCCCTTTTTTTAATATAGACACCAGTCATAATGGATTCAGTTCAGTTCAGTCGCTCAGTCGTGTCTGACTCTTTGCGACCCCTTGAATCGCAGCACATCAGGCCTCCCTGTCCATCACCAACTCCCGGAGTTCACTCAGACTCACGTCCATCGAGTCGGTGATGCCATTCAGCCGTCTCATCCTCTGTCATCCCCTTCTCCTCCTGCCCCCAATCCCTCCCAGCATCAGGGTCTTTTCAAATGAGTCAACTCTTCACATGAGGTGGCCAAAATACTGGAGTTTCAGCTTCAGCATCATTCCTTCCAAAGAAATCCCAGGACTGATCTCCTTCAGAACAGACTGGTTGGATCTCCTTGCAGTCCAAGGGACTCTCAAGAGTCTTCTCCAACACCACAGTTCAAAAGCATCAATTCTTCAGCACTACACATATACTGTTATAAGCTGAATCATGTCCACCCTGCAAAGGATATACTGGATATATCCTCAGTACCTAACAAAATGACCTTATTGGGAGACAGCATCTTTGTAGAGGTGATCAAATTACAATGAGTTCTTTAGACTGCCCTAATCCATTATGATCCATTATTTTTTCCTGTGGTCATAATGGATTTGGGCAGTCTAAAGAACTCATTGTAATTTGATCACCTCTGCAAAGATGCTGTCTCCCAATAAGGTCATTTTGTGGTACTGAGGATATATCCAGTATATCCTTTGCAGGGTGGACATGATTCAGCTTATAACAGTATATGTGTAGCATGTTATCAGTGAGGTTTCAGTTTCTCACCCTTTTTCTGATAACAAAAACTCTTCAGCAAAAAAAAAATCAGATGTTATTTATGAGAAATTACCCCCCAAGTTTCATTTTTTTGCTAATGACTTTTAACTTACTTATTTCTAGATCCTGGAATCAAGAAGGGCTTCCGAATTCATTGTCGGTTTTGGGCAGTTGTTTGTTTGTTCCTACAACTTTCTTGGATTTGGCTGTTCTCTTGGGTAGGTTTCAAGCTCATTACTGAGAAATACAGTTGTCTCCTGTGCATCAGTCCAGAGATTTTGGAATTCCTTAGAATATTTAATTTTTAAAAATGTATTCTTTATTTATGTGGCTACACCGTGTCTTTGCTGCTGTGTGCAGGCTTTCTCTAGTTGAAGCCAGTAGGGGCTACTTTTTAGTTGCTCTGTGTGGGCTTCTCATTTTGGTGGCTTCTTTTGCTGCTGAGCTTGGGCTTCAGGGTGCTTGGGCTTCAGTAGCTGTGGTGCATGGCTTAGTTGCCCCGTAGCATGTGGGATCCTCCCTGACTGGGAATTGAACCCACGTCCCCCTGCACTGGATTCTCAACCACTGGACCACCAGGCAAGTCCTAGAATAGAGTATTGATGTGGCTACAGTCATACACGTGGGCTGTTGGGTGCTGTCGGTGAATTCATGTGACTGAGATGTCCCAGAGTGTCACCTACTGTGTTTCAAAGTCTCGATGCCCCAGGCTATAGCATCTATAACAATACCCGTGAACAACTCAGATTACGGTGAGTTCAGTAACAGAGGACCTGTTTAAATCCTATTCTGAGCATAATTACTTAAAAATGCTGACGTTTCCACCATTGGAGAATTTCCTCAACTCTCTTTAATCTGGAAGTAAGTTAAGCTAGTGTTCTTACAGCTGCTTTCTTTTCCTTTGCAAATATTTTAAGCATTTACCTCTGGAGTGAAGCAGAGTACTTTATGCGTTACATAAATAATTCTTCTGTCCCAACAGGGTTTTTCTTTGAAGCTCACTTTTAGGTGACTTTATGTGTTTGGAGAGGATTGTCTTCAAATAAAAGGGATAACTGAAGCACAGTTGAATAGGAATCTAGAGTGGGATTCAAATATAAGGCAAAATTGATGACATCCATGATTGTTTTACAGATGAGTTACTTTTATGGTGGCCTAGTTCTTCATAAGGGCTTCCCAGGTGGCTCAATGGTAAAGAATCCACCTGACCATGCAGGAGATGCAGGTTTGATCCCTGGGTCTGGAAGATCCCCTGGAGAAGGAAATGGCAACACACTTTAGTATTATTGCCTGGGAAATCCCATCAACAAAGGAGCCTGGTGGACTACAGTCCATGGGGCTGCAAAGAGTTGAACACATCTTAGCAACTAAACAGCGACAGCAAAGTTCTCAAGAAAGCCTTTTTTAAAAACGAAAAGTGACAGCAGCCAAAAAGGATTGCTCTTATCCTCTTCCTTACCATTTGCCGTAGACGCTGCTTATTGCTTGAAAATCTATTTTTGCCTGCTGATTTGCCATTAAAAAGGGATTTTGTAACCTGAATTCCATTTTTTTTATTTAACATAAAGTGTTACATTTTCTGTATTGGCAGATTGTGGAATAGGTAGGTGACTTAAATATGGTCTTTTCTTCATTGGGTGTTACTGTTCAAAATCTACGTGTGCAAGGAACTGGGAAGGGTTTACATGTGAGCAGGAAGAAGATGACACTGGGCTTAGTTCTCGGCATCCCCCCAGTTACTAAGATTCTCAGACTAGGGAGCTCAGCCCAGGGAGGAAGACTGCCCCTTTTTAACTGATGTGCTGTGTTTTGCTGGGTGCCAATGTTCCAGTAATGTCAGGAGTAAAGACTTGGTGGAGGGGAGGAAGTCAGATTGACGAGACATTAAATTGTCAGTTTAATTTATATGATCCACCTCACCACTTACGATGTATTTTTGGAAAAAAAAAGAGTAAATGGAATCAGATCAAGCTTCTCCATCAGATGCTGAGGATAGAGCATGATGTAAAAGGACAGACCTGGCATGCCATCAGCAAAACTCAGAATGAGGGAAATTTTATACTTTAAACCACCCACCTTTGTTCAACAAATACTGGGTTGGCCAAAAAGTTCGTACTGGTTCTCCTGTAAGGTGTTACAAAAAACCTGAACAACCCTTTTATCTAATTCAATATATTGAACAGTTTAGAGAGACAGAGAACCTTTAGATTAAAAGAGCTTAAAGGGACGTAGCAACCAAATGCAATCTGTGAACTTTGGAAGTTAGATCCTGACATGATCAAATCAATGTTAAACTTTTTCTTTTTCTGTTTTTTGAGATGGGGAAGTTTGAATTAGATATTATCTGACTTATGGCATTATTATTACTTTTTTAGGGATAGACAAGATAGTAGTGTTGAAATTATATCTTTAAAAGTCCTTATCATTTAGTGATAGATACTGAATTAGTTATGGGGGAAATTATGATGCCTGAAATTTGCTTCAAGTGTATCCAGTTGGAGCAGGGAGTGGGTCGAGGCAAAAAGAAATAGGATTTTCAATATATGATAATTGTTGAATAGGAGATAGGTATGTGGGGACTGTAATATTCTTGAATGTTTGAAATTTTTGTAGCAAAAGTTGAATCGTATGAATGACCTACCTGTCTTCTATTCTTCATGATGGCTGTTGACTTGATAAGACCTACTTCTTTTTAAGTTTTCTTGGGATAATGAATATTTTAATATATAACCTTTTACCTCAAAGTAATCCAGCTATAAATATGGTCACTAACTGCAGCAGCCCAGCCTCCAAACATTGACAGGTTTTGCTTAATGACCCATTTTCCTTCATTTGAACTCAGCCCTGTGGAATAACAGGAATGTTTTATTCATCAGACTTCACTTTTTATAAATTTTCAGATGCCTTGGTAGGAATTAGCAGGTGTTTAATTATCAGTGGGGGGATTCTTTATTTGCTGAATGCAGTAGAAGGTCATTAAAAGAAGTTTGAAGTATGGAAGAATCAAACGGGAGAACTTGGTGGGGGTAGGGGCTGAATAAATGTTCTCTTGCGTCCTGGGTTTATTAAGGTCAAATGAGGTGCGGCTTAATGTTTTGCAGCTTCATTGTAAACTGAGCCAAAAGGAAAGTTTTTCTGCCCTTTGGTCCAGCATTCCTGTGTGAAGAGAACAGCTACAATGGAACACTGCCAAGTTTTTTTTCCCCTCTTGTCATACCTTAGACCTTACGTTAAGATGGTTGAGATAAGCCGGGATTTCTGTACAGATTTACTCCCTCTCTCAGTGTTGAGGCATTATTTCCATTTTCCCATTTTCTTTCATGCTAAGTGGTTTTTTGTTGTTGCTGCTCTTTTGTGTGTGTGTGAAGTACCCGCTGTGTAATCAGCTCTGGGCTAGGCACTGAAGAACAAAACAAACTGAAATTAGAGTTTTTTGCTCTTTTGTCTAAGTTGGTTGTAAACTGTCTTTTGCGCCTTCTCATCTCTCCCCATGGCCATCCCCCCATTCTCTTGTCGTGTTACTTTTCTCTTTTTCTGGCAACATTGCCCTTTGAGTTTGTAATGACTAAGTTTGTAATCCCTTATCTCAGTTTGTAATCCCTAAGGTGATGGTCAATTATTTGGATCTGGGATAAAGGCGTGTTTAAGTTGAAGCAGTTTAGAGCTGGGTGAGAGTTGCGTGGGGAGCTAACATGTATGCGCTCTGACCCTGTAGCAGGTACTGTCCACAGAAATACCTCCGTTGTGCCATCCCCAAATCCTGCAAGGTTAAGAATCACTCTCATTTTACAAGGAAGGAGAGAAAGCTCAGGCAGCCTGAGTGACTTGATCAGTCCTCATGACTGTTGAGTATCTCTGTTGGTCAGTGTGGCCTTGTCTGTGCAAAATGGTGCTTTTAACCAATTCACCGTGTACGTTTCTCAGGGCGAAGGTTTCAGTGAAACCTCAGCCATCCGTTTTCTCTACGATGTTGCTTCGTATTGATTCTGTATGGGAAGTTGAATGGCAGGGAGAGGGGTCAGGCTTCTGTGCTTTCACTTTGGACACCTGCATGAATTTCAGGTTGGCCTAAATTTGATGTTTAACTGAAATACCTTCTGGACAGAACAGGGGCACAGGAAAGACAGACAGACACTGGTGACTTGGTTACTGTAAAATAGACTGGCTAGCTCCTTGTTTGCAGCACTGCTTTGTCTCAACCAGAGAGTTGAAAGGGTCTCCATGATGAGATCTTTGTGAACATAGACGCTTACGAGCCTTAGGCATCGCAGAAAAGCAGTATCTTCTTTTCAAAGAATTAAAAAAAATTATGTGCTTTTAAATTTCTTGGCTGCACCATATAGCATGTGGGGCCTTAATTCACCAGCCAGGGATTGAATCCATGTCTCCTGCATTTGAAGCACTGAATCTTAACCACTGGATCACCAGGAAAGTCCAACAGTATCTTCTTAAGGCTTGCAACTGGTGATAAATTTTGTGGTCTCTGGTAAGAAGGAGATAAAAAAGAGTAAAGTTTTCCTGGAGATTGTTTTGAAGGCCTGGGGTGTTGTGAAGTGTAGTAAACAAATTCTAGTTGATCTAAAAGCCCTCCTTGTTAACCAGTGCTGTGAGTGTGCCATCTTCAACTTTGGGCTCCTTTTGCCTTCAAGCTTCTGTCAGGCTGGTGAGGAGCATCGTACCAGGAGTGAAGCCTGGTGTTGGAGCAGAACGTTTGAAAACAGTTAGATGGAGAACAGCAATTTCAAGTAATGGACAGTAAATCATCAAATTGGAGAAGTTACTCTAGCTGGGATGCTGTGCCCGAAGATGCCAAGCACAGGCTGATGACGGAGACGGACACTTAAGTAGTGCTTCTTGGCCACGGGGCAGCGGGAATTGGTCAGCTGGATGTGTGCTTTAAATGGATGGTGTTATTAAGGAAATAAAATGATGGAGAGAGGACTGGAGGCTTGCTTTCTGGACCTTACTCCAAATCTTTTCGATGGAGTTGTTGGCTGGAGCAGATTTTGAGAAAGTACTCATTTAGATAAAGAGATTGTCATGCTCTTTATTCTGAAAGAGTTTACTTGAGCTAAGTCACTTAATATGAACAGATTCCACTGTACTGGCAGTCCACATTCCTATATGAATTAAAAAGCCACAGAGAAATAAAACTAATCTCTCCTCAGTGTTTTAGGTATTAATCTACAAGATGTCTCTTTAGGACTATAGTATTCCATGCTTTCCTATTACAATGACTTTTTTCCCAAGTCAGAGATTCTTTGTCTTGTCATCCACCCCCAGTCACAAAAAGAAGTTGCTGTCTTTTTTTTTTTTTTTTTGGAGAGTTCTTTGGGGGGTCTTTTAAAAGACTGATTCAGCGGAAGAAATTTTCCAACTCAGTTGACATTTTTTTCAATGTGTTTGTAGTTTGGCATGGTTGAAAATATGTATCCTGTCAAGTTTCTTCAACAACAAGGGTAGAAAGAAATATTAGTGTACTTTTGCCAAAGTGCTCTAGTAATTGTCCACTACTAAAGAAATGTACCTTTAATGGGAAAAGAAGACATCCTGCCATTTGTGATGACATGGACGGACCTTGAGTGCATTTTCCTAAGTGAGATAAGTCAAGCAGAAAGACAAGGACTGTGTGATATCTACTTGTATGTGGAAACTAAAAAAGCCCAAGTTAAAAAAAAAAGAAGATCTGTCTAGAGGGAATTCCCTGGTGGTCTAGTGGTCAGGGTTCTGTGCTTTCACTGCTGTGACCCAGGTTCAATTCCTGGTGAGGTAATTGGTATCCTGAAAGCCACATGGTCAAAAAAAAGGTATCAGTAAAAACTCAAATTCTTTATCTCAGTCAGTAATCCCCTAAAGCAATTGTCCTGTGATATGGAGAAGGAAATGGCAAGCCACTCCAGTGTTCTTGCTGGGGAAATCCCAGGGACCGAGGAGCCTGGCGTGGGCTACAGTGTGAAAAAGAGTCAGACACAACTTAGCGACTGAGCATGCATACATACAAGTACCTGTATGTCAACTTACATGTAAGACACCTAAATCATAGAAATCAGGCAACTTGCGTGTGGACACAGAAGTATTAATTATATTAGGTGTTAAGAACCATGGACACATAAACTATTTATGTCAGTTCTTTCTCTGACTGAAATCTCCAACCGCTGTGTTATCCTCCTGTTTGATAGATTCTGGCTTCCTTGTATTGTCTGTTTTCTAGACATTCCCCAGTGTTTCCTTTAGACTGGCTAAGTACTTAACTGTGAAATAAGTTATGAACATTAGATCAGGGATTTTATCGAAGATTTAAAACATCAGGTACCACCAACTCTTTGCCTCTTTATAGTCTAAATTCAAATCTAATGATTCTAGTTTTCTCTATCTAGAATGCTTGTTTCACTTGTTTCTTTTGGAAAATTGGTAAGTTTTAATTGAAGCATAGCCTCCTCTGTGGATCCTTTTATGATACCCTAAGATAAACAGGTTCTTATCCCCCATTGCACATGACTTCACGGAAACATAATTGTTCTAAGAATTATTTTCCTGAAGTTTGTAAGTTTTATGGAATGTGACAGGCCCTTTTTAATTGGCATAGCACAGTGGTTCTCAAACTTCAATATGCATCAGAATTACCCGGGACTCTTTAAACACAGATTGCTCACTCCCCCCGTTCTCCCCACTCCTCCCCTGCACCCCCGAGATTCTAACTCTGTAGGTCTAGGGTGGGATGGTGTTTCTCATACCACTGTTGCTGTTTCTAGGCTGGTCTGGAATTTGAGAACTGCTCACCTACCAGCAGATACATAAAACCATGTGAGATGAACACCTGGCTGTAGATGGATATTTATTCCTCATGTTGCTAATAAGTTTTCAGTATGAAAAGGATGAGCTATTAATAGTATTGATCAGGCATGAAACTGATTCCTGCCCAGCGAGAAGGGACCTCAGGAGAGACTGGACGTTCACTGAGTTTCATCTTCATCTCCAGTCTTCCTGCCCCGTTATTTCCAACTGAATAGAAAGTGGAGACGAGTGCATGCTCAACTGTGTCCAACTCCTTGCAACCCTATGGACTGTAGTCCATCAGACTCCTGTCCATGGGATTTCCCAGGCAAAAACACTGGAATGGGTTGCCATTTTCTTCTCCAGGGGATCTTCCTGACCCAGAGGTCGAACCTGTGTCTCTTGCGTCTTCTGCATTGGCAGGCAGATTCTTTACCACTAGCTCCACCTGGAAAGCCCAAGAAAGTAGAAAGATAGACTCCTAACTTAGAAAAGAGGAGCTTCAGCTTTCTGTGTCTTCTGCTTTGTGACTGTAGGTACTTTGATGCGTCTGTCTGTTTGCATAATTTTGGTGGGGTGGATATCACTCAATAGGAATTGGATTTTAAACATTTTTTGGAAACCATTAGATTTAAAATAATTGTGCCTACATGAAATCAAGTTAATTATTTGGTGTTTTTCAATAAAATAACTTACATTTTGTATTATTAAGAAAATAAGTATAAAAACCAAACTCATAAAAACAGAAGAACATTCTGGTTACCAGGAGATGAAGGTGGGGGGATAAGACAGATGTTTAAGGATACAAGCTTACAACAAGTAATAAATAAGCCCTGGAGATCTAATGTACTCTAGTGGCTATAGACTGGAGAAGGCAATGGCACCCCACTCCAGGACTCTTGCCTGGAAAATCCCATGGACGGAGGAGCCTGGTAGGCTGCAGTCCATGGGGTAGCTGAGGGTCGGACACAACTGAGCAACTTCACTTTCACTTTTCACTTTCATGCACTGGAGAAGGAAATGGCAACCCACTCCAGTGTTCTTGCCTGGAGAATCCCAGGGACGGGGGAGCCTGGTGGGCTGCCGTCTATGGGGTCGCACAGAGTCGGACACGACTGAAGTGACTTAGCAGCAGCAGCAACAGCAGCAGTGACTATAGACAGTATTTTGCTGTAATCAACAAACTTGCCAAGATACTAGGACTTAATTATTCCTAAGATACTAAAACTTCATTATTCCAACTACTAAAGAAGAGATAATTATATAATGTGATAGAGGTGTTAATTAGCACTGCAATGATAGTCATATTACAACATATGTGTAACAAATTTATGTTTGTTCCACACCTTAAATTCACACAATGTTATATATTAAGTATGTTACAATTAAAAAAGATTATATCTTTAAGATTAATTGAAATCCAAATCTTGAAACTGTGGGGTAGGACCTATTATTGTCATTGAGGAATCAGAGCTAATGGTTCTAGTTTTACTAACTTGAAATTGAACAGTTATTAAAAAAGGGTAAATGAATAAATCGCTAGCAACTTTTGATTCTCAGATTTGTTAAATGAGTATATTATTTTCTAAAAATTATGTTTGCTATCTACAGACAGATGTTGCCAAAGTTTTCAAAGTTCCCCCTTTTAAAAATTTTTGTTTGGTTGGCTGTGCTGGGTTTTAGTTTCAATATGTGAGATCTAGTTCCCTGAGCAGAGATACAACCCAGGCCTCCTGCATTGGGAGCTCAGGGTCGTAACCGCTGGACCACCAAGGAGACCCTTTGTTTTTATAAACAGATTACTATCAGAGTCTTTTTTGTACTTACATGTGACTCTTATTCAATAAAGAAGAGGAATATTGTAGACACATGGAAAGCATACCCTTGGTTTTTCAGTGGTGTAGTTAGTGGTGGTATAGCTTTGAACAAGACATGAATCTGTCCTTTAAACAATTCATAGTCTGGTGACAAAGAAGGACAGGTAAATAATCAATTGCAATAAAATGATACAGATGCTCTGCTTGTAGTCTAGAGTAGAGGCAGTAGAAATCAGTCATAGGGAATTATCAATTCTGCCAAAGTGAGATTTGAGTCAACAGTCTAACATCTAGAAGAGGTGATAAGATACATAGATAATGCTTACAATATTGGAAAAAAAGTGATGTGTTAAAAGAGGTAGACAATTGAAGTGCTCTGTGTTTCTTGAGAAAGAAATTACTTTTGTTTTAGATTAAGGATGCCTCAGTATGATTAATGATAATTTTGCTGTACATTCAGCAGCAAATTTCAGTTGGCATCGAACTTTCAAAGTATTGCATTGGACAAAAAGTTCATTCAGATTTTTCTGTACCATTGTATGGAAAAACCCCAAATGAACCGTTTGGCCAATCCAATATACCATCTGCTAGTTCCACAGAAAATCTGGGAGGCAGTTGAGATATATTAGATATTGGCCCAGAGAGGTAGGGTGACATACCGAGGGGTCACACAGCAGGTGATTACACGAGCCTGTGTTTGAGTTTAGCATTTCTGACCTTTATTCCACAAAGAACCAGAGTTATCTCATCATGACTTCCATTGTTCTCCTCTCCCCTCCTTGCCCAGAGCTTCAGCGGATGAAGCTTTCACTCTGGATCTTGGCCTGTAAGGCTCCAAATGAGTGGCTCCTATTTTCTACTAGGACTAGCCTTGGGCAAGTTCCCGAGGCCTCCCCCCACCGAAACCCCTCCCTACACAAACCCCCCTCCGCCCCGCCCCCGGCCCCAACCCTGTGTTCTGGCTGTTTCAGGAACATACCAGGCTTGTTTCCACCACTACATTCTTTTTATTTGTTTATTTTTGGCTGTGCTGGGTCTTTCTTGCTGGTAGGGCTTTTTTCTACTTGTGACAAGCCAGGGGCATCTTTCTAATTGCATTGGGTGGGCTTCTCATTGTGGTGGCTTCTCATTGTGGAGCACGGACTCCAGGGTGAGGGGCCTTCAGTTTTTGTGTCTCGTGGGCTCAGTAGTTTTGACTCCAGGGCTCTAAGCAGTTGTGGTGCACGGGCTTAGTTGCTCTGTAGAGTGTGGAATCTTCCGGGACCAGGGATGGAACCGACATCTCCTGCGTTGTAAGGCAGATTCTTTACCACTGAGCCACTAGGGAAGCCCCACCCCAGCATTCTTACACATGATTTTCTGGTTGCTTTGAAAACCAACTCCAACTGCCTTCTTGGTTTGGTTTGTTGTTAAATAACCTCAGGGAGACTTCCTTGACCTCTGCATTTTAAAGTTCCCCCCAGCTTCTCATCAGCCTCCATCTCTGTTTTCTGTGCTACTTTTGTGGCACTTAGTTAGCACTATCAAAAGTTTCAGTTTTCTGTTCATCTGTTGAATGTCTTGTATTCCCAACTGGAATGTGAATTTCATAAAGTGGGGTGGCGGAAATTTTTTTGTTTGTTCACTGATGTTTCCCTTGTGGCTGGGATATAGGAAATACTTGGTAAGTGTTTACTGAATAAACAAGAGTCTTTCATTGCTTAAGGTATGATTGGAATAGTTTTCCAAGAGCCAGAAACGAATAGCACTGAAGCGACTTTATAATTTTCTGTTTATAGATTGGAAATCTGGAGTTTAATCAGGATAAGTTTGATGTGAAACACAGACTTTTAATTTTTGAATTGTTCATTACTAATGTATAGAACTGTGATTGATTTTTGCATATGCATCTTGTATCCTGCAACCTTGTGGAACAGTTAGCTCTGATAGGTTTTTTTTTTTGGTGGATTCCTTAGAATTTTCTGTACGCAGGATCATGACACCTGCAAATAGATAGTTTTGCTTCTTCCTTTCAGGTCCGGAAGCCTTTTTGTTTCTTTCTCTTGCCTAATTGCCCTGCCTAGCACTTCCATTGTAGAAGTGAAGCAAAGTGGCCCCCGGAATAGAAGCGGTGTGGGAGCAGACACTCTTATTACCTTGTTAGCGTTGGTGGAAAAGCATACCGTTTTTTGAATATAATGTTCTCTGTGGGTTTTCCATAGACTTCCTGTATCAGTTTGAGGAAGTTCCCTTTTATTCCTCTTTTTGCCAAGTGCTTTTATTATGGAAGGGTGTTGGATTTTGTCCTATGATTTTTCTGCAGAAAATGAAACTTTTAGACTAGAACTCTTCTTTTTAAAGTTCGGCTTGTAAGATGCTTTTGTGACCCCCACTCAGCAGAGGTTCAGGAGTTTCCGCCTTTCCCTCCCGTGAGCGCCCCCGTCTGGAACATCATTTGTCACGGGCTGCACTGTTCGCGAGTGATGCCTTTTTTGCCCTCTGGGAGCAATGCTAGTGATGAGATGTTTCCCTATATGTCTTGGAAACAAACTGCTGGACTGTGATGCCATGTCCGATGTGCACGCGCTGCCACGTTTGTTTTGCGGGTGTGATACTGTCAAAGCGCTGTTGAGAGAACGGATTCTGAGCTGTTGATATAGTTCAGACCTTGGCAGTTCTCTAATCTCCGTGAAGCTTTAGTGTTTGATTGCATTCGTTTGCCCTGCAAATAGTCAACGGTGTAAGTGATCTCAGAGAGAGAATATATCTAAAGCCTGTATTTATAATAGACAAGGTTCGACGGAGAGTGGAGACCTTGTAAAACACACAGATGGACTTCCTGAACGAGTAATAAAGACTTAACTTCTACTTGATAGAGCCTGTCAAACAGCCATATTACAGGCGTGATTGGGTTGCATGAGACTTCAATCCTTGATGGTAAAATAACATCCAGGAAAGTGAGTTGGTGAAAAAACAAGCTGTCAAGCCTGAGAAAGAAGGAAAAAGGAGGATATCCATATAACTCTCATGTTAATTTAGTAAGATCAATAGTTTGAGCCACATTAGTATTTTTGTTGGGAACATTCTACTGTCCAATATACTTTTTCTTCATTACAGTATTAAAAAAGCACTAATATTTTTTAGAACTTTTGGATATTTATTGGAAAAATATGTATATGTTGGGATCTCTGTTTAGGAGAGGGTCCTATCCCTTTTAATTAGTGAATGCTATTGGGTGGTATTTTAATTTTAGTTAGAAATTGTTATATAGTTGATGTGGTGGTACTAAAATATTGAGAGGTTATGGTGATGGCCCATAAGGTTAAAATTAAGTGAGATGCTCTGGGAAAAGCCTCATCATCATGTTGTTGGTTTTTACCAACTATCCAGTCTTGATTTATGTTTTTATTTACTCCATCTTTTTCCCCCATGGAAGATATATTTTCAGCTTGGATCCAATCTTTTTTAAATGAACTTAATAAAATTTTATATTTAATTGGAGGAAATCCATTTTATAAAACAAAAAACCGAGTTTTGAGCTGATTGCTCAGTAAGGTCATACTGTTAAATGGTGGAGTATGGGTGTGATTCCAGGCAGCTCCCTCATGGCCCAGTGATAAAGAATCCACTTGCCACTGCAGGAGGTGCAAGAGACTTGGGTTTGACTCCTGGGTCAAGAAGATTCCTGGAGAAGGAAATGGCAACCCACTGCAGTGTTCTTGCCTGAAAAAATCCCACGGACGGAGGAGCCTGGAGGGCTACATACAGTCCAGGGGGTATCAAAGAGCTGGACGTGACTGAGCGCATGCACACACATACACACACACACACAGAGCTTACCTCCACATTTAGTACTTAAAACAATTGTTTTTGTTGAAATACAGTTGATTTACAATGTTGTGTTAGTTACAGATGTACAGAAAAATTATTCAGTTATACATATATAAATATACTTTTAACATTCTCTTTTATTATAGCTTGTTGCAAGATAATGAATATGGTTCCCTGTGTCATACAGTAGGTTCTTGTTAGTTACCTATTTTATATATAATAGTGTGTGTATTTTAATCTCAAACTCCTAATTTATCTTCTTCTCCTTCCCCTTTGGTAACCATAAGTTTGTTTTCTGTATGCGTGATTCTTATTTCTCTTTTGTAAATAAGTTCATTTGTATCATTTTATCAGTTTTTTCAATTCCACATAAAAGCAAAATCATACTATTTGTCTTTCTCTGCCTAACTTATTCTACTGAATATGATAATCTCGAGGTCCATCCTTATTGCTGCAAATGGTATTACTTCATTCTTTTTTATAGCTGTATATGATATCCCTCTGTGTGTGTGTGTGTGTGCCACATCTTCTTTATCCTTTCATCCGCACACAAAACTAAGCTGAAAATGGATTAAACATTCAAATATAAAACTGGAATATAAGTATTCCAAATATAAATATAAATTTATATATAAATTATAAATATAAAAATATATAAAAATATATATAAAAATATAAATTCCAAATATAAATATAAATATTCCAAATATAAATATAAATTCAAATATAAAACGCTGTAAAACTCCTACATGTTTTGTACTTAAACATTCTTAATTCAGTGTCTAATTCTGCAATCACTTAGGTGTCATCCATGACAAATATTAGAATTTCAGTATTGTAGAGACAGTTTTTTCCGGCTTTCAGCCCACAATTGAAATAAATACCTTTGGTTGTAGTCTGGCTGAAATGTCCAGTAGCCTCTGCTTAAATTCTTTCAGTGCTGAAGAACTCACTACAGCATGTCGGTGATCTTTTTTACTGCTGTGTAAGTTCTTTCTTACTCTGAGACAATCTGAGGGTCAAGTTAGCTTTCTTAACAATTATAATAGATTGCTGTCTCTATTTAAATTTATAGGCAACTGAATACTCCAGATTTTTTGCAGAGGGGTGTAGTTCAGCTATATTGACATAGAATTTATATGCCATGTAATCACCCATCTAAACTATTTTTCTTATATTTACACAGTTGTGTCACCTCTGTTCCGTTTCTATTTTAGTTGCTCAGTCATGTCCGACTCTTTTGTGACCCCGTGGACTGTAGTCTGCCAGGCTCCTCTGTCCGTGGAATTTTCCAGGCAAATGTACAGCAAAATGATTCAGTTATACATATATAAATATATATGTATTTTAACATTCTCTTATAGTTTGTTACAAGGTAATGAATATCGTTCCCCGTGTCATATAGTAGGTCCTTGTTACTTACCTATTTTATATATGAAGTGAAGTGAAGTGGAGTCGCTCAGTCGTGTCCGACTCTTTGCGACTCCGTGGACTGTAGCCTACCAGGCTCCTCCATCCATGGGATTCTCCAGGCAAGAATACTGGAGTGGGTATAGTACTGTATAAAATACTACTGTAGCCGTTCCATTCTCCAGGGGATCTTCCTGACCCAGGGATCGAACCTGGGTCCCCCACATTGCTGGTAGATTCTTAACCATCTGCCCTACCAGGGAAGCTACCGTTACAAGGTTCAATTTAAGAACATTTTCATCACCCTCAAAAGAAACGCTTTACGTTTTCTTAATCATCCCATCCTCATTTTCCCTTAATCCCTCCTAGCTCTAGGCAGCTACTATTGTATTTTTATAAATTTGCCTATTCCAGATACTTCCTAACAATGAAATCATAAATATGTGGCCTTTTGTCCCTGACTTTTTTCACATAGTAGAATGCTTTTCAGGGTTCATCTGTCTTGTTGCATGTATCAGAACTGTATTCCATTTTATGGACAAATAATAGTCCACTCATGAATATACCCTGTTATGTTTATCCATTCATCACTTGATGGGCATTTGAGTAGTTTTCACTATTTGGCTGTTAAGAATCATGCCAGTGTTAACATTTGTTCCAAATGCTTTTTTGACTGAACGGTCTGGTGTCTTTATGTTTCTGGATGGCATTACTTATTGATCAATCTGAATACAGTATTTTATTTGGTTAAAATCTCCTATTGTTGGTTTTTAGTCAGGTTCCACGTTGCTGGGTTCTTTGACATTTTGGTTCTTTTATTGATTGTGTGATGTGTTCATTTCACCCTTGTATACTGGCTGTTCTTTAAATTTCCAGCCTCTAGCTTCATCCAAATCATAGATCAAAATACTGTTCAGTGTGGGGTGGCTTCTCAGTCACTTGACTTGTTACTGTGGAGGAGGTAACATCTTCTCCAGCCACTGGTCTGTGTGCAAATAGGGAAACAAAGAAACTTATCTAGAAGAGTATTTATTTGTTTTTTGGCGGCGTTGCACAACACGTGGGATCTTACTTTCCCGATGTGTATCGAACCTGGACCCCCTGCTTTGGAAGCATGGAGTCCTGACCACTGGGCCACCATGGAAGTTATGGAACTGGTATTCTTTTATGCTAATATGAAGTATTTAAGGCTGTAAAAATGGCCTTTTATTTTTCCCAGCACCAAGTTGTTCTGATATCACAGGGTTATCTGTGCCAATTTCTTACATTGAGTTGTTTCCTATTCCAGCTCAGATGAGAATCTGAACCCTGACTTTTGCACCATTTATTATCAAAATGACCTTGGGCAGGTTCCCTGAAGTTTACTTTGGTTTATTTTCTCATCTGGAAAGTGAGGCCAGTAGGAGCACTTATTTTACAAGGTTACTGAACGAACTGCATGAAAGGATCCTTACCAGCTGTTCAGTGTGTGCGGGGCACGTTGGTAAGGGCTGTATTTCAGGGAAGAAGATGGAGGGTAGAGAACTTTCTGTGGCTGTCCCAGTGCCAGAGCTGGAGCCACACAGATTAGGCGGGTCCTGTGGCTTGGGAGCCTCTTTCTCTTAGGGCTTCGGTTTCTGAAGGAAATGAAGCTGTTGGTGATTGTGGAGCACACACCTGTGGACCTTCTGATTTCCTGGGAGTTGCTCAGATTCCAAGGCTTCCCAGGTGACTCAGTGGAAAAGAATCAGCCTGCCAATGCAGGAGACACGGGTTTGGTCCGTGGGTTGGAGAGATTCCCCTGGAGGAGGGCATGGCATCCCTCTCCAGTATCTTGCCTAGAGAATCCCCATGGACAGAGGCGCCTGGCGGGCTGCAGTGCATGGGGTCACAAAGAGTTGGACATGCGTGCACGCAATCCCAGTTTCCAGTGCTGTCCAGCATTTGTGTGTGTGCTTATCATTGCTGCCCTTGTGCTGCAAAGATGTCAGTCACATCTGAAACTCAGCTGGTCACTGTACAGAAAAGTCCTGCACCAGAACACAGTCCAGGTTTGACTGAGGATCTTATCTGCTTGGGATGATGATAAACCAGGATAGCCACCTTATTCAAATCTGAAGTTGTTATTTATTCACACTGGAATAATCTTGTTAAGAAAACTGTGTATAATCTCTGCATTATAATTGGATTTCAGTTATCACTTGGAGCTCTGACTCAGTCTTGTGGAATTTTAAGGATGTAATTTAAAGAAGACATTCCTGGTTGCCTTTTAAAACTCGGTTTCTTGTCCTGAGATTTGTCAAACCTTTAGCCGTAGTTTTGTGGTCCTAAATTACCATTTGCAGATATTCATATAGCCTGGTCCTTTGAGGGCTTAGAAAAACCAAAAAGCCTGAGGGAAGAGAGGCATCTTTATACTGATTCTCTTTAGATACTGTCATGAAAATGATTCTGAGTTGTTGTTTTTTGGTATCCAAGATTAAAAATATTTAAATTAATATCTGTATGTTGATGATTTCTTTCTGTTTAGTGAAATGTCAGAACTGTACAGTGAGTAGTATTTCTCAGATTTACATACAGACCCCTTATCAAAGGGGGAAATACTTTGCAAGGACTCTATGAATTTATCCAGGCCCCACAAACAGAAGATACTTGTTTTACAGCATTGAAATGTCTTTTGACTGTCATTTATCAGAGTTCTTGCTTGGTTTGGTGTTCATAAATGGGGATGCCTTTTTTCTGATTATCATAGAAATAAAAATCCTTGAAGTTGTTTTGAAAATACCCCAGTGGTCTTTCGACCCCATTTTGAGAAACCCTGCCCCAGAGTGAGGGATCTGATTGTTTCTGGGAGGTTGCATGCTGTGCATCCATGAAACTCTGGTTATAAGATGTATTCTTTTCTGTGATTTTGTAAACCAGAGGTCTTCAAGTTTGCACGTAACTAAAACATAATTAAATGCATATATGTGTGTGTATAATATAAATAGGTATTTATCAATCTCAAATATCCGTCTTATCCACAGCCAACATCCATGTTTTCTTTGAGTTCAGTTCAATCGCTAAGTTGTGTCTGACTATTTTTGACCCCATGGACTGTAGCACAACAGGCTTCCCTGTCCATCACCAACTCCTGGAGCTTGCTCAAGCTCATGTCCATCGAGTCGGTGATGCCATACAACCATCTCATCCTCTGTCGTCCCCTTCTCCTCCTGCCTTCAGTCTTTCCCAGCATCAGGGTCTTTTCTTTACATACCTGATGATCCTGTTGTACTGTCCGTGCATTCTTTCCTGGCCCTTTGAGCTGCCCTGTTGCTTTGTTGCTTTCTGACACAGCTCTTTCCTTCGTACTTGCCTGGTTGAACTTGTGACTCTGAGGCTAATTGAGAGGAAAGAAATGGTGACTCAGCTCTGTGACCTTGTGTATGTACCTGTGAATGAGGTAACTGTTTTAGTTTCTTAGGGCACACAGCAAAACCTCAAACTACAGAAATCTATTCTCTTGCAGATCTGGAAATGTGAAGTCAAAAGTCAAAGTGGTGGCAAGGTCCTGCTCTCTCTGAAGGGTCTCAAGGACAGTCTGTTGTTTGCCCTTTTCAGCTGCTGGTGGTCTTCGCATCCCTTGACTTGTGGCTCCATCTCTGTCTCTGTGGTCCCTCTGCAGCCTCCTCTCCTGCCTTGGCTTCACTCTTCACAGCTCCCTTGGCTTCACTCTTACAAGATTACTTGTCAGGGCATTTAGGGCCCACCTGGATAATCTAGGATAAATGCCTCTTCTCAAAATCCTTAATCACATCATTTGCTAAGTAAAGTGATATTTACTCTTTGACCTTGTAAGGTGACATTCCCAGGTTCTGGGCGTTACTATGTGGATTTATCTTCTTGGTGGTGGGATAGTACTATTCAGTCCACTTCTGTAAACCTGAAGCATTAGATTGTTTCTAGCTGACAAAAGCCACCACTTTTGTATATAATGAGTAAAGTGAAAGTGAAGTTGCTCAGTCGTATCCGACTCTCTGCAACCCCATGGACTGTAGCCTACCGGGCTCCTCTGTCCACGGGATTTTCCAGGCAAGAGTACTGGAGTGGGTTGCCATTTCCTTCTCCAGTGGATCTTCCCGACCCAGGGATCGAATCCGGGTCTCCCACATTGCAGGCAGACTCTTTACCCTCTAAGCCACCAGGGAAGCCCTATATAATGAGTAACCTGAAAGGATATTTTATACAACACAGGCAATACAGCCAGTATTTTATAGTAACTATAAATAGAGTATAAACTTTAAAAATTGTGAATCACTATGCTGTATACCTGTGGGCTTACATAATTTTGTACATAAACTATATTGCAATTAAAAAAATAAAAACAGCAAAAAATAAAAAAAAAAGAAGGATCAGTGTACATTACTGGATGCTCAGTGGAAGAATATCACTCACTCGTGAGAGCTGCTACTTTTCTTTCCAGGGATCGGGGTGATGTGTTGGTCTCCTGTTGCATCATTTTCTGTTTTTCATTCAGTAAAAACTGGGCATGTACCAGGCTCGGGGGTAGGCATGGGGGATGCCCTTCAGAGCATTCAAGATGCTATGCCTGTCTTTAATTGGGTCTGTATTCCTCTGGAGACGCTCAGTGTGTTGCCTCCTACCACTTGCCAGCCTTCTAGACATTTCTCTCACCCTGTCTTCCCTCTCAGAGTGTCCTGCCCATGGTCCACGATTTGACAGCCTCGTTCCTCGGTTGAGCGCTTCATGTGAACATAAAAATTCATAGCAGCCTTAAAGGAGGAAATGAAGCTGAAGCGGTTGGTGGGTAAGGGACAGCCATCACTGTCTTGTCTCTCCCCAGAATGAAAGCTACCCTCTGGAGAAATCAAGAGTTGGACGCGGGGTATATAACCTGGGTGTTTCCAACACTAAAAATAGGCCTTCTCTGTAGTGTGTGAGAGAGATGTGTTCATCATCTTCATCTTCATTGTCATCTTCATCATGTTCATTATTCTCTTCCTCCTGCTGAACACAACTTGTTGAGCATGTGTTGGGGTCAGACTCTGTTCTTTTCGTATAGTATCATATTTAATCCTCATATGACCCTGCAAAGGGGCTACTGTTATCCCATTTACCTGAGGAGGCAGACAAGGCTTAGAGGAAAGAGGTCACCTGTTGATGCTGCTTGTGACGTGTGTGTCTGCGTTGTTTGCTTCACAGCCTGAGTTTTATCATTAAACAGTCCTCCTCCTCTGTTCATTTTGGATTTCAGGTTTTTAGGAAATGAATCTTAACCCAGAAATAGGGCTTCCGTCTTTGGAGTTCCTTTCCTCCTCCTTCCGTGCTTTAAGTGGGAAGGTGTTTGCAGATCAGAGAAGCTGATGGATTGCATGGTGCCCTTCACTGTTTGTGGCGGGGGGCTCTGAAGAAGATAGTGTGGAGATTGACAGGAGACTGGGGGAAAGCTCTGCCAACTTCAGCTGGAGAAGGTCCAGGCAGGTTTTCTGATTTCATGAAAATGAAGACTTATTTGCAGAGAGGAATCTGAAGCTTAGTTCTTTGGCCATCTCCTTGGAGTATCCTGTTAGCTCTGAAATACCCCTGCTTCTAGTGAAATGGATAAAATTCCTATCTCCCTTCTTCATTTCCCCACCTTTTCTCAAATATGTAGAGAACACCCACCATAAAGCTTTATTCTTGCAACTGAGATATGACGATGAACAGAGGCAGATGGAAACTTTTGCCCCTTTGAGTGCTTATGTGAATGTGTGTGTATGCTCAGTCCTGTCCAACTCTTTGTGACCCCGTGGACTGTAGCCCACCAGGCTTCTCTGTCGATGGGGTTTTCCAGGCAAGAATACTGGAGTGGGTTGCCTTGTCCTACTCCAGGGGATCTTCCTGACCCAGGGATCAAACCTGTGTCTCTTGTGTCTCCCTCATTGGCAGGCTGATTCTTTACCACTGTGCCACATGTGAGCTGCCTTTATATGCATGGGACAAATGAAAACCTCAGGAGGGCAGGAAGCCACAGCTCATGGCTATCCTGTGTAAGTCAGATGCATTGTGAGTGGTTGGTTAGCTAATGATTACGTGTATTAATCTGATGAAGAGAGATCTTGCGAATGTTTATTCCTCTTTGCTTTCTTCCGTGCCACCCTTTTTCTTAATTTTTGAAGGAAAAGCACTGAGTTTGTTTTGACTCTCATTTAGGTAAATGTTTGCAGTTCATTTAAGGCTTACCATCGTTTCTGTTTTGACCTGCTCCAGCAGATAGGCTTGTGGTTCTTGTTTAAAAAGATGGTCCTTTAGTATTTATATAGAAACTTAATCCGGTTTAGGAGTGTCGGCAGATGCCCCCTGAAATCTGACAGTGATTAAGAAAAAAATCCAATTTCTTTGTTTGGTGTGGGAGGAGTGGAGCCCAAATCTAGAGGCATACTCCTGGGCTATTAGAATTTCGTTGCTTATTCCTCTTAGAAAAATTAAAAGCAGGAAGTAAATTCTGCCTGCTGCAAAGAGCTGAGATTTAGGATGGATGGGTCTAATGTTGTTTTGCATTTATATTTAATGGCTCGGGCCCCTTCCTGTGGGCTGGTGTACATTTAGCTAATGAATGCTTTCTGAGGAGACCTGGTGGACATTAAGGAGGTCATGGCCAGCCTCCCCGTGGAAGCCCCAGAGAGGGATCCTGTGGGCTGGCCGCGGAAGCCAAGGTAGGCCTTACCTGTGGTGGTGGTGTCATGCTCCCCACCGCCTGTATTGTTAGTTTATAGAAATCAGAGGCGCAAGGCAGAAGCCCATGTGCTGACCCTGAGTTATTGAATCTGCTCCTCTGGCCATTTTTCACAGCCTTGCAGCTGCCCTGCAGCCGCAGAACCTGACCTTATGGTGGGGTGCGCGTTGCTCTTGCCTCGGGCCCGCCAGCCTCTCGATTTGTAAAGCCATCGTTAAATTGCGTTGCGACTGTGGATTCCATTTTTCTCATGGACAGTCTGTCACTTCTCTCTGCTCTGCTGCCCTCCTGCGAGGACTTTTCTCTGCTGGCCTCTGGGGATTTTCAGTGTGGTTCGTGATGCTTGTTTCCGATTTTGGGTGTAGCCCAGGGTCCTCTGAGGGTTCTGGCAGAGCCATGGAGGAGTGGGCTGTTTCCCAGAGCTGGATTTAGCTGGGCCCATGTCGGGGAGAGGTGGCCCCCCTCCATCCCTAGCACAGGTCTGCGCTGTGCTGCTGGGCACCGCAGAGAGTGAGTTCCATGTGGATTCCACGTGTGTGCCCTAGGCTGCCCTTTGTGCTGTGTGTAACCCTGCAGGACCCCTGAGGCCGTCCTGGGACAGGCCCTTCCCTCATCCCCTCTGCTTTAGCTCCTCTCTGAAGTTCTTAGACCATAGTATCAGGCACACATTTCCTGAGTTGTTTTACAGATGCTAAAACCCCCGCCAAGTGCAAGAGATAAACTATTTGATGACCTTGAGCCCCCAGACCTAATGGAGACAAAGGATTACTAACCCCCGTGACACCATCAACCAATCAGAGAATTGTGCACCGGCTGATCACAACCCTGGGCCCCTCTTCCCTCACTTTGCCTTTAAATATG